>NC_073361.2:23620000-24220000 GCF_027580225.2 Misgurnus anguillicaudatus | reverse complement strand
CAGTGGTGGAGCGGTGTTTGGGCCTACACTGCAAAAATTGATTTTCAAGAAAAAAAATTAGTATTTATGTCTTGTTTTCAGTAAAAATATAAATTTAAGTGATTTTGTGCATAAAACAAGCAAAAAAATCTGCCAATGCGGTAAGCACATTTTTCTTGAATTTAGCATTTTAAGAAAATTTTTCAAGATTTTTTGCTTGCCCCATTGGCAGATTTTTTTGCTTGTTTGATGCACAAAATCACTTAAATTTGATATTTTTGGTTTAAAAACTAGACTTATTTTCTTGGGTCGTTTTCTTTGGGCTCATCAAGATAAAGCATCTTAAATTAAGAATTTTTAGATATTTTTACTGAAAACAAGACAAAAATAATAATAATTTTTTGCAGTGCACATACTGTCTACAGAACTTCAAAAAAATAAAATAAATTTTAAAATTAATAAAACAAATGAGGATCAAACAGCCATCGGTTTCTTAACAAACATTAAGTGAAACAACAGATTACAGTCTGTAAAATGTTAAAATCAGTAAATAACGATACTCTAAATCAGTAGTGCCCGCCAAAGCACATTTCATTAATAGCCTCAATTTTAATATTTATATGTTTTTTATACTAGCTTGGCTTCTTTTATGCATGTTAAACATTTTAAACAATGATAAAACACATCAACAAGTAAAATAAAATAAAATCAACAAGCAAAACAAAAAGTTTTTAGTAGACCATTTAAAAAAGTAGCCCTTTTTACAGATTTTATTTTGTTTTATCCATTGTGGTAGCCCTTGCTTACAAAAAGTTGGAGACCACTGCTCAAATTAATATAAATAAATAAAAAACATTTGCAATAATAACTCCCATAAAATGCAGGAAAAACAAAGTACTATCTTAAACATAATGGACAGTTTTCCAGACAGGGCTTAAAGGGATAGTTCACAGAAAAATTTACAAAGGTTGCAATCATTTTAATCTAAACCCTGTCTGTAAAACCACCCTGGAAAGTTACCATTTTAAAAAATCATTTAAGCTTACCTTGACCATTATCATGTTTATGATGTTTCTAGCCTCACTGAATGCATAGTGCCAAATAGATATGCTTTTGACAACTGTGGCCAAAAAAGGGACTCTTGCCTCATCTCACCTTCGAGCAAGTGGGTCAATGCTGGTATCAATTTTGCCTCTTTTGCAAATAGCATGTTAACTCCGAAATGTTTCCAGATTGAAGACCTAACTGTGGGTTTACACCAGATGCGAGTTCAACAATTTGCGCGAGTAGATTACATACAGTCAATGCAAAGACGCGATCAGACACGTCCTCGCGTGGGGTGATGCGAATAACGCGATATGGACGGCGCATTTGCCGTGAAAACACGCGCTATTCGCCTCAAACACGTCTTCGCCCAAGTTGAAGATATTCAACTCGAGCTAAAAATTCGCATGACACAAAGTTAAATCCCACGAGTAATCTAGAGCGAGCAACGCGATGCGATTGCATGCTTCGCGTTTGGTGTAAACCCACAGTAACACTTGGTTTCACAACAAAATCATCACCCAAAATGAATTTGCTAAGTAAATGGCCACGCTCAAACCTACCCATCTAACGGAAACATGCCGTTTGAGAACATAAAATCTTATGAAAAACAACTAAAAGCGGCTAAACATACCAACTGTTATTGCAGCCGTTAGTATTATTACACCTGTATACAAACTTTGTACTTATACCATCATAGTGTGTGATGTGCATCACAGTGGTGCGGTCATCAGGCAGACGACACAGCTACAGGTTGTTTTAGTGCAATTGTTCATTGACAGGTAAGAAAGATGTTATTTGTCATCCAGGATACATTGTAAACACAACAAGAAAAGTCAAGTGCGAATCCAACAACCTCTGAATGTGGAGTTATCAGAACAAAAAAAAAATGCACCTTGTTTGCAGTACAAGCTTTACACAGCTTGTAAATACAGTAAAAACTGTTTTATTAGAAAAATACTGAAACGTCTGCTGAAAAAGCTACATAAATATCTTTAACAGATGTTTTTACTGTAGGACATGAAAAAAGTACCTGTTTCGAGGTGCATACGGTCTGACAGTTAGTGGAGAAGTGGCCGATTTAAAAGTCGGTGTTCCAGCAAAGCCATTAATAAACGCAGGGCTGGGAAATGGGGTAACCTGTTGATGGACATGGGAACAGTTAAAGAAATTATACTCAAACACCTCATAGACACATTTCTCAGCAGTACCCATAACATTGCATGTTTTAAAATATGGCACTTACCAGTGTATGGTCCAAATAGTTTTGGGTAGCTGACCAGCCCTGCGGCGTAACCAGCCGATATAGAGGAAATTGTTGTTGTGCTCCATACACTGGTGGGACGTAGTAGGGGGTGTAGCGTTGTTGGACATTAGAGGACACGTCCACTGGCCGATAACCGTTCTTTGGGATAAAGGTATTGACGGCAATGGCCTTGGCCTTTATTCTAGCCTAGAATGAATGCAAAGCATAAAGTTATCACTTGATGCAATGTATTAAAAACAATTATAAAAGTCCTTTACTGATGTTCACACTACCTTAATCGGCTTTCCTTGGAAAGTTTTCACATCTTCTCTCAGATACTGATATGCCTAAAAGCAAAGCATGATTAAGTTTAGCAACAGCAAGTGGAACTTATTAAAATCCTGAGGCTAAAAGCGGAGATGGTCGAATCGAAAGAAACAAATGAGATGTTTACCAGCTGAGCATCTGCCTCGGATTCAAAGGTGATAAACCAGTTGTCGTTGTAGGCAAACTCACAATTGATGAATTTGGGTAAGTTATCACTCTTAAAGAGTGCTTCAACTTCCTGTAAAAAAAATGGAAGCCAGACAAACATCACTTATAACCAACAGAGTCATGAACTTTAACTATTTCCCAACAAGCGCTTTTAAAAAAAAAGTTGCCAGCCATTGCCAGAAAATGTTCTCCATTTTCTTAATTTGATCACTTTTATTACCTGTCAAATATGGGTAGGTTCTTTAAAAATAAAAACATGTGAGCAAAAAACTTAGATAATTGCATTTTTTTTTAAAGGACTTTTGTTAGAGATCAGATATAGAACGATGATCAAAACATACACAGAGTTTTTACTATTTTTGGATCAGTAGATGCTTCAGTGTTTCATAAGTTGGGGATAACATTTCGCCCCTAAAACGCGAATGTTGGTTGGTTTCACTGATCTATATAAATGACTGGATTGCGCATAGAACGCTTAACGTAACAGCGTGAGGTGAAGCCAGCGCAGAGTTCGAGCCGCCATCATGGTATACCCAACCGGCAGAGAGCGTCATTGACTTCCATTCAAAATCATGTTTTAAATTCACCCGCTTTACAGCGTATCAGTCACGCAAGATTATTTGTGTACGTAAATTAACTGTTAATTCTGGTGTTATTTGCAATGTTTATGCTTTAATCGGGCAGGAAAATGGATTTATAAAAAAACTTTAAGGTGAGTGTGTCTGCTGCATTCTGTGAATGACACGGGTATAAATAAAAAGGTTTTTTTTGACATTCAGCTACACGGTCAGCGTTATTTCTCTAAATAAGTTTAGGTAACTTGTAAGTTTAGATAACATAAAACCAGCAAATTATTGCATGCACATACGGTACAAAGTACGATCATTTATTTAGATTTCATAATGAGCACGTTTGTCATTAATACTAAATATGCTGCGGTCTGTCTGCTGATCTGATACTGTAATGAAGATGAATGTATAATAACTGATTAAAAACTAAAATTTACAACTTTCAGTAAATAACTATGTACATGCTTAGGACGTTTGTGTTGTCATAATGTACAGGGTAACTTCAGATATAAAAACGAAGACTAGTAAAGTGATGTTTTATCATTAAAATCTGATCGCGTCCATTGACTTAATGGAACGTTGGGTATACCAACATGGCGGCGCAGTGGCTTCACAGTTGTGACATCATGCGCAATCCAGTCATTTATATAGATCAGTGGTTGGTTTATGTCAAAAGACCTGCAGTGCGCAAAAGACGCGATATGTGAACCGCACCTAAGAGTGCCACCTGGTGGATATTGGCAGGGAAGCGTTTTCTCTTAAAGGACAAGTTCGGTATTTTACACTTAAAGCCCTGTTTTCAGATTGTTTATGATGAAATAGAACGGTTTTCACTGAAATTTGGACATATGATGCTGGCCCCAGAATTTTCGGTTTATGTTGTATCACCCACTACCTCTACAATGGCTGCATAGGTGCACTGAAACAATCCTTCCTAAAATGCATTAAACTTTCGTTTACAAAGACGTGAAACTCACTAAGTGGTCAGGGGTGTTCACTGATATGCTCACACAAAAATCGCTGCAAAAGATGCTTTCCAACAGGTTTTTTCATAGTTTTTGACCAACTCCATTGACTTGTATTAGATGTGCTGTGAGGTACAGTATTACTCCGTGCTGGGAACGGAAATGTAATGGTTTGTATTCTTGCAATGGCCAAAGGTGGATTATCGCCACCAACTGGGTTGGAGTGTTTATTGGGTGATTCTCACGAAACCATTGAAACACCACGGCACTAATGATTTTAGCTTTAAAATGTGTAATATAGTAACATTAAAAAGCATCAGAATTAACACAATACTGTGTTCTACCTTGCACAATGTGTGATTTCAACATAAGAATTTATAATTGTAAATTTTATCTCATTTTCTGCTGAAATTCTCATTACCGCAATGTGTCCGGCTGTGTTTGAACATGCGTTATGTTGTAATTTAATCAAATTAGCACAAAAATATTAAGAAAAAAAATAAATGGATGTTTTGCTAGACTACTTTAGATGACAGAAAAAATATTTACCGAATATTCATGTATAATAATAATGAAGAAAAATTGTGTGTCCATGCCTGATGTTCTCATCCTCCGCAACATTTTTTGAGAACAATTTAAGCACACATACAGAATTTTAATAAAGGTTGATTTTGAGTGACCAAGCACATGGACCAGTTACTTCAAGATGGCTACCAGGTAAGATCATTTTTTACAGTTAATTTGAAATATTGTCTTGTCAGAATGCTTACACGACATTTTGATTATCATTACCGCAACAGATGCTTATTAAATGTTAATTTAATTAATAGAAGCATAATACTTTGATTTTAAATGCATGTGCAGAATCTCCAAATTATATTCTTTCAGGTTTGTCATGTCATTTTGAAAATATGTCAGTGTTGATGTTTTCTGACCGTTGCGGTAATGAGATTTTTTAGGACTAACTTTTTAAATTATGTTACAAAAAGTGTTAAATGATAAGTAAAAGTTTTTAAATTAATGTTCCCATTTACTCCAGACTTTGTTTTTCAATGTCTGGTGGGAAAAAAAGTAAATTTAAGCAATTTTTACATTTTCATGCTTGACATTTTTAAAACCAAGTTTTCGTGAGAATCACCCTATTATTCAAGCTCTCAATGGAAGAATGTACGGGTGTGAGGTGTTTGGAAAAATAGGTCCACAAGTTGACAACGAATGGTAAAACACCGGTTGGAAAGCATCTTTTGCAGAGATTTTTGTGTCAGCATATCAGCGAACACCCCTGACCACTCGGCGAGTTTCACGTCTTTGTAAACGAAAGTTTAATGCATTTTAGGAAGGATTGTTCCAGTGCACCTATGCAGCCATTGTAGAGGTGGGGGGAGATACAACAGAAACTAAAAACTCTCGGGCCAGCATCATATGTCCAAACTTCACACAAAACCGCTCCACTTCACCAAAAACAATCCGAAAACAGGGCTTTAAGTGTAAAATAATGAACTTGTCCTTTAATTGACGAGTTATCTGGCGGAGAAAGAGTTAACAGCATCTTGTAGAGTATTACATTAGTAACATAAAAGTCATGGGTTTGTAAGATTATTTGCATTTGGCTGATAATTTCATCCAGTATGATCTACTGAGAATTTATGCGTTACATTTAATGAATAAAGAAAACACATAGATGATGTTATGACATGTTACATACCTCCACAGGAGTGGCCTCAGGAACTTCTCTGAGAATTACGATACACCGGTTCTGATTGGGCCGTACTTTCTCTCCACATTTGTCAACTTGGACGAGGGGCAACGCTGTAGAGTCAACGACGGATTGTCAGTACAAAATGCCATAAAGTTGACACTGTCGGAAGTCCGCATTTTTCACCAAGACTCACCTTTTAAGATGTCTGCAATGAGATCCACATCAGTGGTGAGTTTCTTGATTTGATCGAGGTTTGCTAAGGTCACTATTGGCACATACTGGTCACTGTCCATTTGTGAGATGAGGTACATATCATTTGCTAGATTCTCCCTGGAAAAGAGCAAAGCTTTTCAGAAACATAATCATTTGCTTTAAAGACACCAGGACAAGCAAATAGGATTAAGAAGTCTGATTCCAGACTGAATGATTGTAAACTTCTGTAACATCCAAATGACATATTAGTACTTGGAAGCCTGAAAGTCACATCATTTAAGGTACAATGGCTGGACTACATTATCCTGCAAAGGTCAAGTCTTTGAAAACAAACCAAAAAACCTTGAATTCAAGGCTAATGCCTCTGTCAAGACCAGCTGCAAATCATAAAACTCAATGTTATCAGTGACAATGGTAGAAATTACCTAGACAGGCAGAACTCCAGTGTTGCCTTCAGTTGTTCTCGAAGGTCCTCGAGCTGTCTGGAGGAGTCAGAGTCATCTATTCCTACACAAAAGAATAATAAATCAAATAAGTAAGTAGTTAGGAATGCAATAGTACTTGGTTATTAATTCTGGTGTCTTTCGCTATAATACGCGAGGTAAAATGTATACAACTGTAATATGAGTAGACTGACGACAGGAAACTATAGCGAACAAGACAGCTATTCCTTTCATAGTTGTGTTCTGGTTTGACACAATGCCCTTCTCACTGGCTGAGCTTCCCATGTACACAGATTCTGGCTGCGCTGCAAATGGCAGCTCTACAGAGGTAGATACCTGCTGTTCCTCATTCCAGTTCCCTTTGTCTTCACTGTTATTATAACCTAGAACAAACAAAAATTGACTTTAACATAAATAATATTATACACATTCATGGAATTCTCCCAAACTTGGGTTCAATTAATGAAAAGAAGTCATATAATCTGGGCAGGCATATGAGTAAGAGTATTTTGATATTTGGTCGAACTATTCTTTATAATTTAATTTGGGTTACCTCATATTAATTGATAGTTTATCCATCCTCAAAAAATTACGTTTTTTGAGGAAAACATTCCAGGATATTTTCTCAATTTAATAGACTTTATTGGAACTCAACAGCTTACAGTTTAAAATGAGGCATAAGGGTCTTATCAAACAAAACCAGTGTCATTATTGGCAAAAAAATAAATAAAATTCACTTTTAAACGACAACTCATTTTGCACCAGAGCCGCGTGACGCGTAGAAAGGTCACTTGTCACATGTGTGAAACTCACATCTGCTGACCACTTTAAATAATAAACGTACACAAAGACATTAAATTGTATAATTCCACGTACAACAACGATGGATCGGTCCTCTTTTCCACACTTGTAAACACTGGGGCAGTAGTTTGCATACGTCATGCGTGACCTTTCGACGTGCTTGCGCATTACGCGCTGGCGAATCACATGGCTAGTGCAAGACGAAAAGTTGTGGTTTAAGCGTACATTTTTTTTTCTTGCAGATAATGACAATCGTTTTGCTAAACCCTTATGCCTCGTTTGGGATCGTTTGGAAATGCGTTAGAACTGCAATTTTAAACTGCATGTAAACTGTTGAGGTCCAATAAAGTCTATTAAATTGAGAAAAATCATTAAATGTTTTCCTCAAAAAAAAAAAAATTATTTCTTCTCGACTAAACAAAGAACAAAGAAAGACATGATACTAAATTATCAGGATTTTTTTTAAGAAAGTGGAGTAATCCTTTAAAACATAGCACAAAAGTCATATTAAAGGTCACGTTCTTCCTAATACCATTTTTTAAACCCTAGTTAGTGGGTAATGTTGCTATAATAGAATAAATAATACCTGTAAAATGATAAAGCTCAAAGTTCACTGCCAGGCGATATATTTTCTTCAACAGAATTCCTCTTTAAAAGCCTACAACGAACAGCCGGTTTGGACTACAGCCGTCTATTTCCTGCTTTAATGACGTCAGTAAAACAGTTTGTTGACTAAACTCCGCCCACATGAATATGTCAGTCACCAGCTTTGGCTCAAACGGCTCTGCTAAGCTAAGCTGCTATCGAATCACAGCACACTAAAAACAAACTACACAATCAGAACTTGTTACGTATTTCTGAAGGAGGGACTTCACATAACAAGGAAGACATCAGCCTGTTTTGAAGACAGTGAAAACAGCGCTACACAGATAAGTAAATTGCGTGAAAAATACCGCGTTTTTTACGCGTGAAACATGAACACATGTCATATTATCCACTATAAACACAATCAAAGCTTCAAAATCACAGACAGAACGGGAGCTTTAAGCTTTTTTCTGTCACTTTCCATCCGTTCTTAAAGGGGTAGTTTATCCAACAATGAAAATTGTGTAATCATTTACTCACCCTCATCTTAATCGAAACCTGTATGAGGTATATTGACTTCCATATTATGTTTTTTTCCTATGAAAGTCAGTTGTTATTGTCAAGTGTGTGCTTAGCATTACTCAAAATATCATCTTTTGTGTTCAACAGAATAAAGAAACTCATACAGGTTTAGAATCAGATGAGGTAACTGACAGAATTTTAATTTTGGGGTGAACTATTACTTTAAGCTTCAAATTCTCAGGAAGAAAAAAATAGCAATTTATCAGACAAAAACATCAAGCAAGTTTCATGCAAAAAAGAAACTCACGCAGACTTGCAACATGACAGCTAGTGAATAATAACCCCTGTAATTTTTTGGTGAACCATTAGGTAGTTTAATGTTGGTTTACCTCCTGAGATGCTGTCTGATGGGTCATCGGCGGCTTCTACCCATGACTGCTGAGAATCCGTGCAGGTTGGAGCAGAGGCCTGTGGTTTAGGCATGTAATTGGCCCATGCCTTCGCATTGGGATTGAGGTCGGAAATCTTGGAAGATTCCTTAAACATAAGAAAACATGTTACCTGTTTGTGTGGTTTATATTAGCCATACTATCAGTTTAATTTAGAATGCTATATCAACCGTAGACATGGATGAACCACACACACCACATCATTCATATTCAGATATACGGTGACCTCACACCACCAGTCCAAACAAACTGATGAGTCTACTCACAAGTTCACTGTAAGTATTATGCCAGTCCCAAACACAAGATCCATCATTTACTAAAAGGTTATAAGGGTAGGGTGCTATAAACGGCATTGAAGTCGGGAAATCCTCAGATTCAGCAGAGTCAGATTCACAATCCTGTTGAATGTTCGTCCCACAAACAGCCTGAGCCCATGCTGACACCAAAGCACATGACTCTATGCGGTTATCAGAAAACAGGGCATGTGGATCTTCAGTCCATGCTGGAAGGCAGCGAGTACAATCCATATCATCGCTCAATTCTGATTTCCCAAGAAGGTTAGTCACCATGTTCAACATGCCTTGCTCACCCTCCAATTCGTCCGTGCAGATCAAGTCCTGAGGCTTTTCCACCTGCACAGGGACTGTGAATTGACCATTATTAAGCAAATGTATCTCGTAAGATGGTGTTGTGGCATGAATGTCAACTTGGTCGGGTTCAACAGGTAACGGGATTGTGTTATTTCCAAAATTAACCACCTCATTCATATCAACAATAGTTTTCAAATCAGACTGCTCAAAGTCAAGAGGTCCAAGATTGCAAGCAGAAGATTCACATGTTACAAGTTGGGCACCACGAGACACGATTGGTGGAGAGCTCTCAACGGATGCATAATTGCTTTCAAGGCCTTGTATGGCACATGACTGCTCCTCTCTAGTTTCAAGTGACAGGTTTGCAGTACTCACGATAGGAACGCTGGAGTCAATAACATCTCCTCCCATTTCAGAGCCGATCACGCACGTGTCTCGAAGGTCTCTGTGCTCCTGACTGTGTGTAATTGAAGATCTTTGCGTGTCATTGGCAGGCTGCCCTGAAGCAGGGTCCTGGCAATCATTTTTCATGAAATCAAATGCTTGTACAGCAAGCGTTGTTTGTATAGCACTCTCAGCAAAACACACAGACTTTAAACGGTCATTGTAGGATACAACATCATCTATGCAACTAGGCATCTCAGAAGTTGGTACAAGTCCCTGCGTTTCTGATATTTCTCCTTTAGTTTTGCCATCCTCTGCACAAAAACAAACCTCATTCAGTCCCTTCTGTTCATCCTCACTGAAGCAATCCCCAGCAATGTGTGATTTATGCTGTAAACAGGTCTCTCCTATTTCATTGTCCATGACTTGGTCCTGTGCTGCTGTAGGCAATTCAGTTCCCACCTGTATTAAATAACTCAATGCCACACTTTCTGGATTTCCATTATTATAGATGCTACTGCACGGTTTTTCAACCTGGGTGGCATTGCTTTGAGAAAGATATTTCTCCACACGACACTCAGAATTTGTCTTAGGCAAACTGTTGATGGAAACAACATCAATAATAGAAGAAGCGGTTATATTTTGATCACCGTCTGCACCGTTTTCATCACATATACCAGTGACCTCCAGTTCGATGTTCGAGGTGTCTACAGAAGCATCCGTAGGCATGCCGCTTGCACATGGTTCACCACTTGCGAAATTTACATTATTATAGATGCTATTGCATGGTTCTTCAACCTGGGTGGCATTGCTTTGAGAAAGATCTCTCTCTACACAACAGTCAGAATCAGTCATAGACAAACTGTTGATGGAAAAAACATCAACAATAGAAGAAACGGTTATATTTTGATCACCGTCTGCACCGTTTTCATCACATATACCAATGACCTCCAGTTCGACGTTCGAGGTGTCCACAGAAGCATCCGTAGGCATGCCGCTTGCACATGGTTCACCACTTGTGAAATTTACATTATTATAGATGCTATTGCATGGTTCTTCAACCTGGGTGGCATTGCTTTGAGAAAGATCTTCCTCCACAAGACAGTCAAAATCAGTTGTAGGCAAACTGTTGATGGAAAAAACATCAACAATAGAAGAAACGGTTATATTTTGATCACCGTCTGCACCGTTTTCATCACATATACCAGTGACCTTCAGTTCGACGTTCGAAGTGTCCACAGAGGCATCCGTAGGCATGCCGCTTGCACATGGTTCACCACTTGCGAAATTTACATTTTTATAGATGCTATTGCATGGTTCTTCAACCTGGGTGGCATTGCTTTGAGAAAGATCTCTCTCTACACAACAGTCTGAATCAGTCGTAGACAAACTGTTGATGGAAAAAACATCCACAATAGAAGAAACGGTTATATTTTGATCACTTTTTGCACCGTTTTCATCACATTTACCAGTGACCTCC
This sequence comes from Misgurnus anguillicaudatus, assembly GCF_027580225.2. Taxonomy (NCBI): domain Eukaryota; kingdom Metazoa; phylum Chordata; class Actinopteri; order Cypriniformes; family Cobitidae; genus Misgurnus; species Misgurnus anguillicaudatus. Next base: position 24,208,536 of record NC_073361.2, on the reverse strand, counting down.
AGTTCGACGTTCGAGGTGTCCACGGAAGCATCCGTAGGCATGCCGCTTGCACATGGTTCACCACTTGCGAAATTTACATTTGGTTCTACATTTTGTTCCTTATTTGGAAAGTCACAAGATTCTGACACAATCTTTGTCTGGTCACTGGGAAAATGATTGCAAGTGTAGACGTCTGTGTTTGAAGTCAATCCTATCTTCTCTTCTTCAACATTTCCTGCAAAGCGTGCACCTGTTTGAATTTCTTCTATATCTGCATGAGACGGATTCCTGGAATATTCCCATGCTTCACCGACCTTGAAGATATCAGACTCGGCTGTCTTCCCTTCAATTGGTAATATACCACACTGGCAAGGATTTAACATGGCCTCATCCAAGCTGTCTGATGTATCTGTAACCAGGGGAGGTTTACAACATTGCTTATAATGTTCGCCAGCTTGAGATTTTGATGCAGAAGCAGCGTGTAATATATCCAGAGGTGGGTTCTTGGTAGCTTCCTCAGTCTGGGAATTTTTGGAAGTACAGTGATCAGATTCCACGATGGTTGCATTAAAGCCCAATATACCATCTGTTCTGTCACTAAGTGAAGAAATTGAATCATCAGCATCATGTAAAACACAAATCTGTGTTTTCTCAACATTTACATGAATGGATTCTCTACAATCAACACTTTTACTTAAACTGTGTTTTTTCTCAGATTCAACTTCAAACTTTGCAATATCATCCGAAGGATCACTGAAGTCTTGCTGAGGTGGTCTCAACTGGCATCCATCCAAATCTTTGTAGTCCATATTCAGTTCATTGGCATGCTCCAAATCTGTTCCCCTGTAACCAGAGATACCGTAAGGATCGTGCTGGTTTTTAAGTAGGTCACCAAAAGTCCCCTGTGACCATGTGGCATCTGGACTTGACTTCATGATAGACACCTGTCCATTTTGATCCAGCAAATTTAGAGAGGGATGATCAATGCAGTCCTCTAAAGTATAGGAAACACAGGCAACATGATTTTCTTCCTCATGGCCGTGCCCTTCGCAAATGTTTTCAATTGCACACGTGTTGTTTTCTGTATCTTTACAAGGACTGGAAACATTTTCAGATAAAGGCCTTTTATTTTCCTGGTCAGGAGATATTTTAGGATGATCTGGGAGGGCATTTTCTTCATTTGGTAGACTTGTAGAACACTCTGCTATGCTTCTCTCCGTGGGGCCTTTTACTGTTTGTTGTGTTGCTGTAATTTCACACAAATGGCCTGAATCTGATATTCTGTGGTCCTCTGGGAGTAATGAATTATCAAACAAAGCCTTTTCAGAGACAGCTGGTGTACTTGCGTACCTGTTTGCGTCAGCCTCTGTCACAGACTGATGCCCACACTCACTCCCGAGATCCTCCAAATCGATCAAGCAAATGCTGTAGAAACTCTGTTCTTTTTTAAAGCCACGGTTGGTAAACACCAGCTCAGAATTTCCCTCCGCTGAGTCATACGGCTTTGCTGGTCTCCCAGAGCATTTACTGAGCACAGAGGTGACTTGATTTGAAGTGGACGCATGTTTTGATTGTTCACTGTCCATATCTCCCGGCATGATTACTTGTTCCTCTTTTACATTGACAGAGATGCCCAAGTCTTGATCCTTTAAAATGCATGACTGATTTTCTCCCCTCTCGCTCTCAGTTAAATCTTGAAAATGAGACTGTTGACCTTCACAAAACCATTTCGCCCTCGTTATGGCAGTTTCGGCTATTCTTTGTTTCACAATGTCAAGTGTTTCCATTTCCCTAATTTTGCCATTGCCAATATCTTTCCCCAATTCATCTGCATTCACTTTTTGGACCATAGACTCGTTGATGGGTGGGTCATTGGCAGGTGCATCCCAAAATGCTGTACCTTCCTGTACGCTGCTTCGCCCCTCTTTAATGACGTTGAGACTTGCTGACAAGTTTGTCCTGGAAACGTCACAACTGACATCCATAGCAGCGTTCACATTACCATTTTGAGAAGGCTTCTCTTCGGTCAGATCGGCAACAGACCTCGCACCGACTTTTAATGTGGACCCGTTAGGAATCGTGGCTTGAAGAAGACTCGTTCTCTCGCTGACCAAGTTAGGATTCAGCTCTTTGCTGAAACAACACCCCATATTTTAAACTTGTGACAGGAGAAAAGTCTTCGTAATCAACCGTACAAAAACTTGAGTAGCTCCTCTCACAAACTCTTCGGAGAGGGAAAGAGAGACACAGGCGCATGCTATGCCTGCTTAGCCCCCTCCTCAGACCCCAAAATAGCACATTTAAATTTATACAAGTGACTCACATGGGCCTGTCACTCAAATGCGAGGTCTCTCCAATGATTGGTGCATTAATGGATGCTGTACCAAAACACAAGGGTGGTTCACACAAATGCATTTTCTCAACTCCCAAAGCTGGGAGGGGCGTCTCAGCTGTTCTGTTAGTAGGTTTTAAGTCCCATATAAGTCCCCTGATACGCAATACATTTAGTAAGATAAACTAGTACTACGTGATGTATACTTTACCAAAAGTTGGATCTCTTTCTCCTTCGCTTCCTGTGACTGTTGCACCTGTGGCTCCACGATAGTTTTTCCTTCCTGGTCTGAAGTCATGAGCTGTCCAGGTTCTAGCTCCGTACGCAGAGCTCTTCAGACCGCCAAGAACTGTGAGTGATGACAAATAAGCAGATTAATCTTGGATGACAGCATTAACTCTCGAGGTGTCCCATGCAAAAATTCAACATTTTACTGCGTTCTGTATTTTTATAGTGTCATTAACAAAGAATGTTGAAACTGGTATAATAACAGCATCATGCAAATTATGCTAAATCTGTAAAACATGTAGGGGTGGTTTCCCGGACAGGGATTGGTTTAAGCCAGGACTAGGCCATAGTTTAATTAGAAAATATAACAAGTTCTAACAAACGTGCCTTACTAAAAACATTACTTGTATGCATTTTAAGGCAAAACAAAGGGCACTGATGTATTTTAAGATATGCCAGTGCAAGTTGTTTTCAGTTTGGACAGCTCTTACATTTATTTTAGTCTAGGACTAGTTTAATCCCTGTCCGTGAAACCGCCCCATAGTTATATATAATGCAGTTAATGTATAATGCTATTCCAATGAGAAAAAAGATTTATGTATTTTTATGCATTTGGCAGGTCTTTATCCAAAGTGATTTACAGTGCATTCAATGTATACATTTTATCAGTATGTGTTCCTGGGATCGAAATCATGATCTTTGCATAATGAACAAAATGCTCTACTAAATAATTGATGATGGGCTGTTGAATTATTCGAAAATAATGCACACCCAAGGTGGTAATGGGACATGGCGTGAAGCAGAGTGCAGTTACACCGCGGGGTGCATTATTTTCAATTATTCCATGGGTCTGATGAATGCTTTATTCTGGATTGATTAAGAAATGTTCCATAGGTGTTGATTATTTTTCTGTAAACACTAACAGCATCCGCTTCGCGTTGTACCACATTACCACCATGGGTGTGCATTATTTTCTTATAATTTAGCAGCCCGTCGTCAATTATTCCTTACATAATTCAAAGGACCGGAGGCAATTATTCTGCTTATACCACTGTTAGACATTGACTAAAGGGCTCGTTATAGTCGTGTGTAGGTCCTACGGTGTAGGTTCCGCGTCGGTTTTCATATATACTTTTGCGTCGTCGTCCGCGTCGACGTGCAAACACGCGCACAGGCCACTGGTAGCTACGGCGTAGAATCTACGCACGACTATAAATCGCCCTTAAGACTTCGCTAGTTCGCTTTGGGGGTTATTTTAAGACATTTGGCAGGTTTAGTGTGCATTTATTGAAAAATAATGGAACATTTCTCAACCAATCAGAATAAAGGATTTAACAGCCCTGTGGTGTAATATAAATTAAATAATAGTTATATACTTACATAGTTTTTATTTAAATCAACTGACAAGCAAAACATGCCCCTCATCCAATGTTACATTTAAACTGTACAGTAAAGCTGACTGGTCAACATCATGACTGTGTAAAGCATCACTGAATGAGCCGACATCATCAAAACCTACAACACTGAGCATGCTAAAAAGGAGGTCTATTAAATACAATTCATTTCAAATAGCACACATTCCAGGCTGGTTGTTGTCTTTAGGGCAGAACAAGATTGCATTCATGATAAATCTATTATTTAACTACTTGTATAGATTCCTCTGTCTAACTCTACATAGAACTAGCACATGTATGTTACTAAGAATTTTAAAAAGTAAAGTAGTATATAGCTTTATCCAAACCACAGGAGGAAATATTTAGTAATCATATTTAGGGTAAAACAGCTATACAAATCCCAGAGTCCCATATGCTGAATAACAAAAACATTATTGTACCAATTTGGATTAATAATGTCCCATGACTACAAGAACTAACTAAAGAAATCATCTTACTATTACAAATTAATTTCTGTCGTGTAACAGCTGACTCAGGTATCCCTTTTACATCTCAACACAAGGGGGGTGTTTACATTAGGTGTACATAAACATTACAGCAGTACAAACGATCTTGAATGGCAAAAATGTATGGCCTGGAACCAAACGACATGCACAGATCATAAGCAAACTAACAGTTACATAAAAATGTAAACAGGTGAAAAGAAGAAGATTTCATTCGATCCATATGTGTCAAAGGACACGAAAGGCCAAATCCCCAACACAACAGTCAGCTGCTAGCTAAACCAAAGTCTACAAAACTATGAAGTTAACTCATTGCTCAAGTGAGAAATTAGAAACAAAAAATTACATCCACAACTTAAACTACTTAGCAGAAGGTGGTAAATATTAGTCTGACAGTGCATGAAACAGAAAGACTGTGTGTTAGCTTAGGTGCTAATAACTGGCAATAATGGGAAGAAAGCTAGCCTGAACTGTGCTAGCACGACTTGCTAACTTTAAACGACAAATAAGTTAAACGCTTCAACCGTTCGTTTGTGGATAAAATGACAGCTTAAACCTATGAAGAAAAGTAAACAGGGAAGAAATTAGCAACACCATCGTTCACTCACCTGTATCTGCTCTCCGCGCACGGGAGATTGTTGTGGGCCCAAACGTTTGACTTCAACGCACGAAACTTAAAAAAACAAATCTTGAAATCTGCGCAGGAAACTTTTAAACCACGACAAACCGCCCTACAACGTCTAATTACGACCAGCTCCCCGATATCCGTCCTGATAACGAACTTTAAACGTCTGTTTGGTGGTGTTTGAGTAACTGGCTAACGTTTGTTGTCGAGATGGTAACAGCACGAGAGCGAACGTGTGTTATTCTTCAAATCGCTTTGAATCACAGTGTGAGATATAAGAGTAACTTATGACTGTAGGTGTTAGCTAAACAGATATGATAAAGAACGGCGCCGCGCTGGACCGGAGCCACTCCCCGTGTATTTGTGTCCGGAGTTCAGCTTCACTCTCTCGGCCAAACCGCACCACGAACTCCCGCCTAGAGCCGCTTTATGGACTAGCCCGCCCACTCTCCACTGCGGCCCTTTCAATAACTCAACGGCTGGAGCTTCTGTTCGGTTTTGAATGGGATTCAAGCGCGTCTACCCTTAGGGGGCGCCAAATCATATATGCATATGGTATGCACTTAAATGTAGTAAAAAAAAATGTAAGCAAATTTGTGAATATGTATTATTACATTCGTGTAAATTAACTATTCAGTTTTGGAGACGGGGTTTGTTGTCCCGACAGATAACTAATGTAACCAATGAGAGGCTTCGCTCAACAGCATGTGACTCTGGTGTGTATGAGTGGACAGGCTGATCACTTTTGAAAGATTCTTTGCTTCCGCTTCATCTGCGGGATTTTTCGGTTGGTCGAGATAGTGTACGGGTACTTACAATGGCCAAAAAGCTTCACTATTAAATATATTATTTTCTAGTATGAATGTCTCAAAATGTTTTTTCTTGAAAATACTGTTACATTTTTTATTTTATATGCTAAATTCTTCATCCACAAACAAATTTTTTTTGCTTTCTGTTGTACTCAAACGGTTTTTGTACAACAGTACAAAACCTTTATGTTAAATGAGTATTTTGGATCGAATATGGTCGTCCAACTACATAAATGATTTGCTGCTCTCTCACCATGGACAGGCAACTCTGTTTGCTGTTTTGAGAGAGAGAGAGACTCTCAGACCACCTTGCTAGCTTAGTTTATACCCTTTACTTTATCCTGAATATATTGTCAAAGGAATATTGCGAAGATATACATTTTATTTGACCTTACAAATGACGACGACCATGGGAAACATTTAGTGATATGCACACATTAGTTTTTTTATATACACTTTTTTTTCCACATTCACCATAAAATCAACGAGTTAATGCAAAACTTAATTATTTCCATCAATGCACGACTTTTATTTTTGTTTTGTGTCAATATATCCTCTGTCCACCAGGAGGCGATCTCAGATCAGTCTCCCGTTGCGCCATTTCGTTGCGGTAAAAGCCGCCAGATGGCAGTTTAGGATTGCTTCTCTGAGGAAAGGCGCGGTTCTGCTTCTGGTCTAATTTACAATATCAAAACATAAACTATTTACTCAATGATTCGCGCCGATTATTACTGACGCGTGTCCCGGACAACCCCCTTTAAACGGGAGAGGTGAGTTTGTGCGAGTTTTGTAACAATTTCTGAATCTTTCCGTGGGGCGCGCGCTCGCTGTGTGAATCAAGCTCGCATTAAAGATGGAGGACATGTAGAGGGAGTGTGTGCGTGCCTGTATGTATGTGTGTATTGGGGGGGATGGGATCAATTCTCTAAGGACGGTGTGTGTGTGTGCATGCCCCCCTGTCCTTGGTGGCACTGTCTTCCCTCTCACCCATGGCTATAATATCTTAATAAGCTGAGATGCGCGTGAAGTGGGGAGTTATTGCAAGAAGTGTGACATTTTGTCTTCCTGGCGCCTTGCACGCAGACGTATAGACAGTCAAGCGCGCGAGACTCTAAACTGCTGTTGTTCTCTATCTGATGCGCTCGTGCAGATTGCTGCTAGTTTGAAATAGCTGCTGGTATATTCACTTACTGTTACGTTTCTGCAATTTCTTACATTCTCCTGAGTTGTTGTCACGAATAATATGACGTTTGTATGGAGGTTGGTTTTGTTTGAGTCATTTGTATCTGTAAAGCTCCAAACGTTTCACAAAACGTACACAGTTTGGTGAAATAGCATGTAAACCGTAAACAATTCTGAGGGGAAAAAATGTTCCAGTGGCTCCTTACGTATATTTAACAAGTCAAAAATATTTATTTTTTTGCTGTCATTTCATCTCTTCAAATCTTTGAAGTCTACATTTAGTCGGTAACTTAGTTTTTACAAGATAAGGAGGGTGTAACTTTAACTTGACATACTTTTGTTCAGGCTAGTTCATGAACTATGCCTGGCATTTACCTTGCAACGAAACATAATTCACTCTGTAACTTGTTATTTGTGATTCTTTTGACAAAAAAACTATGGTTATTTATAACTCGGTGAACGATATAACTTGCTAACATACTTGGGAACTTGTACAGTTAGGCCTAGCCATTGTATTGGTTCCCAGAATGTAATCTACAAAACGTATCCAACTAATCTAAAGTGGTCATAACTGCTCAGTTTCTCAAATCTTACCAAATACTACAACTTTGTGTTTTAATACCACTCTTTATGTTTACTGCTTAGCTTAGTTGTAATGTGTAAACATTATTTTTCAATTATACTACTTTGTAGAGATGTCAGCAGCAGGTGTCTGTGAATTCACATTTTGGCTGTGAGTAAGCACTGAACAAGCATTATCCTAATGTTGTAAGTGCAGATTCTGAGTGTTGATTCAGCACCGACCCAAGAAAGTGCAATTTAGTTTAAAAAATTCAAATAATTGGTCATTCTTGACATCAAATCAATGTGGCTAGAGGTAGTTATATGTATATGTATGTACTACAGTCTTGGTCTAATGTTTAAAGAGTCAGGCTTGTAACCTAATGGTTGCCAATTCGATACTCACAACTGACAGGAAGCCTTGCAAGGCAACTCATCCCCAGTTGCAATGCAGTGATAGCTGCCCGCTGCTTTGTGTGTGTGTGTTCACTACTCACTGGGATGGATTGAATGCAAAGGTCACATATCAAGTATTTGTTACAATCACGTCACTTTCACTATATGGTAATTGACTTTCAAGATTGCTTCATATGAGCCCAGCTAAGTTCTATGGCTGCATAACAATTAATCGCAACTAATCGTTTGCAGAATAAAAGGTTTTGTTTACATCATATGTGTGTGTAGTGTGTATAATAATTATGTATATAAATGCACACACATGCATAAATATATATTTAAGAAATATTTGTATTTGCTATATTAAATATAGGTAGTGCTGCTGGGCATTGCGATTAATCACATACAACTGTGTACTATGTGTATTATTACGTATATTTAAACACACACAAATACATACATATATATTCATTTCAGAACATTTTTATTTAAATATCCATTTTTTGTTTATATTAATGATTTACATTTATTATATATACACATGTAAATATTTCTTAAATACATACATAAATATGTATGTGTGTATTTATATATACATAATAATTAAACAGTCCACAATTCTGCAAAAAAAATCACTTTCATTTATTTTATTTTTATATATTTTTCTTAAAATTATACGTGTGTAAAATGATACACACTACGCACACACATGATTTAAACAAAAACGTTTATTCTGCAACAATTAGTTGCAATTAATCGTTATGCGGCCCTAATTTTAGTTGAATATTCCATCATCTTTGTTTTATGTATTCTGTTGTTTTATTTTGGTAGAAATTAGGTATACAAGAAATTTAAAACTGTTTTGCAGTTACCCTAAAACAGGGTTCCCCAAATCTTACCCTGGAGGGCCGGAGTACTACAGAGTTTAGGTCCAACCCTAATCGAACTTACCCACCTGTGATTATCTAGTGATCATGAAGACCTTGATTACGTGTGTTTGATAAGGGTTGGAGCTAAACTTTGCAGTAATCCGGCCATCCAGGATAAGATTTGGGCAACCCTGCCCAAAAAAAGTACAAGCTACAGCTTTATAGGGGAAATTTCACAAGATTTTTTTTAGGATGTCAAATAAATCTTTGGTGTCCCCAGAGTACGTATGTGAAGTTTTAGCTCAAAATACCATAGATGATTTATTATAACATGTTAAAATTGGCACTTTGTATGTGTGAGCAAAAATGTGCCGTTTAAATGCAAAAGATCTGATCTATCCACAAAATAGCAGTGCCATGGTTGGATAGTGCAGATTAAGGGGCGGTATTATCCCCTTCTGACATCACAGGGGGAGCCAAATTTCAATGACCTATTTTTTCACATGCTCGCAGAAAATTGTTTACTAAATTTAAGTTACTGGTTTGATCTTTTTTACATTTTCTAGGTTGATACAATCACTGGGGATCAAATTATAGCACTTAAACATGGAAAAAGTCTCCTTTAACCAGAGACCTCATTTGTCAATGAAGACACCACATATGTAATAACAATTTAGAATTTGATATGCACTCCTCTCACAGTTTTGTTTCACACAACAGGTTTGTTAGTTTGCATGTCGTTTAGTAAAGCAAAAAGTAAAATCTTTTGTCTCTTAATGCTCAAGTCCAACCATTCTCGCATCATATTTGTAAAATCATTTATTGGATTTAGTCTAAAAATACATTTATCTTTTTATGTTGTGCTTCTGTATGCACTGTTGCGATGAACCCAGTTGCTTTTTAAACAAGTCAAACAATGGCTGTGGTTTGTAATTCTATCTTTACATCTTGAAAGTCAACAAGGGTGACTTTGTCAGCAAAATCTAAAATGGTTGATTTCACAATAGACTATGTCTATCATTTAACCCCGGAGCACTTAATAAATAATCATTATTTTACAGCTAGCATGCACTTGTTTCTTTGAAAGCTGTTTTGTTGCACCTTATCCAATTCCTAAGCAGGGCTCAGCCCAAATGTTTAGATTTCATTATGCCTCACCTTTGTAGTATAAAATTCACGAGTCCCATATAAAGGGATGTTCCGTTTTTTTGTGTCCCTCTGGAGCAGTTGAAGAAGAGAAAATCTTGTTACATTATACAAGCTCAGATATTCTTTTCTGCTTTGGTCAGATTTATTTTTTCAGATATTTGTGTGTATTCTTGTGCATGTGCATCTTTTCAAATTGTTATCAAATGTGGAAGAGCAAACCCAATAACCCTGTTTTCTTAATAAATGAATATTTTTAGGATTGTCAGTGGCTGTGCTTTGAATAAAAACAACGAGGGCCTTTTTAAAGTAATTAATTGAAGGATGCTTTAAAAACCATTTTAATCTGTTAAACCCTTGTGACATCACCTTTCAGTTGTCGTATTATGCCCTCTCCTTAGTGTGAGAGAGCGATTTAGATGCATGACATGTAATCCAGAAGGCTGTTGTTGCCATGGAAACACCCTCACTGTCGGTCATATGCTCTTATCCTGGGATTTTATTGGCTGTGTTGCTAAGATCAATGGATGTTGCTTCAAGGGATGTTGCTTGATCCATGGGATGAATGAATACTTGCTTTAGATACATTGTTTATCTAAATAGATAATTTGTAATGTTGATTTGAATATAGTTTTTTTAATGATTTGTACTTTGTTAAACCCTTTCTGAAGGGTATTGGTTAGGCTTATGAATTACTGTACATATTCGGAAAGTCTTTGTGTGACTTCCTGACAACTTTGGATGTTTATTAAATGCACTTTTGTTTTGCCTTTAATTTCGTTTATAAGTGTCTTTGCAGTATAAACCTTGTGCCAATTCAATTTGATTTTTGTGGGTTTGGGTAGGACAGAACCCCAAAAAATGGGACTGTCCCCAGAAAACAGGAACATTTGGTCACCTTATTAAAACATTGCAGAGATTTTTGTGGAAATCTGAGAAAGTCACTGAAATTGGTTTAAATATGGTAAAGTGTGTTAAACGCATTTAAGAGTACTACATCTGTATTGGTAGCCAAAAGCGTTTTCTAAATAGCCAAAATTGTGAATCAGCATGAAACAGGATGTGTACAGTTTTCTGCCAGCCCATATTCAGTCTGGGACATTCAAGGTTTTCCAGTGTTTAAACAAAGAACATCATTTTCATGGCAAGGGTGTTAACTCTAATGTAAACAATGTTAATGTAACTGGGTCAGTGACAAAAATGGTTTGGCAAGATGAGAAATTCGAAAATCTTTTTAAAAAACTTGTTTTAAAAGCATGCATCAGGTTTATTTCAATGCACATAGTGTATTTATGTTAATTTTATGCAAAAAAAATTACATTTGCACCATTTTAAAAAATGAATGGACCTGAAAATGTCAAATGGTGAAACCGCCAATAGCGCCAAAGAATGAGAAATATTAAATATTTTATCCATCTTGATGGTATGTATGCATAATCATCAACAAAAAAATAATTTTAAAATATAATTTTATTAGTTTTATATTTTATAATGCATTTTGTCCTGACATATGCTGAAAATGCTCTGCTTTTGAATAATCTTTGACAAATTATGTAAAAATGTATGTAAAAAAAATCATATTACACTAAACTAGATTATTATATTTTATTCCACTTTTTTTTTTGAATATATTTATATTTGCATTTAAAAAATACTAGTTACACCAATTGACACAGACCGGTAACACCACACTGACATTTTTGCAGTTATCCCCCAAATATTCTTTTAAAATGAAATAAACCCAGAAATTTTAGACTTGGTCCTCAAAAAAAAGAATGTAAGCAAGTAATCTGCAAATGTATTTTGAAATTTTAACTAGGGATGCACGATATATCGGCCGATAACTGCTTATTTTTAATATTATCGGTTATCGGTCTGATAGCAAAATTAGGTCGATAAATGAAAGCTGATAAATTATGGATTATTTTGGTTTGTTGAACCACTTCACTTGCTCATTGCTGGCCATGTGGAGTTTTGATTGGTGCTTTCTGTGACATAGCACGAAGATGACACGTGTTGCGGGCTTAAGAAGAGTATGCTAGTCTAGCGCAAAGACAAGAAGTCCGCGGTCTGCGAGTTTTTCATTGTGAAAATAATATGAATATTTATCGGCCTATAGATATCAGTTATCGCCCCCCAATTTAAAGAGTTATCGGTATCGGCCAAAATTTCCATATCGGTGCATCCCTAATTTTAACCCTTTACATTTAATTGAACCATATGGACACAAAATAATTAACGCCTTCTACCTAAAGGATAAACGTAATTTAAAATGTTAGATGTTGATACCGTCTCGCTGTAGCCCACTCGCTAAAGGCCTTGAATGCACTGATATCTTAATACTTCTATAACATTAAGCTTTCTTTCTAATCGGATGGGAACAAATGTCAGCAAGACAAAGCGAGGGAGTCAAACTGTGCTGTTTCTTCTCGGTCTCTCGTGGCTATTGTCAGGCTGTTTTGAGTTTTTCACAGATCATTAGGGATTGCTGTCTGTCTTTGTCAGGGGTTATGAGAAGAACAGATGATGAGACATACAAAGGCTCTCTAATCTATTCTCATTTACACTGGATAAAGAATTACCACTCCCCACGTATGATATGGCCACAAAATGGACAATATAGTAAAGATGGGAAAATAACCCTTATTATTTAGACCCCAGAATATAGAAATTGCTTGCATAAATTTGTCAATGCTTTTTACCAAGGCATTCAAGCTATAAATTACTTGGAAATTGCACTGAGGATGCTTTTGTGCTATTAGAAGTGACTTAATTCAGACATTAAATTTCAGACATAAATGCTTATTTAGCCTATTGCCTTTATCATTTTTATATAGTAATGTGTTTGTTTTGACAGTTTAAAGCTAAACATCTGGATCCAACCCTGATATTAGGGCAATGGGGCGGTTCCCTGGACAGAGTTTCTCCTAGTCCCAGACTAAAATGCATGTTTAAGCCGCCTTAATTTAAAAACCTCTTGCACTGGTGTATCTTATCATATATCAGTGCCATCTCAAGATGCACACCAGTGATGTTGTTTGTAAGGTATGTTTATAAAAACTACTTAAATGCCCTAATATATAACTAAGGCCTAGTCCTGGATTAATCTAAACCCTGTTCTTGAAACCGTCCCAATATCTTACAGTTCCACCAAAATATTTTATTTTGGGTAAAACACAAAATCTGTTTTGGGCATATGCTTGCTGTGTTTCTCAGCGGTCTTAGAAAATCTGTAATGTCATCTTGCTGCTTGCCATTTGTTAATTATTAGTTCAAGGTAGTGATGCCTTTTTGTCTTCTGTGGAGGGACTTAAACCAAATAATTAATCTACTTATTCTGGCACTTCTAATGATACTGATATAAGCATGTAGAGAATCAAATAAGGACTGAATGCTCTTCTCCCACATTTACCCTATTGCTGGTTAAACAAAACACACGGATTGATTTGAAACATTTGTATGACTTTCCAACAGCAAAACAGCCATGCAGAAAACTGCTTTAATTGGTGCTGATTTAAAAGCATCTCACCCGGCTGATGCCAGAAATAGCCTCGTTTTACTGTCACTATACAGTGTAAAGCATTTAATAGAGCGTCCCTGGACTATAATGAATCTGTGCTTCTTACTCGACCAGCTCGATAAAAAGCTTCAGGCCTATTAGCACATTCACTGATCCTTTGAATTGTTTGCAGGGTCTGTACTGTGTAGTTTTATAATGATACGCTGATACGCTCTTTCCAGTTCGACAGAGGACTATTAACACTTAACCTCTCTTTGCATTTTTTCAGTATATGTTTTGTGTAGTATTGCAATTTATACCACGGGGTTGTTGAAAGCTGTATTCTGATTGGCTGAGAAGTGTTCCATGGGTGTTGATTATTTTTCTGTAAACCGCACACCTAACTTGTCAAATGTCTCCAAAAATAGGCACCAGAGCAATGTTTGTGGTAACCGTGGTATAAGCAGAATAATTGACTCCAGTCCTTTGAATTCCACCTTGGGTGTGCATTATTTTCATATAATTCAACGGCCCATCATCATTATTCCTTACGTGGGTGTGTGTTTTTATTTAGGTGAAATGTGTTGTTTTAAAGTTAAACTGCTTTTTTATCATAGCCGCAGTATGACTGTAAGTTGATCGTAGGGTGATCTCTGTTACTTTAAATTGCCTGAATTTTATTATCAGCATTGCTCTGTATTCCTATAGCCAGGCCATTGGTTCGATACTAGTGAACACACACACACACAAACATACACAATAAAATTGCAGCGTAGGTTGAATTGGATAAGTGTCTGCCAAATGGATATCTGTAAATGTAAACTTGGTTTGCACCATAATACTCAATTTTGTTGTACATAAACGTGGACAATTACACTGCTTAATGTACAAAATTTTTTTTTAATTATATTTATTGGTTATTCCTAACCCCAAATAGCTGGAAGAAATCTGAAAAAAAGACAAACCAAAGCTCGGGTCGAGCTGCCTTAATTTAAAAACACTTTGTATTGACATATCTTAACCAGTGTTGGGGGTAACGCGCACTACAAGTAACGCGCACTACAAGTAACGCGCACTACAAGTAACGCGCACTACAAGTAACGCGCACTACAAGTAACGCGCACTACAAGTAACGCGCACTACAAGTAACGCGCACTACAAGTAACGCGCACTACAAGTAACGCGCACTACAAGTAACGCGCACTACAAGTAACGCGCACTACAAGTAACGCGCACTACAAGTAACGCGCACTACAAGTAACGCGCACTACAAGTAACGCGCACTACAAGTAACGCGCACTACAAGTAACGCGCACTACAAGTAACGCGCACTACAAGTAACGCGCACTACAAGTAACGCGCATCACGTAATAATATTCATTTTCTGAAGTAACGAGTAAAGCAAGTAACTTTTCAGTTGAATTAATTCATTTAAAAATAAAGTAATGTACTGAATTAAACCAAACATATTAACGTAGAATTACGCACTCTGTGCGCCTGAACCGGAACAGTTTGAGTCAGAAATGGAGATGGCAGGCGGTCGCAGGCCAGAGCTTGACAATTTTGTGATCATAAAAAAACCTGCAAGGCCTGAATGAGATCAAGCTTCAGCCAAGTAAGAAAAAGTAACGCAAAAGTACCTTAAAAGTAACATAAGCATTACTTTCCATGAAAAGTAATCAAGTAACGCAATTAGTTACTTTTTTGGGGAGTAACTTAATATTGTAATGCATTACTTTTAAAAGTAACTTTCCCCAACACTGATTAATAGGGGTGGGTATCGATTTTAAATGTTCCAGATCGATTCAATTTCGATTCACAAGCTATCGATTCGATTTCGATTATCGGTTCGATTTTGGATTCAAATTTTTTGCCGCTTTTTATACTCAATTCTTGATTCAACTCAATTATATTATATTCGAATATAGACTGAATGATTGAATGACAGGCTAGCCTCTCGCTCCTTGGTAACATCACGCAAGGCAACAAAAAGGGTGACATCTAGTAGAGAATACTAGTAATTAGATTAACGTTAAATGTTTGCAAAAATAATTATGGGAGAAAAATCGAGTCGTGGCCTTTGAGAATCGATTTTGAATCAACCACAAAAAAAAATGATTAATCGAAAAATGTATTGTAAGTATTGTTTGTAAAAACTACTTAAATGTCCTAATATAACTAATGCCTAGTCCTGGATTCTAAATCATGTCCGGGAAACCGCCCCCTTTAACTCATTTCAACTTTCTTGACTAGTGAGGAGTTGGTATAAATAAAAAATAAATAAAAATAAAGTTGAATGGGCTTTTATGGACTTTATTTTTATAATTTATAGCAACTTCTTACATGTCAAAAAAGTTTAAATGAGTTATTAATTCAAGCTGTTTATAATTAAAATTTATATTCAACAAGAAGCTCAGTATTGCATTAGCAGTGCAAAGCATCATGATTTTGAACCCAGGGAACACGCATGTTGATAAAAATGTAAAGGTTGGAATGCACAAAGCGTAAATGTATTGTAAATGTAGTTGTATTTGTTTGGGGTGGGACTTCCTGCCTGGATGTACTGTCGAATTTATGGGTTTGCAAAAACAATTGTTTGCCAAAAAGTACATACTGCACCTTTTAATACCAGAAGAAAAAAGATGAAGATTTATTGCTCATGGGGGATATCATTCATTTTAGTACTTTGAACCATTGAAGATTAAATTAATTTCCTCTTTTATATATTGCTAACCTTGTCCTTGACATTGGCTTTCATTCAAATTCTGGTTTTCCCAAATGAAATCCCTTTTCCTCACTTTCTCCAACAACACTCCTGAGGTGTAAATTACATTTTCTTCCCTGTGGTGGTCCCTCACTACATGCTATTGTCACATTACTTATTTATCACAGAGAGGTGGCCTGTGTTAAAAAAAGCATAGACAACATAGAGTATAAACAATAAGCAAACTGGAGGGGTTATGTACTTTTTAAGATTATTTGTATTTATTTATTTTTAAATGTTTTACCTTATTTCTCTAAACATTTTCAGTCTTTAATTTCTAATTCCTTTTTATATTTTTGGCCGTAACTTAGTGAATTTATTGTATATATTTTCAAAAAATAATTAATGGGAAAGTCTACAGCAGGGGTCTCCAACCTTTTTGTGAGTAAGGGCTACCACAATGGATTAAACAATGTGGAGGGCTACTTTTTGATATTTATATACTCAAAATGTTTTTGTTTTACTTGTTGATTCTATTTTATTTTACTCGTTGATATTTTTATTATTGTTTAAAATTTTAACATGCATAAATAAAGCCAAGCTTATATAAAAAATAAAAATAGAAATAAATATGACAAGACTATTAATGGAATGTGCTTTGGCTGGTACCTCACAGACTCTGTGCGGGCATCCTGGTGCCCACGGGTACCATGTTGGAGACCACTGGTCTACAGAGTATATCCAAAAGTATTTGTTTTTTCTAATACCAGAAATAAAATCAACATCTGTGTTACATTGTCCATCTTCTGCCAGATTATATAATGGTCAGCGGTTTAGTCTGGATTTGAAGCCTAGAGTTTTAATACAGGCCATATTTACACCAATATCCAAATCTGGGGGATGGGTGCATTGCATTACAGATGCAACATGTAGGTTTATTTTCATATGCGTGTCCATTCTTAATCCCGGCTCACGAGCGTCTTGTAAAAGCCCCCTCCGACCGTATCCCATATAACACAGGGTTTTCTAGCGTGCATTCCTGATGGATTTCATCATGATGTCTACTTCACGGTTGCGAGTGGTTTGAATCCTCAGTATCCACAGAAACATCATCTACAGTTTGGAAACTCTAGTCTGGGGGTGGGGAGCCATCTTGTGTTGGTTAAGATCAAATCATGTGTGAAGATGCATCTTGCTGAGTTATGCTGAGTCAGGGAGCAAAATAGTGGTTGCTTGTGCTATCTAATGGTGCAAAAAATGACTCTTTTTACTGAGATCTTGAAATAGCCCATTTCTGTTTGGCACGCATTTGATTTGTACTCCTACCTGGCTACATTTCTGATGTTTTCACAGCATAAGGGAAAAGCCTTGCTTGGGATGCCCCCTAATGGTGGTTTTACTATTTACATATGGATTTTATTATTTTTGCATCAAATATAGATGGAATAGACACATTTCTGTTTGCAGTAAAACATGAATAAAGAATAGAAATTATTTAATTTAGTAGTTTGTATATTTTTGTGATGATGTGCCTAGAGTTTAGTTTTATTGAAAGTCATGGTTTGCATTGCCCCTAGTGGCTGTGGGATGGTTTTCATGTTTAAATAGCAATGGTAATTTCAGTTTATTTGCATATTGTGTTTTCCATATACTTAGTTTTTAATTCTTTTGTAAGCCTCACTTTTGCTAATGCATAATATGAATAAATAAAGAGCTCAGATGCAAAACCCTCTAAGTGCGTCCGACATGTTTTTTGTAAATTAGCATTTTTTTATTAGACTTTTCATGGTTTAGGCCAACAAAAAATACTTTACTGATCATGTAATCTTTCAATTTACTGACTCACGAAATCCAGACTTAAGAGGTGTCCAGCATCAAATTTTTTTAAAAAGCCATTCAAGCCAATTTTTTTGCACATATAAGATTAAGGTCTGAACTTACTATAACCATTATTTTTAGAGGATTTAAAAAATATTTCCTTTAGAATTATTAAAATTTTTATTAACATTATAAAAAAATTCATTACCGCAACATGATATTACATTAAATATATGCATTTACAAACTCATGTTTTGGTAATGAGAACTAAAAAGTTGTCTAGGTACTATGACAAACGAAATTTCAACTTTTATCCGGAGAGAAAAAATAAGAACTGCTTACCTGGTAGCCATCTTGAGTGTCACAGTCAATTATGTCCCTTCCAACTTTTTTTTTTTTTTTTTGAAAATGGTAGTTCCTTGAGGGCTTAAACAATGATTGAAAATTGTTGTGTAGGATGAGAAAATTTTTTTTTTGAGAAAATGAGACCCATTTCTATTCTTTATTATTGTCTCTACATTTACCAATGATTACCAAATACAACATGTTTCTTTACTGTAAATGTTTAGAGTATAACATGCACTGAAGCCTTTTATTTTTTTTAGATTTTTTAATTATAAATATTTCCATGTCAAAGAACCCAAATCCAGTCATGGACACGTTGTGGTAATGAAAATTTTCCCCTTAAATGTGAAAAGAATTGGTTTGTATGATGTCATTTGAAATCACGTGCAAAATAGTACATGAAAAGATGTTTATAACTGTATGCTTCTTATTTTGATACTCTTACTTTGCATTTACTTTTTTTATCAAAATGTTTCATGACACCTAATTTCGCGAGAATCACCCATTTACCTTTACCTGATTTTCTATTTATTTATTAATTGTAATTATGTTTTATCATCTTGACCTGGGATTGTTTTCATTTTCAGGTTATGTAATCTGAAGCATTCGGGGCATACGCCGAAAAATTGTTACTAGCATCGAGTCAACCTGCTGTCTCAAACACATTCACATATTTACTGGGTGATACGTTTTTAAGAGTCCCCCTCTTTTGACAAGAGACCCAACATGATCAACTCAGACTTCACTGTGTTACAGTAAGTACGGTTACCCTTTATCAATATACACGTTGTATGTTCTCACTGCTTTTTGCAATGTTAACTGATATTAATAAATGTTTGCCCTTTCAGAGACTCGTCAAATGACGGTCAGGGCGACACAGTGAGTCTGGCCATGAGCATCAGTGAATTGGATGATCCTGGGGAAGGAAAAGGCAAGAAGAAAAGAGGCAGGCCTGGAAAACAAGGGGTGAGATCATTATTGCAGACCAAAGCAACTGGTTGTTTTAAAGAAGCCATTTTCTTAATGCAATGCTGTTTTTTTCCAGGCACCCAATAAGAAAGCCAGAAGGTCTCCTGTTGATAAAGGGGGACGGAAAGCGAATGGAGTGGCCCATCAGAATGGAGAGGGGACGGACTCAGGCACTCTTTTTGAGGTGGTCAAACAAGGGAAAAGTGCCATGCAGGTAAAACACAGCATGTGTCTGGTTGGTTTTGTGGTATCTGTAGTATATTCTAGAAAAAGTTGGCAAGTAATTTGTTGTTCCTTTGTTTTTTTCCAGTGTGTCATTGATGACTGGATTGAATCTTATAAACAAGATAGAGATGTGGCGCTTTTAGATCTGATCAACTTCTTCATTCATTGTGCTGGGTGTAAAGGTAACTTTTGATTTCATTTGTCTCTGTACAGTTCTAAATAAATGCTTTAATTTTTGTTCGCTGTGATTCAAGGTTTTTGCAATTAAAGAAAACTTCAAATACACTATTTGATATTTTGAATGTTATAAAATGTGTTCGTCCATTACAGGCACTGTAAAAATCGAAATGTTCAGGAACATGCAGAATGCAGAAATTATCAGAAAAATGACAGAGGAATTTGATGAGGTTTGTTAACGTTTTTGACTATATATTTGACCATGAAAATCTGAGCTAAAGTTTCATTCAAATTTTGAGATTAGGAGCATCAAAGTTTGATTTTATATATTAATGTATTATGATTATGTGATATTAAGATATCTTAGGTATATTTTCACAATGATTTTTACATTACATTTTATGTAGAAAACAGTAAGGCAATGTTTACATTAATGCGTTTATCCTTTAAAACGCGTTACTTTTGCTACGTTTACGCCTTTCATCTACACTACATCACCGTTTTCGACCCTCATAAACGGATTCATTCGCAAATGCTGCAGACCCTGTTTTAGTTTGAGAACTCAGACGTTGTGCTGAGTGTAAATGAACGTAGACGGAGTCTTATTTAAACAAACAGCTGATATTAACGTGACAGCGCATAATTTTCAAAGTAAAAATTATTTTATTCAGGTAAATGGAGGTTTGCAACGGAGGTTTTGCCAAAAATAGGAAACATCTACCAACCAGCTATTATAAACGCTATATCAGATTGTTTTAACATGTATCCTTATAGATAATGTGTTTTATATTTATGTTTGAGTATTGTTGGGTTTGAATATTGTTTATGTTTTGTTTAAATTTAGTTAGCTTATTACGAAAGATAGACTAAACGCCATATAGGGTGTTGTAAAGGCCAATATGAAGGGAGAATTGTAATGGGTCAGACATTATTTTCGAGTTTAATTTAAGTTTTGTTTTCTACTTTAAAATGAATTTCGTTTCAGATAATTTGTCTCTTAATTTTAATAAATGTTTTGTTGATAAGTTTTGTGAATATAAATTAATAAAAACAATAAACTCAACATTATTAGTATTTAATGCTCGTTTAGCCGCTTGCGCTTTTAGCTATTTCTGTTTTGCTAGCGGAGGATGTGCACGGACCTCGCACACTTTTAAAAATTAATGCAATAAGCATTTCTTTAGGCTAAAGCTATACTTCACCTCTTACTTTGTTTGATTGAAGTTTGCATTTGCTGAAATTTATTTTTGCTTCAAGTTCGTTTAGTACTGTTCACTTGAATGCTTTTTTTTCATCATCAAATCAATTTTTCAAATTATAAAGACCTTTCTGTTTAGTTATAAAATCAAAATTAACCTATTAATCATATTAATATGTTGTAGGGGGGGAGCTAGAACAGTATAAGAATTTCCCAAACACATTTTTATAGGTTCAAAAATAGTGTTTGTTGTAATTGCCAGCAAAGGACCCAGGTATGAATTTTTGTCAATATCGCACACCCCTAGGCTGCATAAATGCGCAAAGGTAAGCTATTATTAGAGTAATAAGTTATTTTACACTTTTATGCGCATGCCCAGTTACGTGATTGGTCATGTATCATGCGTTTATGGTGGTGTATAGTATGGATGAATATTCTTTTTAAAATGTCAGTATAAACGAAGATCGTTTTCATTTTAAAATGCCGTTTTAAAACGCAAATGCTATAATATAAACAGGGCCTAACAGTAAATTCACATGGGGCGGAAGCGTCAATGCTTCCCATTCACTTTTAATGGGTGACGTCATGCATTGCCGAACTAAATTGTGGATCCGTCGGTGCCGCGTCACTGCAATAACCTAGGTAGAGCCAGCCATTTACCTTTATGGAAGATCGGAGCATGTGTTGCGGTCACTGGGATTGGCTGTTGGCCATCCTTCAGACAAGCCTTTCGCCAGGCGTTAACAGTTACGTCTCGTGTGAATATACCGTAAAGCACTTTAGCTGGGTTTTCATCGGGTCACACACTGTATTTTAATTCAAGTTGAATCAGCAGTTTCTTCATGTGATTCTCTAAACTTTCTGATGACCAAATTCAGGACAGTGGCGATTATCCCCTGACAATGGCAGGACCACAGTGGAAGAAATTTCGCTACAACTTTTGCGAGTTCATCATGGTTCTGATTCGTCAGTGTCAGTACAGCATCATCTATGACGAGTATATGATG
Organism: Misgurnus anguillicaudatus; assembly: GCF_027580225.2. Classification (NCBI taxonomy): domain Eukaryota; kingdom Metazoa; phylum Chordata; class Actinopteri; order Cypriniformes; family Cobitidae; genus Misgurnus; species Misgurnus anguillicaudatus. Next base: position 24,186,570 of record NC_073361.2, on the reverse strand, counting down.
GACACGGTCATCTCTCTGCTCACCGGGCTCTCGGATTCACAGGTCCGAGCCTTCAGACATACCAGTACGCTGGCAGGTCAGTCAGTCACCTTTGATCTTTAAAGGGCACATATTATGCAAAATCCACATTTACAAGGTGTTTGGACATAAATGTGTGTGAACTGAACCACCCTACAATAAAAAAAATCCACCCACTCCTTCTTCTTTTAATCCCCATTGAACCAAAGCCGTTTCATTCTTTTGTTAATGTGATGTCACACAAATAAAGCCACTGACTGACAGTCCAGCATTACTATATTTTCCACCTTCAGCAAGTTGTGCGCTGTCTGCCATATCCCAATAGTTACATATTACTGTCTTAGATTGTATTCACAGGAATCAGATCTATTTAAACTGAAAGCGCTCACTGTCTTTTTTGGTAAGGAAGCGAGGAGCAGTAGCTCATTTGCATTTAAAGGTACATCACGATTTTGCTCCCATCCAAATAGGGGCATTATCAGTATTTTGAGAAGACACATTCTGGGCAAACCTGAGACTTACATTACATCTTGTAAAAATGGGCATGATAACACCAAACATATTTTATAGACTCAGAACTTATCAAGCTTTGTTTATGTACATAAAATAAGTTGATTGTGTTATTTTATCTTACAGCAATGAAACTTATGACAGCATTAGTAAATGTGGCTTTGAACCTGAGCATCAACCAGGATAACACACAGAGGCAGTATGAGGCGGAGCGTAACAAGGTTGCTGGGAAACGAGCCAATGAAAAGCTAGAGCTGCTGCTGGAGAAGAGAAAAGAGGTAAGGTCTCTTTTTTTTCTCCTAAAACTTGGTTCCTCGATCTTCTGTGATAAAATGGGATTGATTATTGTCTTGTTTAATCGGTCACCTAGCTCCAAGAAAACCAAGATGAGATTGAGAACATGATGAACTCGATCTTCAAGGGTATTTTCGTTCACCGTTACAGGTTAGTGAAATTATTACAAACAGCAGGTAGGACCCAAAGTCATGTTTTAGGAATACCTCAAGGTTTCACAACGTGTTCTTTTTCGCTATCCTTCAGGGATGCCATAGCAGAGATCAGAGCAATTTGCATTGAGGAAATTGGAGTTTGGATGAAATTATACAGCGATGCCTTTCTCAACGATAGTTACTTGAAATATGTTGGCTGGACGCTACATGACAGAGTAAGTATATAAATGCATATATTCTCTGATAAATATCACCTTTGTAGACCACATAAAGATAATGATGAAAGTATACAAATATGGTGTCATGCTATTATATGGTATACATTTATTTTATTAGCAAGGTGAAGTTCGACTCAAATGTTTGAAGGCCCTTCAGACTCTCTACACAAACAGAGAGCTTTTCCCCAAACTTGAGCTCTTCACCAATCGATTTAAGGTAACATGCATGTACACAATCTTAAAGGGATAGTTCGCCCAAAAATGAAAATAATGTCATTAATGATTCACCCTCATGTCGTTCCAAACCTCCGTTAATCTTCGGAACACATTTTAAGATGTTTTATATTTAGTCCAAGAGCTTGTTGACCCTTCATTGAAAATCTATGTATGGTATACTGTCCATGTCCAGAAAGGCAACAAAAACATCATCAAAGTAAGGTGGGGTCAGTTAGAATGTGTTGAAGCATCGAAAATACATTTTGGTCCAATAATAACAAAAATTACGACTTTATTCAGCATTGTCTTCTCTTCAGCATCTGTTGTGAAGCGCACGCACGAGACCAAAGCCACGTAACCGCAGCGACGCGGATGACGTGTTATCCTTAGACATGTTTGCAAAGTTTTTTTTCAAACTTACAGCGTCCGTCTCCCCCTGACTTTAAATGAAGCCCGGGTGCACAAAAAAAAAACAGCTGGGGCGTACCAGATAACACGTCAGCCGCGTCACTGCAGTCACGTGACTTTAGTCTTGACATTATTTTCATTTTTGGGTGAACTATCCCTTTAAACCCATTAACAACCTTTATTGTCCCAGAGGTATAAAAATGTCACTTTCTGTTTTTCAGGATCGTATTGTGTCTATGACGCTGGATAAAGAGTATGATGTGGCAGTAGAGGCCATACGGCTTGTCACTTTGATTCTGCAGTGAGTATTTCTCATCATTTATTACCTGACTGCACCTCACCTGTCTGTACACGTTTCATCTGCCTCATCATCATATGTCTTTATATCTTTTTAAGGGGTAGCGAGGATGCGCTATCAAACGAAGACTGCGAGAACGTCTACCATCTAGTATATTCTGCCCATCGCCCTGTTGCCGTGGCAGCCGGAGAGTTTCTCCACAGAAAGTGAGATGAATGAACTGCTGCGTGTCTTGTGTGTTATATTATTTTAACAACATAAACGTTCCCATCAATTTTGGTTTGTTTGGTTGCAGGCTATTCAGCAGGCATGACCCTCAAGCTGAGGAGGCTTTGGCAAAGAGACGAGGCAGAAACAGTCCAAACGGGAACCTGATCAGAATGCTAGTGTTGTTCTTCCTGGAGAGCGAGGTGAGAAATTGTGCAATATGTCAAGCATTTTTAATTTAGTTCTTAAATAAAACATCATGACCGCCATTCTTTGTTTTAAAGCTTCATGAGCATGCGGCGTATCTGGTGGACAGCTTGTGGGACAGCTCGCAGGATCTGCTGAAGGATTGGGACTGCATGGTAGAGCTCCTGTTAGAGGACCCTACCCCGGGAGAAGAAGGTACCTCTTTCGTTCTCAATTCGATCATTCAATACGCATCGCAGCTCTTTTCCGCTCATTGGTGTTGGTGTCTGACTGTGTGTTTTTTATTGCAGTGATGGGAGATAGACATGAGAGCGCACTGATCGAGCTCTTGGTCTGCACCATCAGACAAGCGGCTGAAGCTCATCCACCTGTGGGCAGAGGAACGGGAAAGAGAGTAAGTGCCGACATCTTGAGATTGTTCATTGTTAAAGGAATAGTCTACTCATTTTCAATATCAAAATATGTTATTACCTTAACTAAGAATTGTTGATACATCCCTCTATCATCTGTGTGCGTGCACGTAAGCGCTGGAGCGTGCTGCGACTCTCAAAAGTGCCATTACGCCATAAAATATAGTTCCTCTTTTAAATCCGCTTAGGAAAGCGCTACGTTTTATTTTGTACCACCAAACTTGCTCGTATAACTACTCGTCTTAAATAGGAAAAACGTTGATGTGTTTGGTCACTTCTAACTTTATCTCTAAATGGTACAATTGAATGAATGGGGCTAAGCTACATGCTATCGAAGCGTAGCAGCGCGCTCCAGCGCTTACGTGCACGCACACAGATGATAGAGGGATGTATCAACTCTTCTTAGTTAAGGTAATAACATATTTTAATATTGAAAATGAGTAGACTATTCCTTTAATGTATTAATTATCTAATGACTTCCCGTTGGTTTTCTTTTAAGGTCCTCACCGCCAAAGAAAAGAAGACTCAGATAGATGATAAAAACAAACTGACGGAGCAGCTTATTGTTGCTCTGCCCATGCTGTTGTCAAAGGTAGTACCAACTTGAGTCATTTGAGTAGTGGATCTGAATAAAGAAAAGGCTTCATGGTTTTCTTGCTTTTGCTTTTAGTACCAGGCCGATGCAGAAAAAGTGGCAAACCTCCTTCAGATCCCTCAATTCTTTGATCTTGAGGTCTACAGTTCAGGACGAATGGAAAAGGTGAGTGAATACCCAGATGTGGCTTTAAAGGGACACTTCACTTTTTTGGAAAATAGCAAGGTAAGTTTTACCGATTTGGGATTCATTCAGCCGATCTCCGGGTCTGGCAGAACAACTTTTAGCATAGCTTAGCATAATCTATTTAATCGGATTAAACCATTAGCATCGCGCTCAAAAATGACCAAAGAGCTTTGATATTTTTCCTATTCAAAACGTAACTCTTCTGTAGTTACATGGTGTACTAAGATCGACAGCAAATTTAAAATTGCGACTTTCTAGGCCGATATGGCTAGGAACTATACTCTCATTCAAGGACTTTGCTGCCGTACCATGGCTGCAGCAGACGCAATGATATAACGCTATTGAAAGTTGCAAAGAGGACTATTTTTGGGCGCTGGGCGATTCAATGGATTATGCTAAGCTATGCTAAAAACCGCCAGACCCGGAGATCAGCTGAATGGATTCCAAAACTGTTAAACTCTGAAAAGTTGAAAAATAAGCCTAATATCAAAAAAGTGGAGTGTCCCTCTAAACATCTGTACGTTAAATCTTTATACAAGATCATGTTAGGGGTTTGTTCAACTATCTAACCCCAAAAATATTACATGCACAGACTTTTTTGCAATGGCAGCCTCCCAACTGCCTAGCATCATTAGTTTATATCTATTTCTATGTTCCCCCTTTTGTTTAGCATCTAGACGCCCTGCTGAAGCAGATCCGAGTGGTTGTGGATAAGCACGCTGAGATCGAAGTGTTAGAGGCCTGTAGCAAGACTTATAGCATCCTGTGCAGCGAGGAGTACACCATCATGAACCGCGTGGACATCGCTCGCAGCCAGCTTATCGATGAGCTCACAGACAAATTCGCACACTCGGTTGAAGATCTGCTGCAGGAGGTGACCGAAGTTGTTTATTTTCCTCATGGAGCAAAAATTTATTTTAGAAAAGGAGTTTGACATTTTTTTAAAATTCATTTTTTTCTGCCAGGGAGATGAAGCAGATGATGATGACATTTACAATGTTCTTTCAACTTTAAAGAAGCTTACTGCGTTCCACAAGTAAGAACAATTTATCATTTGATTTTGTCTTTGTGTTGGGAATGTAAAGCTTGTGTGTTGGCACCGTGTGTGTGTGTGCGTTTGAGCTTCAAGTTTATTTTGTATGCTTGTAGTGCACATGACCTTACAAAGTGGGACCTTTTCAAAAACTGTTATCGATTGTTGAAGATGGGAATCGAACAAGGGTCCATGCCAGAGCAGGTAAAGATGTTTAGCCATGAGTTTCTCTTAATATAGCTTACTTTACTTTTTCTTTTATTCTTACAATGTTTAATTATAAGAATTATAAGTTTTAATGTCCAATCATTTTTATTTTTCACTCTTTCTTTAAGATACAAACAGAAAATACAGGAAATATGTACACAAAATTAAAAACAAAACAATTTTCAGAACTAAATGTCTTCTTCAGGCATCAGTCAGTATCTAGTGTGACCCTTTTGGCACGAAACACATCTTGAGCTTTTTTGAGGAGACTGAATCCTGAAGTCATTCGATTACAATTAGAAATTAGGATTTCATTTAGGTTTAAGAGATCCTGCAGCTGCCTGTTATTGCTAAAGTGGAAGAGGAGTTTACCCTAAATACTTGACACTTCAGCTTATACTTTTATACTGTTTTTAATACTACTTACACTTTTCATGTATTTTTTTGGTTGTATTCTAATAAAGAAACTGAGAAATAATTATATTTGATCACTGTACAATTGCAAAAACAACAAATCTAATGGTAGCATGGTGGCTTTGCACAGATTAAAATTTAATCTGTGATCAAATGAGCAAATTAATTACATTTATTATGATGTATTACATAAGAAAATCATTACATATATTTGATTTGACTAAACATATAATTTAGTGCACAAACATTTAGGCTACATTGTGGCCATGACATATTTAATTATTATTTTAACATAAGCCTATTGCTTGGGCTGCAGTTGCTTTGCCTTTTTTCAGAAGTTGCATTTGAAGTGGCATTTAGGTATATTTACACAATGTTAAATGCAGTTCAGTGGTGGAATGAATGCATTTATCTTGCAATTACAATTGCATAAATAATGCTTATAATGCATACTTTTTTTTGAATATTGAAACATGATTTTTTTTCTTTAAATAAAAATCCCATAACTGCATTCTAATAACTTGAAGAGAGAAGTAGGGAGCATTAAATGCATTATTTATTTATTATCATAATTTAGTGCACTAAACAACTTGTCCAAATCTGTAACTGCTTTCTATTAAATAATAAGTGTGTTTTCTGGCTTGGGTTCAGATCGCTGTTCAGGCTCTGCAGTGCTCTCATTACTCCATCCTGTGGCAGCTGGTGAAAGTTACTGAGGGATCACCATCAAAGGTACAGATGCCCTCATAAACACTATGGAAATGAATCACCTTTTGTTTAAAAAAAAATTGGCATAATCCCCCTTGTGCGTTTATTGGCAGGACGATCTTGTGGCATTGAGGAGGGTGGTGAAATCGTTTCTAGCTGTGTGCCAACAGTGTCTATCTAATGTCAACACTCCAGTAAAAGAACAGGTGAGGAGGGATATTCTGGAGGCTGGTTTTGTTTGTTGCATTGCTAATTTACGTAGTGATGCATGAAACCACTGATCTTTAACCTTAAAGGATTAGTCCATTTTCTTAAAAGAAAAATCCAGATAATTTACTCACCACCATGTCATCCAAAATGTTGATGTCTTTCTTTGTTCAGTCGAGAAGAAATTATGTTTTTTGAGGAAAACATTGCAGTATTTTTCTTATTTTAATGGACTTTAATAGAGCCCAACATTTAATACTTAACTCAACACTTAACAGTTTTTTTCAACGTAGTTTCAAAGGACTCTAAACAATCCCAAACGAGGCATAAGGGTCTTATCTAGCGAAACGATTGTCATTTTTGACAAGAAAAATAAAAAATATGTACTTTTAAAACCACAACTTTTCGTCTAGGTCCGGTCTAGCGCGACCTAACGTAAATGCGTGGTGACGTAGGGAGGTCACGTGTTACATATATAAAACGCACATTTGCGGATTATTGTAAACAATAAACTGACACAAAGACATTAATTAGTATCAGTTGACATACAACAACGTAGGAACAGTCCGCTTTCTCAACACTTGTAAACACTGGGGCGGAGTTTCGCGTTCGTCCTCTGTGACCTCTTGACGTCATGACGTATTCCGTGGGGTCAGCTGGCGCATCACGACCAGATCCACATGACGAGAAGTTGTGTTTTAAAAGTGTATATTTGTTATTTTTCTTGTGAAAAATGACAATCGTTTCGCTAGATAAGACCCTTATGCCTCGTTTGGGATGTTTATAGTCCTTTGAAACTCAGTTGAAAAAAACTGTTAAGTGTTGAGTTAAGTATTAAATGTTGGGCTCTATTAAAGTCCATTAAAATGAGAAAAATCCTGCAATGTTTTCTTCAAAAAACATAATTTCTTCTCAACTGAACAAAGAAAGACATCAACATTTTGGATGACATGGTGGTGAGTGAATTTTCTGGTTTTTCTTTTAAGAAAATGTACTAATCCTTTAAAGAAACAATAACATTTTAAGCATTTCTTGTTGTTTTTCCTTTTAAATTCACATGGAAAGGTCGTAGTGTGACGTATGATTACGTATAAGGTTTTAACGATAGAAGTCGCTCTGTTGTATCTCCACAGGCATTCATGCTGCTGTGTGACCTGCTGATGATCTTCAGTCATCAGTTAATCTCAGGCGGCCGAGAAGCTCTGCAGCCGCTGGTCTTCAATCCAGATGGCGCACTGCAGAACGAACTCCTCAATTTTGTTCTGGATCATGTGTTTATTGACCAGGATGATGAGAATCAGAGCATGGGTGTGTTTCTCAGAATCCTGAGAAATTGGGTTTCTGTTAGTCTGTTTGTTTACAATTATCTCATGTGAAATATTAACTATTTAGGCTTTGTGTAGAGCAAAATGAGTTGAAATTACTGAGCAAAAAAATTAATGCCACAAATTGTGAGATCAGAACAAATTCACAATTATCAAATTAAAGTGAAGCACTATTCAGATTAAACTGTAACAGTATAGCTTGTATTTGTCAAAATAACATGCATTAAAGGGATAGTTCACCCAAAAATGAAACTTTTGTCATCATCTACTCCCCCACATGTTGTAACAAACCGGTATGAATTTCTTCATTCACAAATGAAGATATTTGTTATAAAGAGGGAAAAAGAAGCACCACTGACTTCCATAGTAGGAAAAAACTATGAAAGTCAATGGAGCTCAAAAATGGTGCTTCCTTTGTGTTCAGCAGAACAAAGAAATGAATATAGGTTTGATACAACATGACGGGGAGCAAATGATGACAGAATCCTCATCTTGGGTGAACCATCCCCCTAACATAAACCAACAATGAACAATACTTTTACTAAGACATTTTTTAACATTGGTTAATGCCAAATGAACTGACATGCATTTGCATTAACTAATACAAACTTATTCTAGTGTTACTATTTAAACAGACTGAAACCATGCTTAAACCTTGTTTTAAACATATATTGACTTGTATTGTTCAGAGGGTGATGAGGAGGACGAAGCCAATAAGATCGAGGCTCTTCACAAGAGGAGGAATCTATTGGCGGCCTTCTGCAAACTCATCATCTTCGACATCGTGGACATGCCAGCAGCTGCAGATATCTTCAAACAATACATGAAGGTATGAAAAACTCCCATTTATCATTAAATTGGAGACTTCACTTTTTTTGAAAATAGGCCATTTTCCAGCTCCTCTGGAGTTGGGCATTTGATTTTTGTTGTTTTGGAGTCCATTCGGCTGATCTCCGGGTCTGGCTGTGGCACTTTTGGCATGGCTTGGCATGGTTCATTGAATCTGATTGGACCATTGGCATCGCACTAAAAAAATAACCAAAGAGTTTCAATATTTTTCCTATTTAAAACTTGACTCTTCTGTAGTTACATTGTGTGTTAAGACCGAAAGAAAATTAAAAGTTGCGATTTTCTAGGCAGATATGGCTAGGAACTATACTCTCATTCTGGCGTAATAATCAAGGACTATGCAGCTGTAACATGGCTGCAGGAGGCGTAGTGATGTTACACAGCAGCCGAAAATGGTCCCCTTGGTAACTTTCAATAGCAGAGGGCTATTTTCGGGCAGTGCGTGGTGTCATTGCGCCTCCTGCAGCCATGTTGCGGCGGCGGGGTCTTTGATTGTTACGCCAGAATGAGAGTATAGTTCCTAGCCGTATCTGCCTAGAATATCACAACTTTTTAATTTAATTTTCTTTCAGTATTAGTACACGATGTAACTACAGAAGAGTCAAGTTTTAAATATGAAAAATATAGAAACTTTTTGGTTATTTTTTAGCGTGATGCTAATGGTCTAATCAGATTCAATAGATTATGCTAAGCTATTCTAAAAGTGGTACCGCCAGACCCGGAGATCAGCTGAATGGATTCCAAAACTGTAAAAATCAAATGTACAAACTCTAGGGGAGCTGGAAAATGAGCATTTTTTTTTTTTTTTAAGTCGAGTGTCTCATTTAACTACACACATTTGATGCTGATTTAAAAAAAAATAATTCATGAGTATGCTGTTTATTTTTCAGTATTACAATGACTACGGAGACATAATCAAAGAAACGTTGAGTAAGGCCAGACAGATGGACAAGATTCAGTGTGCCAAGACCCTTGTCCTCAGCTTGCAACAGGTACAGAATATAAGTTTGAGAAACTGCACTTTTTAGCATTTGATAAAAATATTCCTTCCTGATTTGACACTTTTCCTTCCTGCAGCTCTTCAACGAGCTCGTCTTGGACCAAGGACCCAACCTGGACCGAACGTCTTCCCACGTCAGCGGCATTAAGGAACTTGCCCGACGGTTTGCACTTACATTCGGACTGGACCAGATCAAAACCAGGGAGGCCGTGGCCACACTGCACAAGTAAGAAACGCTTCAGCTTTACTGACCTATAGCTTTATTTTGCAGCATGTTTTAAATAATAATGTTTTTGAACTACCACAAAGATGGAATTGAATTCGCCTTCAAGGTCCAAAATCCAAAAGGACCGGACTACCCACCACCCAATCTGGCCTTCCTGGAGGTTCTGTGTGAGTTCTCCTCCAAACTCCTACGACAGGACAAAAAGACTGTGTAAGTACATAAATGACTTTTCTAAGTCTACATATGGTGTGTATTAATTTGCCCACAAATCCACTTTTAGCATGTAGGGAGATCAGATCAAGACTTTCAGTCAGGGTTTTGTCTGGTAGTCCATAAAATAATGTGTGTGATCATCTCTCTGTCCTGCCACAGACATTCCTACCTGGAGAAGTTTATGACAGAGTATATGATGGAGAGGAGAGAGGACATTTGGTTGCCACTTATCGCGTACAGGAACTCCCTGTTAACGGGTGGAGATGAAGACCGACTGTCAGTCACAACAGGAAGCACCACTAGCAAAGCCAGCACAGTCCGCAGTAAAAGAGGCCGGCCAGCACAGCAGAAAAAACGCCCAGATGGTAGAAACTTTCAACATCTCATTCAAGACAAAACTCAAACAAGCTTGATTGTCTTAAAGGATTAGTCCATTTTCCCCAAAAAATCCAGACAATTTACCCACCACCATGTCATCCAAAATGTTCATGTTTTTCTTTCAGTCGAATAGAAATTATGTTTTTTGAGGAAGGATTTTTCTCATTTTAATGGACTTTAATGGACCCCAACACTTAGCACTAAACTCAACACTTAACAGTTTTTTTAACAGAGTTTTAAAGGGCTCTAAACAATCTCAAACGAGGCATAAGGGTCTTCTTCAGCAAAACGATAGTCATCTTCGACACGAAAAACAAAAACATGCACTTTTAAACCACAACCTCCTGTCCATCCCCGGTCCCGTGACGCGCCAACACGACCTCACGCAAAACGTCATCACGTCAAGAGGTCGCGGATGACCTATGCGAAACTACGCCCCAGTGTTTACAAGTGTGGAGAAAGAGGACCATTTTGACGTTGTTGTATGTCGAATGATAATACTTAATGTCTTTGTGTCAGTTTATTGTTTAAAATGGTCCGCATATATGTAACACGTGACCTTTCCACGTCATTACGCAATTACGTGAGGTCACGCTGGCTCGTCACACAGCCGGAGGAAGAAGAGAAGTTGTGTTTTAAAAGTGCATATATTTTGTTTTTCTTGTCAAGAATGACAATATTTCGCTGGATAGGACCCTTGTGCCTCGATTGGGATTGTTTGGAGTCCTTTGAAACTCCATTGAAAAAAACTGTTAAGTGTTGAGTTAAGTGTTAAGTGTTGGGGTCTATTGAAGTCCATTAAATTGAGAAAAATCCTGTAATGTTTTCCTCAAAAAACATAATTTCTTCCCGACTGAACAAAGAAAGACATCAACTTTTTGGATGACATGGTGGTTTTTTTTAGGAAAAAGGACTAATCCATTAAATAATACACATGAAAATCTGGGCTACGTTTAAAATCGCCGCTTATTACCCTGACAGAGGAGAGTGTGGACAGCTCGTGGATGATGCGCAATGACACCCTCCAGACACCAGGTGGCCTCCACACCCCACAGCTCACATCCACTGTCCTCAGAGAAAACCCCAGACAGGCAGCAGAACACATCCCAGACCAGGACTCGTCGGAACCAGGCTCAGAACCAGACTACATGCACAAGTATACAACTAAAGCTTAAATTTTACATCTTTTATGCCACTTGTTGAACATCAACTAAATGTCTTTTACTTTCAGTCCTCAGATGCAGATGTCGTGGTTGGATCAACAGCAGAAGATGGATGAGGTAAACCGAAAAGAGAGAGGAGGGATGAACTACATGAAGGCACGCAGTGGTGGAATGAGACAGCAGGTGTACGTACTCACACTTTTTACATGTTATGCGTGTCTAATAAAGCAACAAGTCACTAGAAGAAATAATTTTTTTGAATTACTGTAAAATTGCCCAAAAGCCCCTAATACAGTGATTTCTCGAGTAAACTCAAAATTTTACCTTCATTCATCTCATTATTTATTAATAGTAAAACAAGTCATAATTTCTCGTCAGTTAATATAGTCGATATTAGGGATGCATAACGATTAATCACGGTTCATCTATAGCAGAATTAAAAGCTTTGTTTACATCATATGTGTGTAAACTGTGTATAATAATTGTGTATATATTTTAAGAAATATATATATATTTATATATAATATAAATTATACATAAATATACAAATGTATATACACAAGTAAACATTTCTTAAATATATATACATGCATGTGTGTGCATTTATCTATACAAAGTTATTATACACAGTTCACACACACACATATAATGTAAACAAAAACTTTTATTCTGCTATAGATTAATCGCCATTAATCGTTATGGTCAATATATTGACGTGGACGGCATTTGGGCACAGTTCAAGGCAACCGTATCAAATCTGAGTGTGCCCTTACTCATCATTTGGTTGCATGTTCTTCATTGTTTAGTTTTAGTACCTGTGAGGCGTTATTAATTATTACCCTTGAATTTGAAAATGTCTTGTGTTGTTTTTGAAAACAAAATCATCTGATCATTAAGGGGGAGTGTACACTAAAGTGTTTACACCATGACCGCCGTATGTTTTCAATTGTTTCCAATAAAAGTGCCACGCTTTTCCAAAACTGCAGCAGCTGGTGTGTTTTTTTTATGCTTGAGAGCCTGCCAGAGTCCCCAGAGTTCAAAAATGTTCAGCTTTGGGTGAAACGCTCAGCTCGTTAATGTCACTTTTTACTTGGCCGTCCAATCACAGTGGAGGAGGGGCGGGACAAATATCACAACAACCAACCTGCGCTTTGTTCAACGACAAAGGAGAAGTACTTAAAGCACTTAGCTGAAAAACGCTGGCAAGCGCACACAGTCTGCGTCCACCCCGGTTTTCCGCCACGTTTAAACGCTTTGGTGTACACGCCCCCTAAGGTAGAAAATATAAGAGATTGCACGACCTTTAAACTCAAGTCATTCTGTCATGTAGGCGAGGTCTCATGGAAGATGATGCCGAACCCATCTTTGAAGATGTGATGATGTCCTCACGAGGTCAGCTGGAGGATATGAACGAGGAATTCGAGGACACCATGGTGATAGATCTGGTGAGAATTTAGATGTGATGATCTCTGCTTAAATTTTGAGGAATATCCATACTGTCTCTGGCAGCAAATACCATATGTGACCCTGGGTCATAAGGGCCAATTTTTTTTTTTAATTAAGATTTATACATCATAGGTTTTCCATTGATGTATGGTTTATAAGGAAAAGACCAATTAAAAAAAATATATATATCCAATTTTGAGAAAATCTTGTCTAAATGAAGTCCTTAGCAACACATATTACTAATAATAAATACATATTTGATATATTCACAGTAGGAAATTTACTAAATATCTTCATGAAACATGATCTTCACTTAATATCACAATGATTTTTGACATATATATGGATCAAAATTATCTTTTTTTTTATGTATTGTTGGCTATTGCTACAAATATACCTGTGCGACTTAAAACTGGTTTTGTGGTCCAGGGTCACATATTTGTTTATTTGTTAAAATCATTTTCTTTGCAGTTGCTCTGTGTAAATTTTGCCTTTATATTTTTCAGCCACCATCAAGAAACAGGAGAGAAAGAGCAGAACTTAGACCAGACTTTTTTGACTCTACAGCCATAATGGAAGATGAATCCGTAAGCGCATCTGATTAATAAACTTAATCGTTTATATATAAATTAGATGAATGTTTAACAACGCAGTTCAAGGGACAGTTCACAAGAGTTTTTTTATGATGTCAAAAAAATCTTTGGTGTCCCCAGAGTGCATATGTGAAGTTTTAGCTCAAAATACCATATAGATAATTTATTATAACATGTTAAAATTGCCAATTTTTAGGTGTGAACAAAAATATGCCATTTTTGTGTGGCCTTTTAAATGCAAATGAGCTGATCTCTGCACTAAATAGTGCCGTGGTTGGATAGTGCGGTATTATCCCCTTTTGACATCACAAAGGGAGCCAGATTTTAATGACCAATTTATTTACATGCTTGCAGAGAATGGTTTACCAAAGCTAAGTTACTGGGTTGCACTGGGGACACAAATATAGCACTCAGATTTTTATGATATGTCCCCTTTAAGCATTTTATCATTCATAGATTGCATTTAGTGCTGCTGAGAAGGAAGTACTAATTCTTTATTTATGTTTCCTTCTTCCTCTTATAGGGATTTGGTATGCAGATGTTTTGAGAGCGATTGCAGCCTATAGAGGTGATCACAACCAGCAACCAACAAGAATTGCATTAAATGTTTATTTTGTGTTTTATTGACTGTTTCACATAACTGTACAGAGGCATGTGAGCTTCTTGTCTTAGTTTTGTGAATATGGTCATAATCCCATCGTATGCATTTTTTCAGTTAATATAGAGGCTGTAAAAATCGAAATCTTAAAAGTGGTGTTTAATACTTTTTGGCAGTATTGGTTCCTCATTAGCAGTTTAATCAGATTAACGTTTCAGGACTTTTTCATCTATTCATCTTGTGGGTTTATTCCCGATTGACTCCTCAGGAAGACAAAAGTCATAGAAAGGCCATTTTCATTTTCTCATTCTCTGTTTCTTTAGGTTTGTCCACATGGTTAGTTGGCCTTTATGCACCTAACTAGTGAAAAATATTTGATATCTTTAATGTGGTTTAAATGTACTTTTGGAAAAAACTACTTGATTTATCAGATTGATAAAGCCCACTTTTGTTCGTAATAACTCTATAATACTAAAATTGAAATATATACTGATGTTTATACAGGAAATGATTATTTGAGACTTACACGGGAGTATTCCTTACTTCGGTTACACTGGTCCTGTGTTTCGTTTATTAACCTGTTTGTCGTTTACCTCTGTTTATAGTCCGCTCAGTGGTTGTGTGTTCGTGGGAACGTAGCTTTCACACAATACTGTATTGCTGTGAATGTCGTCGATCATTTAATGGACTTCAATGTCCACCTTAATCCACAGAGCAGGTTTTTATGTAGCCTGTGTGGTACTGAAGACAAGCAGAACCATTGTTTAGAACGGTGCTTTTAGATACAATTCACCAATTAAACAATGGGATTATCATTATTTTAATGTTTTTACTGTTTGAACTTTTGCTTTTTCTAAAGAAATGTTTAAATAAAAGTATTTAAAAAAAATATTGGCAAGTAAGTTATTTAAAAGGAACGTCTTGTTTCTGATATACTCCTTGTTATCATGGTCTGTCTTTATTAGTCTCAGACAGTAGGGGTAAAGATCTACGTACACCAAAATATGATTTTAATGAGAAGTGAGGAAAAATGACAGGCTTGTGTCAACTTACATTGGTTTAAACAGGAAGCAAAATATAGGTTTTCTGTGCAGCAGTAAGTATTTTCCTTAAATTAAATGAAACGTAAATTCCAATTAAATGAACTAACGCTATTTTATACAATTCTCAATCTAAAAGATAAGAACTAAATAAAGGTAATCCACAACTGGGCATTAGATGGCGCTAAATGCAATGGTACAGGCGGGCAGCTCCGGTGTTATTTGGGAAATATGAAGAGAAGTTAGCCAAGGAATGCTGTTATGCATGGTTTCTGTATTTGCAATAAAAAAAATGTAAAAATATTTTGTGCTAGTCGAAAATCCCAAATTTTCGTTATGGAAATTGTTTTAAAACTTTATCCAGCTTTTCTAGACGTTCAATTCATGCGAACAAAGTTGTTTACATGTGACGTCAGAGGCGAGCTTTACGTCACTGGATAGCAGTTACTTTTCAGTTATTTCATTATATATTTAATATTTAGGCGTTGTTTTACTGTTTCTATACAGCTTTATGTTTAAAGATTTGTTCCTTATGAAGCACCGAGTGACTTCAGCACTTTTTATTTAACTAAGGTGAAGTAAAACGTAATTCTTAGGATTGCTTTGTGAATTGACTGACTGCATATACCTAATGCGTTTGTTTTCAGTATTCCATTCAACGTTTGCTTTACCCCTGTTAACCATTGGATAATTTCCTCTCGAGGTGCCACGCCCCACTCGAAACGCTCATGCAACCAAGGCAACCATTCGCCCACACAGGTTTGCAATCTCATTTCGAAGCAGCCGTAATATCGCGATATCTGTGACGGCTGCGCCCATTCCTTGCAGCGTTTACTTTTGTTATCGCGAGACGTGTACGTCTGCGCCCATTCCTTTAGCATGTGTTGCCTTGTTCTCGCGAGACGTGACAGCAGCGCCCCCTCCTTGTTCTAATGCGGAGAGGAAGAGAGGGGAGAAGCCTTTTCAAATACACATTTCAATATCGCTATTGAATTTATATCTATATATTTTTCTCCAAAGGAATGACTTGTGCATTTACGTCGTGGATACTGGATTTGTCTAATTATTAGACGTATTGCATCCCACTCCAGAAAAACGCCGGGATAAATCCTTAAAGAAGACAAGCGGCCTATTTTTGTTCCTGACATCCTGGAGGCGCAGTTCACTGTCGGCCGGTGTAATTCACATCAAACGGACATTAAACTCGCGGCTCCTTTGTTTACGCGCGACCCGCAAAACAATTCACAAGCATGCGCGGTGAATTACCGCCGCATTGACGCCGGATTTTTTGCATGCACTGGAAAGACTTGATACACAAAGCGGCCTGTTTTCCTTTTTTTGCGCCATGAAAAGCGGCGGACAATAACAGAGAGACGGCGCACGAGTCCAGATCCACACACGGTGCCCGCTAACAGCGATCACGAAGATAATAAGCAAATCTCCGGAACAGCATTGCAAACAAGGACCGCATTCATCCAGAATGAGGCCGAGAGAGTAATCTGTGCGCTGTATATGAATTTACTGGGGTGAAGAGCGCCACCAACGTGTTGTTGTTGAATTTTATATCGAAACTATAACTGTATCACCGACCTCAGACGGGATTTTAATGGAGTATCGATGATCATATATTGCAAATGCGTCGTTGCATTTGAATCACATCAGCGTGGACGATCGTGTGTCCGGCGACGATGATTCGCGCGTATTTCTTGCCGTGGAAGAGGGGAAAGCGTTGAGATGGAGCGGCATTCATGAATGCGATGTGCAAAGACCAATTTTCCGTGCTTGTGCACCGATATCCGGTGAAATATTTATCGCATGCATAAAGCATTCCTTGCATTCACAGTCGACGGATCCCATTTACATTGATGTTACGTGGGCTGCTGGCGGGACTGAAGCCTCACGGTCGCTCCTTTTCTTTTTCCTCCCCGAACTGGATCTGTCTAGCGCGACACTGCTGAGATGAACCCGGTGAATGCGACCACTCTCTACGTGTCAGCTTGTCGGTCGGTGCTGCAGTGCGATCCCCGGGACCCCCAGGCTTTGGAGGAAATCTATAAGCTCTTGCCTTTTTTCAGACAGTCTCTCGCCTGCCTTGTTTGTGGTGAGGGTTTTATATGATTCAGCTTGATCACTGCATGTGATCGCTGCATGCATGTTTAGTTACTGCACGGTTGCATGATCGTTTCTGCTCGATCCCTTCATGCATTTAAATCACTCCAGGGTTGCATGGTCGCCACTTGCGTGTTTAGTCTGCATGGTTGCATGATGATCACTTCTGCATGCTTGTAGCTTCAGATGATTTCCTTAGCTCCCCCGACCATGACACACCCCCATTGAGTACACACATTCCTGACACACAATCACAACACGAGCGTAGGCATTTATAAACACATCAGTGAATACAGCCTTTAATTAAGTACTCGAGACAGTTAAGTTTAAAAGCATTTAAAGTTACCCCTGTTTAGTAATGCTTCATTTGGAATGACTTGGCAATTTTTTCTACTAATCATTTGTAACACTGCTTGTCAACAGCCCAGATGAAGTGATTTTTGTGATATATCGTTTTCTACATAAAATCACCCTGTGTAATGTATAACATTGTGTGAAAACATAACCTTGATATCTTTGAATGAGTAAGATCATGTCAAATATTGAAATAAAACTTTGACGCTCTTAATCCCCAAATTAAACAACATGATACAAAATCCAAGCATGCATTTGGTATTTCATCTCTTCTATAAAATGGTGTAATTCAATGTATATTTGTATTAAAGTATGTTTACATGCTAGATGTGCATGCATGTGTTCTTAAAAAAGTGCTGCATTTAAGACCCTTGTTTGCCATATGCTATGTATGTAATATGAACCACACCATTCAACTCCCCATCAGTGGTAAACAAGTGTGGCTTTTGTTGAATGATACCAAATCCTTGAAGAGCGAATGTATTTCAGTGCATTACTAGTTATGTTTGTTTGCTCATATCACCTTAAACATTTATTCATTTGGCAGATGCTTTTATACAAAAAGTAACGAATACATTTATTTATCAAGTGTGTTTGCCACTAAGCTAAACAGGAGAACAAGGTGGGAAGTATGAAAGCAGCCTATTTAAACTTGCGATGAATAGCATCATCTAGCATGCATCAAATTAACTAGCAAGATTTTAATGGCCTTTTTTCGTTCATTCAGGTAATTTACTCCAAGATCCAATAGCTCCAAGCAACTCGACGTGCCAGCACTATGTCTGTAAATCATGTAAGGGCAAAAAGATGATAATGAAGCCATCGTGTAGCTGGTGTAAAGACTATGAACAGTTTGAAGAGAACAAGCAGCTGTGCATCTTGGTGGACTGCTACAAAAAGCTCTGCGAGTACATTGCACACTCCCCTCTCGCCCAGCACATTTCAAGCGCTGCGGGAGGGTCCCCAGACCTACTGGCTCTGTTGAACGAGGACCTCCAATTGGACAATAGCGAGGGGGAGGACTCTCTTTCTTTGAGCTTGACAAACCGGTCCCCTACACCCTCAACCTCAGAAACACTCCCTGATGAGGGCCAATCCCCTTCAACAGAGATCAAGGAACAAGGCCTCAGTCCTGTAGGGGTGAACGGTCTTCAGGATTGTAACGGTTTGACTAATGTTGAGGAATTAACCGCCAGTTTCCCTTTACTAGGGTCAAATGTTCCTGAAGCTGGGGACAACGGGAGCCAAGTAGTGAAACAAGAGAGTTTCACAAATGAGATCCCTGTGTGTGAAGCGGTGGCAGCCGCTGATGAAGAACTTTGTACCAGCACCATGGACCTTTGTGGTTTCGAAGGGGATATGAAGCATGATGGTGGGACTCTCCTCTTGAGTGTAGAGGAGGTACTCAGGACTCTGGACCCAGATGACGTCCCCCAGGAAGAATGTTCGGCTATCTTACAGTCGACTCTCGAATCCTCTGAGAACTTAAATGAACCATTTGGCATTTCGTGCGCCTCGGTTGACTCCCCTCAGCAGCTCACCTCACTACCAGGCGACTCGCAGGAAGTTCTAGTTCCCCACCACCCAACGTTCCACAAAAATCCTCAATCTTTGGGAATTTCCTTTTCAGCTGTGACACCAGGAGTGCCACGGTCCAACCGCAAGCGGTCGCGGTCGGAGAGCGACAGCGAAAAGATTCAACCCTTACCCATTTCCACCTTTATTCGGGGCCCTGCGCTGGACGCCTCAGCCCCGGTTGCTGTCAAGTGTGAACCCACATCTCCCACTCAGACTATTCCTCACATGGCAACGGTGCCCAACGGTGAAGGCCTTCCTAAAGTGGGAAAAACATTATTGGCGTCCACAAAAAATGTTAAAAAGAACCTCGACCACCACGGACCCAAAAAGGCATGCACTAAGTCTAAGCAGGGAACTTCCAAGGTGAAAGAAAAGATGAAAGAACGGATTGTGACTAACACCCTTATTCCGGGGAGCCCTACGAAAGTGGTTTATAAAAAGGCGCAGGAGAAAAAAGGTTGCAAGTGTGGCAGAGCAACCCAAAACCCAAGTGTTCTTACGTGCCGGGGCCAACGTTGTCCCTGTTACTCCAACCGCAAAGCTTGTCTGGACTGCATATGCAGGGGCTGCCAAAACTCTTACATGGCCAATGGTGAGAAGAAGCTAGAGGCCTTTGCGGTTCCAGAGAAAGCCTTCGAGCAGACAAGACTCACCCTGGGCATCAACGTCACCAGCATCGCCGTACGAAACGCCACTGGCAGTGGTACGGGTGGGATGCTCAACGTCTCCACGACGGCCGGTTCACCTGTTGCCTCCTTTTTGGCTACGGGGCCCCACGAAGACAAAGGATTTGATGAACCGTTGGACATGGGGTTCGACTGAGCACCAGAAGTTATTGCTCAACCATCACCCTGTATTCCAAACCAACTTGCTTTCAGCAAGAAGGCAATGTGTACTGAGGGGTTGGTGCCAGCGGAGTTTGTGATAAGGCAGCTATTGTGATTCTGTTCCAGTTCACATCAATTATACTAGCTATTGCTGAAGCTTGTGTCTTTATATCACTTGTACTGTTTTTTGTTGTTTTTCTTGCACACCATTAGGGAGAGTGAGGGGTTTCCTTTTTGGTAAAAGTTTTTCTATTTTGTAGTACAAGTGATTTGCAAGGCACGATCTTTGGCAAGATATACCTGACCTCATTGTTGCGGGTCACACTATGTGCATATGTGGAAGCTTTTCAATTTGTAGGTTTGGGGAAGATACCTGGTTAATGAAACGGTACCCTACAGCATCAGTAGAGACTGGTTGTATTTATAAACATTTTTTGTACACAGACTTACCGAATTCAATTTCAAAGTACATTTTATGATATATTTTGTAAGTTACATTAACAGCATTTGCAGTATTTATTGGGTATCACTTAACATAGATTGTGGTCCACCCAGGGCATCGCCTGTATACTATTTCTACAGAGGCAAGTCACGGAGATGCAGTATGTACGGTTTTCTGTCTAAGTTATGTTGTCGTCCTGATTGTGCTAGTTTTTGCTGTCTGAAACTGTTATTTTTTTCTGTTGAGGGCATTTAAATACCTGTAATATAAGTGTAACATATTTCCACAAAAAAGAAAAATCCTAACACGACTCCTTGTCTTTCTTTTCAAAATTACAGAAATTATGCTCCATCTGGTTCAGATTTTATAAACCATGTTCCCACGTTTATAAAGGTGGTTTGAATGGGAAGTGCTATGATTAATGTGGCCGTATATTAAAACCTGAATACACATCAGGATCACAAAAACATCAAACAGTTGCTCACAGGCAATAGTTGCTTGGTTAAACAATGGGTACTGCGAACAATTACAATTGTGGATTACAATATGAACAAAGGACGGCAGTAAAACATATGTTGTCCATATGGGAGTAAGTGGGTATTGCAACTGCTGAATTGGTAGACAAAAAAAACATTGCAAGGTTTAATTTTCTGAAAAAAGTATCAGGAAGGTAAATACAGCTTTATAAGATACTAAATTAAATGGCACACAGGCAAATAAGATTCTCTGTAATTTATCTATACGCAATAATAATAATGTGTATTGTAGGAATGTGGATCTTACAAGGTCTTTTATGGTATTGTGCATGATAGATTTCAATGACGTTTAATTTTAATTCAAGCACAGTCTGCAGTACCTTGGATATTTCAGTGACCCTTAAACGTCAAAAATTAAATTATGATTAATATAATTAAATTTTATTTTGTATTTAAAAGTTGAGAGAGACGGAAGCTTTCCCGCCAGTGGGCGTGGTTTTAGCGCCGACAGCGGACACGCCCCCAGCGTTTGAGAGCACAGAATCCTGAATGTTTGAAGATTTTAATAACTTATTTTTTTATTTTGCGGGTTGTAATTTTTAAAATTTGACCGAGTGAGTCACATTTTCTGTGGTGTCATAAACTGAGAACACATTTAATATTGGACTTTACGCGTCTTGAAGACATTTACTCCTAAGTTACTTCTTGTGGATATCGCTGCAGTTTCAGTTGTTACACATTATTTGAAAGTAAACATCCTAAAACTGACTAAACAACAATTTAGACAGAAAACGTGCACTACAAGAGAGGAAACACTTAAAAATCTGCATTTTGGTTCTGAAGAGGCATTTGGGGTTCACGACATGCAGGTGAGTAAATTACGATAAAAAATGTATTTTTGGGTAACGTTAAACTATCATTTATAAAATAATTTACTTTATTAAACACTGGTGTAGCAAAGTAAACTAGATAGTAAACTAAAATGAGTTTATGGTCATATGTTGTCAGATAAATCCATGTGGTGCAATGTTTCATGCCACCACAAGAGGGCGGAATACAGAAAATGTGCTTTCATAATGCAAAAGTTTGAGTTTACTTTATCTAAAAATTTTATTCATGATGACATAACATGAAACAAAATTCAAACTTTACAGAGTTTGATAAATGAACAGCTTCAAAAATAGTTGGATTATTCCAGTGGATAACGCAAACATTTGAAATAGCCTAGCAGTTTACATTTAAGCACATGTTATAGGAAAAAGTGAAACAGTCTGCAGTTGAATAACAGTATTTAAGATAGCATTTATATTTGTATATTTTAACAAAAAAGTGTAATTGTATATACTGATAGAACAGCTGTGTGCAATTCAGACAACATACAGGACTTTTTTTAGTGTAGTCTTAGGTTATGGACATTTCTCAATATGTTTAACACATGTATATACAAAAGAAATTATGTACAAGACAATTTACCATTATACAAGTCACAGTGATTTTCACATTTAAGTCGCAGATTCATGTTCTTCAGAAAGACAGGAGTCCCGATGGTCCTTTGAAATTAATGATGATGTAATAAAAAAACAATACACACTATACAAACGCACAATAGTAGTGCATATACAAACAAGTACAATCAATGCATGATTCAGAAAGAAGTGCGCAAGTCTAGGTCATCAAAGTAAAAAATAGTCTCTCCACGTGTATTTCAACATCCCATTTTGTTTTCAATGCTACATGAGGTCACAGGTCCAAAAAGGATGAAAGCCAGCAGGAAAAGCCTGCAGCTCATCCTAAAAATCACACCTTCCTTTTCCTGCCACGTCCAAACAACTTGCTTCCAAACACCCTGGCAAGCCCGCACTTTTCTTCGCCCCTCCAGGCGTAGGTGATGAGTTCAAACACCTTTCGCGGGGCGCATTGCTTCACACTTTTCACTAAGAAACTGATTTATGATTGAACGCACCGGCCGAGCATAAAGAAGCGGCAAATATTTGCACCGTTCAGAGATCTCATCAATCACGGTTAACTGTTTGGACAGGTGACGGTGCATCTCGGCAAGCACATCCAAATGTTTAAAGGCACTTGGCTGCCTTTCAAAGACAGCTCAGGTAAAAATGCCAAGCAAGCTGAGTCTTGTCGCTCATCCTCTAGAAGTGCGCTTTTTCCATTGCGCGCCACTATTTTGTGTCTAGCTGACCAAGAACGCACCGAAAAAGCTCGACTTTTCATCCATGTCGATAGTGCTTACGTTGCTGACGGTCACAAACACCCTATCCCCCCCTCCGAGCTGAAAAAGGCCCGCTTGATAGATAGAGTACAGGCCGTATTCAGTGTCACGTGACCAGCAAGTCGTCCGAGCGTTCTTCATAAGCAGTATGGGCACCGGGTACGAACTCACTTTTTTGTACACATACTGCAACATGGGTTTCCCCCAGACCGACTCGCTGGACGTGGCGTCCTCTTCCTCCTTATCATTCTCGTCTTCTTCTATAAGTGTGTGTCTGAAGTAAGTTTGGGAGTAGATGTAATACAGGCCCGCCTGCGGTACCACCAGCTCCCCGTCACTCAGCTCTACGTTCTGGAGAAAAGCCAAACCCTTTTCGGACTCCCACGATTGAATCTTCTGACCGTAGACCTTCCTGTTCGGCAGACCTGCATTGTCAAGCCAAATACAAGGATTATGGGGTTGGGTTTGACAGAAAAGCCGCATTGTTTCAGCATTTGGCAAGAAGGGAGGCTACTTGTTTCAAAGACTCAGCTCGACTTACAAACCAGCTTTTTGTTTTAGGCAAATGGCCATGGAGATATGATGAAGAAACAGTGTGTGGGACTTTAAAATGACAATCATAAATACGTCCCTACATAAAAGCGGAGAAAGGTTTTATGAGCTTTTCTAGGAAGCGAATACAAAAACAAAGAACGCAGCCATTGTTTAAGATTTCAGTATAGTTATGCAGAATTTTATCTGATTTGGACTTCATCCAGTTCGCAGTTCGGTTTATTTTACTTTACCCTCCATGATGCAGGTGAATGTGGACTATAACCCAGAGATAAACAAGTGCGTGTTGCTTAAAGTCTCTAATTTAGTAAGATCATCATTTTGAAACAAAAACAGACACTTGAATGATAAAACCCGTGTGAGTTTAACTTCGCCGATTCCCAGATGTGAATAACAAAGCTAAGCTTGCTTTGGTTTGGTTTAATTTAAGTCGTTCCAGGATCGAGACTCACCTCCTGACTTTTCTGTCTCTGGTATATAACTGCCTGTCACATGTGCTGCAATCTTAGGCCGAGGGGAATCGTCTTGGTCTTGGACCACCAATGAAGGAAGTACTCTGGAGACTTCATCTGTTGAAAATACCAAACTTAATCTTCATATCTTTAAAAAAAATAATAAACATTTTGATGTGTTTTAACTTTATAAATACCTTTTACTGCTGATGAAATTTCTTTTTGATAACGACTGGACATTGACTGTTAAAAATAAGATTAAACATTTATTAGAATAAAAACAGAACATTTTACAAAAGAGAAAGAGCAATTCTTTAGCAACCGGCCAGGTTTCCGCCATATGCATCGGCCTTAATCTTAGACAAATGAAGAAAATTCCTCTATTAATTAAAAAGTAAAATGATCTGGGCCATAATAGGCTCATTGTTGTCTCCAACAATATGACTTCAATCCCTGTCTGAAGCTGCTACCTTTTCAATGAGAAAGTGTAGCTGTTGCGTGACCTGCCAGCAGGGGTCGTCTTTTCCCTCCGCCGCGTTTAACTCCTGACCCTTTATGGTCCTCAGGTTTGCACGCATCAGACACGAAACGCTGCTCTTGGAGAAAGTTTCTTTCATCTGTAAATAATAATAATAATAATAATGCATAAGTATTTCACATTTAAACATATGATTTCAAAACTAATGCAATGCTAAGTGCCTTTACGAAATTGGGTCCCAAAAGCACACATAGCTACATGAAATCGTTTTGCAAACATAAAATGTAAAATTATATTATGTATACTATTATGCATTTCATATAATTGCTTAAAATCGTGTAATTGCATGGAAAACATCTACTATTTTTTAAATTATAATTTGTATATTTTAATATAGATAAATGCAAAGATTAAATTTTGTGTTTAAATTAGATTTGTTTTATGTGTTAATTATTATCTTACAGGAAAATCAACTGTGGTTTTATTATAGTAAAACTGTAACCTTTAGGCAGATTTATTACCATTTGTATTAGGCCTTCCATAATTTGACTGCAAATATCATGGTCAAATATAGTTCATTTGTACATTTGCGGTTACTGTTATTGTATTAAAGTAACTATGCTTTAGTTTCAGTTTCAGATTAAACTGAAAACCATAGTTAATATGCGTGATATTTTACATGCATATACATGTTAAATGCTGACATTTTGTCGGCTATTATCAAATGATTTGCTAAAATATATTCTCTGTGACATGCCAAAACAAACACTTTATATGCGTTCTTTATGTATCCAAAAGCTTTCGGTTTTATGTTTGTTTGTTTTATTTGCATTGACTGGACGCCCGCTGTTGCCTAACTTGTACTTCAAGCTCCACTGAGCGACCTGTTGGCATCTTTCCACCAAACAAAATGCAAGCGCACTTTGAAAGCGCAAACAACTCGAAAAAGCGTGCAAACATTATTCATTGCTGACGTTTTCCTTTACATCGTTTCGCCGTCTCACCACGCGCAACGACGCGTTCGGACAACTTTGCAACAGCTTTGCGCGTACGTGCAATATAGATACCATAAAACACGCGGGCCCTTACCGTCGACAGGACGTTGCTGAAATATATGAAGGTCACGGCCACGGCTATCGTCTGCAGGAGAATTGCAGCCAGCAGCATAAGTCCGATATACTGCATGCTGTGTGATCCTGTCATGCTGACTATTGCGTGTGTGCTGCAGCTCGAGACAAAAGCTGAGAATTCCTTCTTCTCTGTTACATATGAAAAAAAACAGGGAGGCGGGGCAGCAAAGACTTGCATATCAGGGAAACCGAGAGTTTGGCTACATTGTACTTTCCCTTCACTTACATATATGCATAGCTTGATCTTTCTCTTTATGTAATTGCTTGTGAAGGTTAGGCTTCCTATAAACTTATTAATAGATTACTTCCTCTAAAATTGTGCTTTGTCAAGTAGTTTTGCTTTTACAAACTACTTTATTTTCATTTACGGTGATGCATTGTTCTGTTGTAATGCCGCACGGTCGATTTTCTGGAAAACATGACCGATTCTGCATTTGATTTCTAACATGTGGTTGCAATCTGGTCCTATTTAGAAAGTCTGGGGGGTATTGCATGTATTGTGCTCAATCTGAGGGGCTGGACTTTTTTGCTATTTGATTTAAAGAGCTATTCTGTTACTACCATCAAACTCAGTTGACAGGTTTTGGTGGGCCCCTTTAAAAACAATGTCAATCCTAAATTTCAATGTCCGACGTAGAAACACGTTTTTCAAGCATGTTCTTAACTCTTTATCATTTTAAAAACAAAATTATTCGTGTAATTTATAGCTTATGGGTCATTCTAGAGAAAAGGTGGAATTCTGGTGATGGAAATTTGCTTAAATGAACTTCTTTCAAAACACCCAAAACTTGTCAAATGAGTCCGCAAAACGGGGAGCTTAATCTATGTTTAATTTTTAATACATTTTAATAAAGAATCCTTGACGTTGTATCTTCAATACCTGACAAAATGAGAATATAATAATAGATAATGAATATGATAAAACTTGTAAACTTAAACAGTTTTCCATCTTGTTTTGTTTGTATGCTTTTATGTTGGTCAGTTAAAGGAATTGTGCTTAGGAAGTACTCATTAGAGAAGACGGTAACACCAATGATGGTAACACTAATGACAATTTACAGAAAAAACTAACATTTTTAACAAAATGGCTGCCATTAGCCATGTGCTATTTAATCAGAGATGTAACAATCACATACTTATTCAGTATAATGTATTTTTATGTAAAGATCTTAACACTCCCAGCTATAAAAAAGAGTAACACTAATGACATCCAAAAAATCTTATCTCAAAATTCTTAGATATATCATGATATTTTAGTCAAATAAGGTAAGACATCTCAAAAACCTTTTGCCTTCCTCCACTGCATTTCTTTCACTGACCTCTTGCCCCAAGAAAAACTTCAAAGAGCTGATGCATTGTTTCAAAATAAAGGTGCTTTGGGTATGGTAACACCAATGACATAAATTTGGGGGACAAATATTTATTTGATAATATTCAAAGTAGTAGTGTATTTTTACCATTTCAGTGTTGTAGTACATACAGGGTTAAAGGTAAATGTAAATTAGATTTGTTTTATAAAAAACATGGTTTTAAATAATAAGTACACAGTTCAACTTTCATGTATGATCAAAGGGACAGGGCAATTTTCAGGACCAGACATTTAAAAAAAAGTTTAAAAAAGGAAAAAAAGAAAATTACATAAATAAACTCTCTCATCATGTTAAGGACAGTCTATATTTATTAAATATATATATCATTATGGGATTATTGGGTCAAATTAAATGATTAAGGGGTCTGCAAAAGCAAGGGACAAGCATTTCCACCTTTTTTGTAGAATGACCCTTATATATAATATGTGCCTTCCACCCCAAACCAACACAGTGATCAACACACAGTGTAATGAAAAACAGAGCTTCCTTGCCATTTATGATTATTAGGCTTAAAGACATAATAACACTTCAGCAAAGCATATTACTTAACCTATAGGTGCTGCAGGGAGTTAAAGTTTGCTTGCAAGTTCTTTTCATAACCATTTATAGATGTTTTAAAAGTTATGAATGCGTTCACAGCTGAACAGTATTCAAGATCAAGCACCATCCTCATCTGCAAGCATCAGCAAGCAAACAATCTGCTTTTTAAGGGTTTGTTTGTGCCAGATATATCACGCTGAGATTAGATCAGCGTTTATAATCAATAGCAGATGAACGAAGGTGACCGAACTGGCTTCGTTGATCTCCTGTGATGTTGAGTAGTATGTCTTTCTCTGAAAAAAGTATGGTAGGTGGGAAATAAATGGAGCGTGAGATCTGAGGCATGCTTCTTTAGAAATGATCACCAAAGCTGATTATTTGTTTTTACAGCTCAAAAAAAGTTTTGGAGTTCTGAGTAATTGTTATTTTAAGTATTACCTTTGTCACAGCTGTGCCTCTTTAAAAATAAATTTGACAATTGTTGTTATCTGGTGCAGAGCCGTACAGTTACATGGGTAGCATAGCTCAAAAATAGACATGGGCCGGTTTCAAGGTATACAGAGATTTTAACCAGTCAAGGTTTCAAAACCACTAAAATATTCTGTGATACCGTCTCCAAGGTATGAGCTGTGTTTATACAAAATTCATTTAATCATTAAGTCATGTGATTGATTTGATGTTTACATTTAATATACATTACAAAAATATTATATATTTTTGAAAGCATACTATCATTTAAAGGCTTTATTTTTACATGGCAATTAAAAATAACACATTTTAGTGTTGCAATGGCAATACCGCAACACCGTGAAATTTATGCTAAAGGTTATTATACCGTCAGAATATTATACCATTTTTAAACATATCTGCACTAAAAATATTGTGTTGGTTTAATCCATGGTTGGGTAAATAATGGACAGAACCAGTGTGAGCATTGTTGGGATGTCTTATGAATCTCATTACTGGAATATTTTCTGAGAAGCTGGAGAATTCAGAAAATGCTTCTGTCTGTCAAGAAGAAAAATACTGAGATATTAAATAGTTTTTATTTCCTACAATCTAAAAGTGTTGGGTTGCTTTAATCCAGTGGTTTTCAAACTTGAGATGTTGCCAGAGGGCCCCGTTTTATGGCATTTTATAAAATACATAAATTGATCATAAATTCTATGTACCTAAACTCATTGTTAATATTATAATTTTATTGTTATAGTAATATTTATGTATGTCTAATTACTTTGGCGGAAAGGGTTATTGGGGGATAATGACTGATTGGGGGATAGTGGCGGCTGGTGACTGCTCTTCCGAGGGGCGCAAATTCAAAATAAGTGTTCGGAGTGTCATGTGTGTTGCCAAAATATGTGTTTGTTGCGTCATGTAAACCATGTGCATCACGTGTTTTGTCAAAATAAGTGCTTGCTGCACACGCATCAAAACCGTTTATGATAAAAGAGAAACTCACGCTCACAAAATACACGCAAGTCACACTGAAAACCCTAATAAGTTGATTGAACTCAAATTATTTGAGTAAACTTGTTCCCTCAATTTAATTGAGTAATGGGGTCTCCCAAAACATGCATATTTAAGTTTACTTAACTTGGTGGCCACATAGACTGAACTTAAAAATTTTAATTCAGCAAACTTGGAGTTTGTACAGTGCACTTAAACAATTAGGTTCACTTGGTGTTCATAAAGATTGAAGTTACATAGTCATTTAACTGTATATAACAATGTGTAATGAAAGGTATTCAGGAATGTTAATGAATGAATGAATGAACTTAATTCTCCACAGAAGCACACAACACACTGCACTGTTCATGTGAATCTTCATTATAGTGGAAAGAAATACAATGAGTTAAATGTGGTGCATGCATACCAAAGGAAACACTGATCACCGGAACGGGGACTTCACAAAAACTATAATTTACAAAAAAACCCACCAATAATGTTACAAAGAGTGTAAAACTCTAAGAAATGTTATAATCCACTGGTTTATATGTCCTACCAGTTGTTATTCTTAGACCAAAGATAAATCAATCTTAATTTCCAGGTGCAAGGACTTATGGGTATTCCTCACAGCATTTTGAACTGATAATCTTAAATTAATTGCACTTGATTTTTTTAAGTTTATGGATTATGTAAGTTAATAAGTTAAATGAACAAAGATAGTTAAGTTATGGATCCAAAATGCAAAATTTAAGTCATGATTGCATGACATTTTGAGTACAAACAGCATTAGGGCTTAGTAAACTCTGATTACGCATGAGATTATGCGAGTATCTGGCAAACGCGAGCGTCTCTTTTATCATAAACGCATTAGACGGTCTGCACCAGGCACTTATTTTGACAAGACACATCGATGCACATAGGATCACTCGACGCGCAGAACACATATTTTGAAATTACGAACCACACACATGACGGGCTACATACACGTTGTGACAAAGTTGTATGAAGCTCTGAAGAATTTCTAAATAAATGTAAAAAAAAGAGATTGTTTTATGTAATTAATATTTTTGGGGGGGCGTGCAAAGGGATGCACCCTACGCAAGGAGGCAGCACACCAAAAGGTTTAAGAACCACTTTCTTCATCCTTTGTATTAAATAGAAAACCTGCTGGGTTGTTGTTACACTGTCGGAAAAAAATGGTCCCTACCTGTTACTGTGGCAGTACCCTTTCAAAAAGTAAACATTTGCACCTAAAGAGTTCATATTAGTAGTTTATAAGTGCTTATTGGTACCTAATGTATACATATCTGTACCTAAATAGTACATATAGGATCTTTGTAAAGGGTACTGCCCCAGTGACAGCTTGGGACAATTTTGTGACATGACCATTTAACAGTGTACCAAACAAACCAGCATAGATCTAAAACCTAATATTTATCCAA
This sequence comes from Misgurnus anguillicaudatus, assembly GCF_027580225.2. Lineage (NCBI taxonomy): Eukaryota > Metazoa > Chordata > Actinopteri > Cypriniformes > Cobitidae > Misgurnus > Misgurnus anguillicaudatus. The sequence continues at coordinate 24,156,025 of NC_073361.2, read as the reverse complement.
CAATGGTTTAAAACAACCGAACTTTTTTTGTAGTATATTGGAATTCTAATGGAAATCTGTACTGTATAAAACACAATAAAACATTGTACAGACTTATTCTTAATTCAAACATTTCTCTTTGTTTCCACACCCATTCGCTCACAGTCTGTGTTTCTCTCATTTCACTCTATCTCTGTCAGCCAGCTGTGTTGGACTGCGGTCTCTGAAGGCCGCGGTGTTGACACGTCCGTCCAGCTCTGGATCGTAGGCAACTTAAACAATGCAACAAGCAATGGCGTGAATATGAACATATCTGGCACAGACACAGTGGAAGGGAGGAGAAGGAACACAAAGGAGGAGGGAAAAAAGAACGGCAGGCGACCAGAGGACGGGCCGGAAACTTGGGATTTTCCAGCAGAAGCGAATGCAATGTGTAGATTTGGCTGGGTTGAATTTAGCTGACGCCAAGAGAAGCAACAGCCAATGAGTGACAAAATCATTGCTTAAGTTGACCTTACCACATTTATACAGTACATCAGCAGAATGATCTGGTTGTTTCTTTTGTGAGTGTTTGGGTTTTAGTGTGTGTGTGGGGCGGTGAGGGGAGTTTTATTTTTGCCCGTGAAACATGACTGCGGTGTGGAGGCAAAATTGACCGATGTCCTTCACCAGAGACAAAATCCTCCCACATTGACTCCCTTTATCTCTGAAGCTGAATGTTTTACGAAACCACTGGACGCACAGAGTTACAAAATTTTCATAAACAAATTAAGTGAAAAAACTGATTTACAATGACAGGCTTTTAGTCATATCTGTGAACAAAAATAGAGACTTGGCAAACACTTAGAACACCCAAGCAACCGCATACACCCTAAAAATGCTGTATTATTTTCAACGCAGCATTGGGTCAAAAAGAAGCAAACCCAGCCATTGGGTTAAATTAGAAAATGTTTATATTTGACCCAACAATGGGTTAAAACAACCCAGCATGAGTTCGTCCCTTTTCGACCCAAAGCTGGATTGAAAATAACCCAACATTGTTTAGAGTGTAACAATACCCTGGCAACCACTCAGCACACCTTGGTGGCCTTATAGCAATGTCTTGGCAAGCACTCAGAAAATCATGGCAACCACATAACAACACCCTGGCAACCACTCAGCACACCTTGGCAACCTTATAGCAAAGCACTGGCAACCACTCACCACACCTTGGAAACCGCATAACAACACACTTGCACTCAGAACACCTTCGCAACCTTCGCAAGCAGGCTGTCGCGGTCCGCATGAACTTCCGGCAAACTCTGCTAAGAATAAATAACAACAAAGTACTTTAAATGTAGATTAATTATATAACAAGCAAAAAAACAACACATAGATTACCTAGGAAACCAAAACATGTGTTATTTTCGATGAGGATTTTGTTCAAGAGATCAGTTTAGCAACTAGTCAGACCATTAAAAAAAACGAAACCGGAAGTAAGGTTCAGATCCAGACGTGTATCACGTGTGTCCGATGAAACCGTCTATAGCAATGTCCTGGCAAACACCCAGAACATCTTGGCAACTGCCTTACAACACCCTGGCAACCTTATAGCAATGCCCTGGCAAACACCCAGAACATCTTGGCAACTGCATAACAACACCCTGGCAACCACTCAGTCAGCACACTTTGGTAACTGCACAACATCGTGGCAACCACTCAGCACACCTTGGTAACTGCACAACATTGTGGCAACCACTCTGCACACCTTGGTAGCCTTATAGCCAATGCCTTGGCAAGCACTCTGAACACCTTGGCAATCCATAACAACACCCTGGAAACTACTCAGCAAACTTTGGTGGCCTTATAGCAATGCCTTGGCAAGCACTCAGAAAATCATGGCAACCACATAACAACACCCTGGCAACCACTCAGCACACCTTGGCAACCTTATAGCAAAGCACTGGCAACCACTCACCACACCTTGGAAACTGCATGACAACACACTGGCAAACACTCAGAACACCTTCGCAACCTTATAGACGGTTTCAGCAGTAACAACATAAACAAGCGGCTGTCGCGGTCCGCATGAACTTCCGGTAAACTCCGCTAAGAATAAATAACAACAAAGTACTTTAAATGTAGTAATTATATAACAAGCAAAAAAACAACACATAGATTACCTAGGAAACCAAAACATTTGTTATTTGGGACGATTTTGTTCAAGAGATAAGTTTAGCAACTAGTCAGACCATTAAAAAAAACGAAACCGGAAGTAAGGTTCGGATCCAGACGTGTATCACGTGCGTCCGATGAAACCGTCTATAGCAATATCCTGGCAAACACCCAGAAAATCTTGGCAACTGCATAACAACACCCTGGCAACCTTATACCAATGCCCTGGCAAGCACTTAGAACATCTTGGCAAACACATAACAAAACCCTGGCAACCACTCAGTCAGCACACCTTGGTAACTGCACAACATCGTGGCAACCACTCCGCACACCTTGGTAACTGCACACCTTGGTAGCCTTATAGCCAATGCCTTGGCAAGCACTCTGAACACCTTGGCAATCCATAACAATACCCTGGCAACCAGTCAGGACACCTTGGTAACTGCACAACATCCTGGCAACCACTCAGCACACCTTGGTGGCCTTATAGCAATGCCTTGGCAAGCACTCAGAAAATCATGGCAAACACATAACAACACCCTGGCAACCACTCAGCACACCTTGGCAACCTTATAGCAAAGCACTGGCAACCACTCACCACACCTTGGAAACCTCATAACAACACACTGGCAAACACTCAGAACACCTTCGCAACCTTATAGACAGTTTCAGCAGTAACAACATAAACAAGCGGCTGTCGCGGTCCGCATGAACTTCCGGTAAACTCCGCTAAGAATAAATAACAACAAAGTACTTTAAATGTAGTAATTATATAACAAGCAAAAAAACAACACATAGATTACCTAGGAAACCAAAACGTGTTATTTTCGACGTGGATTTTGTTCAAGAGATCAGTTTAGCAACTAGTCAGACCATTAAAAAAACGAAACTGGAAGTAAGGTTCGGATCCAGACGTGTATCACGTGCGTCCGATGAAACCGTCTATAGCAATGTCCTGGCAAACACCCAGAACATCTTGGCAACTGCATAACAACACCCTGGCAACCTTATAGCAATGCCCTGGCAAACACCCAGAACATCTTGGCAACTGCATAACAACACCCTGGCAACCACTCAGTCAGCACACCTTGGTAACTGCACAACATCCTGGCAACCACTCAGCACACCTTGGTAACTGCACAACATTGTGGCAACCACTCTGCACACCTTGGTAGCCTTATAGCCAATGCCTTGGCAAGCACTCTGAACACCTTGGCAATCCATAACAACACCCTGGAAACTACTCAGCAAACTTTGGCAACCTTATAGCAAAGCACTGGCAACCACTCAGCACATCTTGGCAACTTTATAGCAATGTCATGGCAAACACCCAGAACACATTGGCAACTGCATAACAACACCCTTGCAACCACTCAGCACACCGTGGCAATTTTATAGCAACGCCCTTACAACCACTTAGCACATCTTGGCAACCTCATAACAACAACATCTTGGCAACCTTATAGCAATGCCCTGGCAAGCATTCAGAACATTTTGGCAAATGCATAACAACACCCTGGCAACCGCTTTAGCTCACCTTGGCAACCTTATGGCAATGTCCTGGCAACTACTCACGAACCCTTGAATCCTGGCAGTGAGTTTTGCAGAGGCAACAAATGCTTTAAATCTATTTCTGAATGTAATTCAACATGACAAAAACACAAGGGCTGTTTCTTATCAGCCAAAGATTAATTTATGTTAAATTATCTGATATCATTGCGTTACTATGTGCCGTGAGTGCCAAACCTGATAGAGTTGAGCGTGCGCGAAAGTGAGAACTAACAATAGGACCTCTGGGTTGCTTTCTCATCCTCAGGGATTTTAAAACCAAGCTGCAGGGGTTGTAAAAATTCAGAAAGGCCGCTGATAAATGTTCGATCATATCCGTTGCGAGGAACATGGGTGGTTTCATAGAGCATTGAGAGGCATTGATTCAACGATCGGTTGCATTTGGGGAATACAGAATTTGGCTCGGAAGACGGGCCTTAAATTTGGGGGGCCCCACTTTATCGTTCAAAAAAATAATAATCTTGTTGGTGTCAAACGCTCAAAAATGGAAAGCAGAGGGGGAGGAAATGAAAAAGTGGTGGGGAGAGTAAAATAGTTTGGGAGAGCTATAAAGTGGGGGGCTAAAATCATATTCTGTCATGCTTAAGCCATGCAATTACACTGCCAAGAGACTTACAGATCAGCATAAAAAGATGTATTGTGCTTCTTTGTGACATCACTTTCATGTTAGTGGAAAGGGAGATTCCCAAATTTTCCATTTGGGATGATGAAAAAGGCAGAACATGTTTGCAACATTGTCGTATAGGAGGGCTGGCCTATTCTCTCCTATACCCATCAGTGCATGTTACTCATGTTTAACTTTCAAACAGACATGCTCTTCAGGTCAGAGATCTCTGAGAAAGTCCACCACGAATCGGCGGGGAGGATAAGGCGGCGCTGATTTATGTAGATGTAAACCTTATGGGATACAGGGGTGTTGGGTGCTTTCAGGCTTTGGCAGTCATTTCTTATTAAGTTAGAGAAGCTGCAAAAGCCAAATGGTCATTCGTGGGTGGGGTGTGATAGATGATCTGAACTCCAACCACAAAATCAGACATGTCGTCAGCAAAATTGTTGCCGTTCATCAAATTGTCTCCACATGAGAGGGACCTCTGAACAATGTAGTCATAGCATATGTAATTGTTAGAGAGTTGTTAACTAGAAGTGATGTACGTATGGACAAAACTCAATGTGATCTTATAGTCACACTGTCCGAAAAAAATGGTAAAATGTGTGTACCCTTTAAAGAGGTCCTAATATATGTACAATTTAGGGACAGATATGTATATTTGGTACACATATGTACCTTTGAGGTACTAATATGAACTCTATTGATGCAAAGATGTACTTTTGAAAGCTGACCATTTTACTTTTTTGACAGTGCAGGGTGTTATTTGGCAGCATGTGATTTCTAGCACTTGGTTGTCCAAGTCCAGATCGAAAAATCCAGATGTTTTAGGTTATAATTTATATCTGTAATACAAACGTGCCGCACAAGTGTTTTTTATGTGACCATTTTAAACTTAGACGTACACTCTTACAAATAAAGGTGTTAAAGGGATAGTTCACCCAAAAATGAAAATCCTGTCATCATTTACTCACTCTCATGTTATTACAAACCCGCATAAATTTCGTTGTTCTGATAAACATGAAGGAAGATATTTTGAGAAATGTTTGTAACCAAACCGTTCGTGGACCCCATTCACTTCCATAGTAGGAAAAAATAATACTATGGAAGTAAATGGTGTATACGAAAGGTTTGGTTACAAACATTTCTCAAAATATCTTCCTTTGTGTTCATCAGAACAAATAAAATGATACAGGTTTGTGACAACATGAGAGTGAGTAAATGATGACATCATTTTCAGTTTTGGGTGAACTATCCCTTTAAAAGATGGCAATAAAAAGTTTTTTGCTTAATGGTTCCATAAAGAACCTTTAACATCGAAGATTCTTTCAGTTTCACAAAAGCTTTAATACGTTTCTTTAGATTATAAAAATGTAAAAGAGTTTGTATAACCATAGTTGACTATACAAAACATACACTTAAATATAAGGTAAACCGAGAACCACCAAACATCACCACAAAGTCGCAGAGTGAACAGCAACTGTCTTTGTTATAAGGAAATGACTGATAGAAGTCAACAGAGGTCAAATAATTCACAGACAGACGTAATTTACGCAAAGCTTTTAATGTGTGTGAGTCAGTGCCGAGCCGTCTTGTGTGTCAAAAACTCAGGTATACTGCACAAATGACAATAAACCCTGTGTTCCTTCCTATCACTGTAAAAAAAATGCAGCATGAAGGTAAAAGGTTTTGCAAGTCAATTCAAGCTACTATTTTAAGTTTTAAACCTGTGTTGACATAACTTTTTAAAAACAAGTTACTTTTAAGTTCAATTTGAATTTACAATTCATTTAAACCTTTTTTCAGTGGCGGCTCGTGACCAGTGTTGGGGGTAACGCATTACAAGTAATGTGCATTACGTAATAATATTACTTTCTGAAGTAACGAGTAAAGTAACGCATTACTTTATAAATGTACACCTTAATATTTGAGTTACTTTTTAAAAATGTACTGATTTAAACTGAACGTAGTGCACGTAGAATCATGCACTCTGTGCGTGCGCACCTGAGCGGGAACAGTTTAATTCAGAAACGGGGATGGAAGGCCAGAGCTCGACATTTTTGCGATGGAAAATGCAATTTCTGAATGCAGTACTTCTCAGTCATAAAGAAACACCTGCAAGGCCTGAAAGAGATCAAGCCTCGTCCAAATAAAAAAGTAACGCAAAGTAACTTAAAAGTAATGTATTACTTTTCATAAAAAATAACGCAATTAGTTACTTTTTTGGGGAGTAACTTAATATTGTAATGCATTACTTTTAAAAGTAACTTTCTCCAACACTGCTCGTGACTGCTCATGCGAGGGGCGCAAATTCGTGTGTTCGAAGTGTCATGTGTGTTACTCGTGTTTTCAAAACGTGTTTGTTGCATCATGTGAACCATATGCATCATGTGTTTTGTCAAAATAAGTGCTTGCTGCAGACATGTCAAAACCGTTTAGGATAAAAGAGAAGCTCACGTTCACAAAATACACGCAAGACACTCCCTTAACAGTAAACTCTGATGACGCGTGAGATTATACGAGTATCTGGCAAACGCGAGCGTCTCTTTTATCATAAACTCTTTAGACGCGTTTGCAGCACGCACTTATTTTGATAAGACACATGATGCACATAGAATCACTTAGGATCATACATACATACATGTTGTGACGAACTTCACATTGAGCACCCTCGAAAAAAGAAGTCACCGGCCGCCACTGCTTTAACTTTTAAGTTAAATCAATTTATTTGAACCTTTTTGACTATTGAGAAGTTGCTATAAATAATACATAAAGATGAATTAGCTTAAGTTATTTCAACTTTATTTTTACAATTTATAGCAACTCCTCAATAGTCAGGAAAGTTGAGATTAGTTGTAAATTCAAATTGATTTAACTTAAAATTTTAACTGCAACAAGGAATTTTTAACTGTTAGAAGAAAATTGCATTATTTGCTTTGCAAAGTCCATGGGTTTGATCCCCAGCAGTTGAAAAACAGAAATTTATCCATGAATGTGTGAAAGTGGCTTTGAATCAAGCGACTGCCAAATGCATAAATGGTAAAAAACAGAATGGGGAATCTTGGCTTCGTGCAAGCAACAACTCTTAAATTCAGGAAGCTCTAAACAATGTGAAAAGATAACATTCCTTAGTGCGCTACTTCAGCGTTCACATCGGCCTCCTTCGGTTTTGTTTTCTTTTGAAATTATCTGAGAGTTTTCTGTGATTAATCATTTACTACTCGCATTACAGTGCACCATAGTAATCTACGCAGAAATTGAAACCATGGCATGAAAATCTCTTCCTGAAGGCAACTTGGGCAAAGTTTAAAAAAGTGTATCGGGTTATGTTGCTGCCGGGAACAGGAAGCACCTCACTTTGCCATCTAGCTGTTTTGAGATCAAGTTTGATCATGTGACCCGATCAGTCGGGCTTAATATGCGAGTGTGTTGAGATAATAAACATCTCTGCTTTTTCACACAAGTGTTTCTCTGTCGCAGCATGAAAGACAACAGGTTATTCCAGTCAGCATGATACGTTCAGTTCGGCCTGCAGGCGAACTTTGCCCACCTTTGCTTGAAGAATTGGAAATCCTCTCTTTTGACACAGTCATATCTGAGATTTAAAAACAGCACCAGGCTGAAATCTCTTTAATGGAAGATAACAAACAGTAGATAATACCAAGAATTTAAAGATACGTTTCAGAGAAAGTTCTTTATGTTTCATTTGTTCGGTTTTGTTTACCATTAATATATGAGATTTCAAAGTAAGGGTCACACCCAGAAAGAAATGCAATTGTTCTGAGATTGTTAAAGTTATGTCTCATTTAAGTATCAAGTTGGTCTCAAGTTGATACTGTAGATTAGTGGTTCCCAAACTTTTTCAGCGTGCGGCCCCTCTTGTGTACAGTGCATTTTTTGCGGCCCCCCCAAAAGAAGTTTTAAAATGTAATATTTTAATTAAACAAAACATATAAAATTATACCTAGTAGTGCTGTTGGTTAGTTGGCTTATTATTTTTTAGGTTTAATTACACAGAATTCATGATAAATGAATGTATTTTATAAAATATCATAAACCTGGGGCCCCCCTGGCACCATCTCGCGGCCCCCAGTTTGAAAACCACTGCTGTAGATGTTTCACATACTGTTTCTCCCAACACATACAAAAAAGATACAAATGAGATCATTGTTTAGATGATAGTGAGGGTCAAAGAGAGTGAAAGAGATGAGAAATGTTTGAGTTCCTACCAGAATCCCGGTAACACTTTACAATAAGTTTGTATTTGTTTATTAGCTAATAACGCAATATATGGCTCTGTATCAGCCAAACTGTGATTAGGCCAGAGGCAATAACAGCCATGCTGATATAGCATAACACACGACTTAAGAACAAAATTGCGTTTATACAGCAGTTCGACAGCACACGTGTGTAAAAAATGAATAAATAAAAAATAAAATAACTACAGAGTGTCTTTAAAAGCTTCTTTTGAGTGGAACTTCCCTTTCAGCCGTTCGTTTTAAATGTCAAAACTGACTCACAGGGGTGAGTTTTTTATTACAGGTGACGGAAGCGCGTGAGACTGAAAAATGGATATGTTGTTCAAAATGAATTAGTGCTGCGTTTATAGTCTGTGTTGATAGTACAGATACATTTTTTAGGATGTAAATTCCTGTGAAAACGGGGTTAAAATGACCAGCTGTCACTTATACAGCTGAAATAATAGAGAATAGCGATGTTGGCCATCACTAACAATTTGTCCTCGTTTATCGTAATTATGTGCTTGTTTTAAGTGTCTGTGACATGAATAACACACAAAGTGTTTAAAAACAGTGTTTGTGCAGGTGAATGTTAAAGCGTGTGACTGTACGCTCTGGAGGCAGCTTTAGTCACAAATTGTTACCGTACGGCTCAAGTGGTTTAAACAAACCTCCCTTAAATGACCAGACGGAATGAAACAAACTGTGAAGTGGTTCCTGTGATGATACCATGGGGATGATACTACTAAATTATTGCTCAGCCAATCAAATTGAGAACCAGAAAAAACTGTTGTATAAGTAAGAATTATTTAATTTAGTCATTTAGCAGACGCTTTTATCCAACAATAGAAGCTATTAGAACAACACAAGAACAGCAATATATAAGTACACTGGAGTCTCATCAAGCCTAACATGTATACATAGCTAAGGTTTTTTTTTTTAACAGAAAAGAAAAAGATATTAAACTCTGTTTACGGTGTTGGCGAAAGAGATGGAATATTTCTGGAATAATTGACGACGGGTCATGGAATTATTTGAAAATAATGCACATCTGCAGTGTAACCACCTCGGGTGGTCTGTTATTCAGCTTATACCATGGTTACCACACCTTAAGACATTGTTCGAATTAAGGCTGTAAAATGATTAATCGCAACAAATCGTTTGCAGAATAAAAGTTTACATCATATACTGTGTGTGTGCGTGTACTGTGTATATAAATATGTATATATAAATACACATACATGTATAATTTTAAGAAAAAATATATATTTATAGATTAAATATTTATATATAATAGAAATTATATATAAATATAAAATGTACACTCACCAAAAGGATTATTAGGAACACTTGTTCAATTTCTGATTAATGCAATTATCTAATCAACCAATCACATGGCAGTTGCTTCAATGCATTTAGGGGTGTGGTCCTGGTAAAGACAATTTCCTGAACTCTAAACTGAATGTCAGAATGGGAAAGAAAGGTGATTTAAGCAATTTTGAGCGTGGCATGGTTGTTGGTGCCAGACGGGCCGGTCTGAGTATTTCACAATCTGCTCAGTTACTGGGATTTTCACGCACAACCATTTCTCAGGTTTACAAAGAATAGAGTGAAATACATCCAGTATGCGGCAGTCCTGTGGGCGAAAATGCTTTGTTGATGCTAGAGGTCAGAGGAGAATGGGAAGACTGATTCAAGCTGATAGAAGAGCAACTTTGACTGAAATAACCACTTGTTACAACCGAGGTATGCAGCAAAGCATTTGTGAAGCCACAACACGCACAACCTTGAGCCGGATGGGCTACAAAAGCAGAAGACCTCACTGGGTACCACTCATCTCCACTACAAATAGGAAAAAGGCTACAATTTGCACGAGCTCACCAAAATTGGACAGTTGAAGACTGGAAAAATGTTGCCTGGTCTGATGAGTCTCGATTTCTTTGGAGACATTCAGATGGTAGAGTCAGAATTTGGCGTAAACAGAATGAGAACATCGATCCATCATGCCTTGTTACCACTGTGCAGGCTGGTGGTGGTGGTGTAATGGTGTGGGGGATGTTTTCTTGGTACACTTTAGGCCCCTTAGTGCCAATTGGGCGTCGTTTAAATGCCACGGCCTACCTGAGCATTGCTTCAGACCATGCCCATCCCTTTATCACCACCATGTACCCATCCTCTGATGGCTACTTCCAGCAGGATAATGCACCATGTCACCAAGCTCGAATAATTTCAAATTGGTTTCTTGAACATGACAATGAGTGCACTGTACTAAAATGGCCCCCACAGTCACCAGATCTCAACCCAATAGAGCATCTTTGGGATGTGGTGGAACGAGAGCTTCATGCCCTGGATGTGCATCCCACAAATCTCCATCAACTGCAAGATGTTATCCTATCAATATGTGCCAACATTCTAAACAAAATAAATCCGTTATTTTGGTTAAACTTGGTGTAGTGATATCAAACTGTAATGCGGTCAACTGACCTGGAACTACTTCATAGGTGTGTAGAATGAAGCATTTAAGAGCCCCGTGCATGAAGTAACATGAACAAAGAATAAATACAGCATTTATAAAAAAATGTAATATCAGCATTTACTAATACATTTTTTAAATCAAAAGTCATAACTGCTATCATTAGTTAAACACAGTATTGCTCATTGTTAATTCATGTTATACCACAGGACTGTTAAATGCTGCATTACCACCTCAGGTGTCCTTTATTTTCAAATAATTCAATGACCCTACAATTATTCTTTATTTAGCTAAAGCATTTACAAATGTTAACAAATACAACCTTATTGTTGTAGAATTGTTACCAACATTTCAGCTGAAAATGTTTATTTTCTTTGCAAATCTGTGTACATCAAGATCTTATCTGAAACACTATGAAAGACGTGTAAAATTGCAAGACTCTATCTCAAGAGAAAATGACAAAAACAAGAATGGCAAAAAATGAGAAAAGCAAAAGTATCCATCTCTTCCCTTCTCATGTGTTTTATTGTGTAAAAGACAAATTGATTCAAAACGCTCTCAATTAGAGGAATACACCAAAGTAAAATAATCAAGTAAGTTCTCACAGGTAAGTAGAAAAACATCATGCGGCAGCATTCCACTGAGCTTATCTGCACCCCCGGCGTTTCCCATGCGCTACAGTGATGGATAGTTTCCCTCCACGGCTCCCTTCCAGCTCATGTTTCTTTAAAGCACCACACTGCTCAGTTTTTAGGAAATTCCCTTATGTCAAAACTGCTGACTGCCAAGAGCGAAGAAACTGCCAAAGATGTTCTTCATCACCCAGACAGAGGTAAAACATTTTCCCAACAGTGTTGTATTTTAACAGATACAAGGTAGCCTATATGTAAACATGTACAGTATATATTTTATAGCCTGGCTTGTGCTACCTACTGGACAATAAAGATATATATATATATATATATATATATGTATATATATATATATATATATATATATATATATATATATATATATATATATATATATATATATATATATATATATATATATATATATATATATATGTGTGTATACAGTATATATATATATATATATATATATATATATATATATATATATACTAGGGCTGGGCATATCTCATACAACAAAAAGTGTATGTATATATATATATATGTGTGTGTGTATATATATGTATATTTAAACACACACACATACATTATACATCTACATACATATATACATTTAAGAAATGTTTCATTTAAATAACGTTTTTTTATATAATTTAGAATATATAAACATATAATAAATATATATAAACATGTAAATGTTTCTTAAATACATACATGTGTGTGTATTTATATATACATAATAATTACACACAGCACAAAGTCATATGTTATGCAAAAAATTACTTTTATTTTGTATGGGATTGATCTGGATTGGTCTATGCCCAGCTCTAATATATACACTAACTTTTAAATAGAGACATTTGTTTTTATACTGTTTCATAATAATATTATATGACCATGTCTGTAAAATCCAGGTTAAAATCTCATTATAAAATAAGGAGCATTAACATAGACATGGCTTTCTAAACATGCATTTTAGTCTTTGGCCTTCCCCAGTCAATATAAACGATATCAAGGTTATATTTTTACAGAATGTTCTTTACATTATGTATGATGATTTTATGTAGAAAATAGTGAAACACAAAAAAGACTTTAGCTGGGTTTTCACAGACTGGGTTCCAGATACAATCTTGTATATTTAATTCCAGTGTTTATGACTGCATATAAAAATAAACTAGTTTCAGTGTCCAACATAACCTCACGTAAAATCTAGTATATCCGTTTTAGCCCTGCATAAATCATTTATAAATCACATTAAGCCATTAAATATTCCAAAGCCCTTTAATCCCACTACCCCAAAATTCATTTCTGTCGTAACAGCAGTTGTGAGGTCCTGAAACATTATATATGCCTATTTATTTCTCCACATTTAAAAAATACTTAACATCAAAACATGTATTCAATAAGGAAAACATCTTGTCCCTTATATGTAAATTAAAACCTACAGGTTCTCATTTAGCCACTTCATGTAGTTACCAAAACTTTGCACCGAAACTTCGAATGGAGAGGACACAAAAACAAAGTTTATGGATCCGTGAAATCCATCTTTATAATGATCAATGGTGACGGGCACTCCAGCTTCCTCCAGTCGTTTGGCGTACATCAGTCCATCATCTCTCAAAACGTCATGCTCACAGACCATGATGTAGGCGGGCGGCACGACCTTCAACACTTCCTGTTCAGCTAATAATGGAGCTGCTCTTACATCCAGCAACCCTGGCATCATCTCATGCAGCTTTGGGTCACCCTGAAGTGGCACCACTGGCTTATAGTTCTTCTGAAAGGCCACCGGTAGAAGCTTGGTCCAGTTGATCTTCGCTTTGGCTGCTGCTACCTCCTGACCCAGATTCAGAGCTGAGTGCCTGTTAGCCAGCAAAGAGGGAACAAGGTCTTGAGATCCATTAAGGTACTCTAATAAAAAGCGGGCCATGAGGTGATCTCTCAGGATGGGGATATGGCGATTCTGCTGGAAGGAGGGTGTGTTAAAGTCCAGGGCCTGGAGTGCAGGGTAGATGAGGGCCTGAACTTTGAATTTAATTGGAGCACTTGCATCCACGGCCAACTGTAAAATAGCAGATAATAAATGTGATTCTAGTTGTTAAAAAACTTTTCTTGTGCACCATATAGGGCCTTATATATCTACATGTATAGGGCCTATATGGTACAGTGCAAATTTTGAAATTGTACAGTCAGTACGTGAACTTATCTTGAACTGGTAAATATGTTGTACTTACAAACCAATGTGTGGTAGTTACTTTTGAGAATCTACATAGTAATTAAATTAAATACTTACTGTACTTACCAATGGTACATACTTAGTACTTATTATGCAATTCTACATAAGTACTGGGTACATATGTATACTTTAATTTACGAGAAACACTACTGAACTTGTATATGGTAAATGTGTAGTACTTAGAGGTAGTACCTTTGTCCTTCATTGTAAGCCAAAGCATTCAATATCATATTAAAGGTACAATTTGTAAGATATTTTTTCCGTAAAATATCCAAAAAAAACATTAGGCCAGTGTTATATATTCTGTTAAGCTGATTACTTACAATATCTCTAATGTTTTCAACTACTTGTAAATCGTGAGAAAAAAGCCATTCTAAACGGTGACACGGGGCAGTGCAGTCAGTCGCCTGTCAATGACGTTCTCTATAACTGTGTTAATAAGTCAGAATGCTTGAAATACCATTGAACCCCCCCTTTAATCTACATCATTGTTATTGTTTTGATACTTTCGCCCTCTAGCGGCAGATTCTACACATTGCACCTTTAACTACTGGGTAAATATACATTGTAACTGCATGGAAACGTGACTGTAAAATAAAGTGTTGCTTTTTACACAGTTATTACAAAGGACCTACCACCTAAGTTATAACATAGTATACATGTACCCTCCCTAATGTATATGGTATTCAATGCTGGGGTTTAAAAGGTACAATAAAAGACAAATATACTGAGTAAAAAAATGGTACATCAGTAGTGATTGTTATTAGTTATCATAAATTTATATGTACACTATACGGACCTGCCATTAACTTACACTGGCCTGTAAGTACTACCCACTTATTGTGTATATACAGTTTTTGAGTACAGTAGTGTTTGTTATAAGTTATCATATATGTACACTATAAGTACCTGTCATACACCCACACGCGTCTTTAAGTACTAAATACTGTAAATTCATTTGTAAGTACAGTAGTGTTTCTTGTAAAGTTACAGTATACATATACTGTAAGTATGTATCTGATATTACCCAGTACTTATCTAGAGTTACATAACTAAAAATAAACTAATAATAAAATATGTACCACTGGTAAGTACAGTAATAATAATACCATTTACCAATTACTATGTAGATACTCAAAAGTAAATACCACACATTTGTCTGTACGTACCACATATTTGTCTGTAAGTACATGTACCATATATGTACAAGGTAAGTATGCGTACTGTAAAATAAATTGCTACCATTGTACCTATTAAAGGGGTAGTTTACCCAAAAATGTTAATTCTATCATTATTTACTCATCCTTATGTTATTCTGATAAACACAAAAGAAGATATTTTGAGACAATTGAGATTTATTGTAGGAAAAACAAAAACTACAGAAGTACTGTGATAAATGATGTAGACATTTTAATAAGATGGGATGCACTGACTTCTAGTGATTACCATCATTCATCAAAACATCTTCGTGTTCATCACAAAAAAGAAATTCATACAGACCTTGAACAACATGAGGATGAATTTTTTTTAATAAAAAACTAATTTAAGTGCTTTTCTCTTTACAAAAGTTTCCAAAATTTTGTTAATTTACCATGAAGTGACCCTATATATAATTTATGTTATAAATAATAATACATGTTCTTAATCTAGTCAGGTAAAACCAGCCTATAGGGAACTAAGTCTGCATTTTTAAAGAAACATAGTCGACAGGTATCCCACTGACTAGTCTATTTTAAAAACATGACATTTAGCACATCCTACTGACTGGTAGAGGGAACATTTTGTGATTGGCTTATAGCTACACACAAAGTAGCAATGCAAACAGGTTGGGATAGCTGGCCAATGAATAAAGTACTGATGCTTTAAACATATTTCTTTAGAAAACTACTTCCTTTTTATTTTTTAAACTCTGTCTCCGTCTATAGTAAACTCAATTAGCATAGATTTGGCGATGTAGACACCATACATGTATTTCTGATTGAATACCTGTTGGCTGACAGCAGCAGCAAGATTCCCCCCAGCGCTGTCACCTGACACAGCCACTCGTTTTGGGTCTATAGAGTACTTAGCCAACACCTCCGCTGTCAGGATATTTTTTGCGGCCTGAAAAGCATCATTGAACTGATCAGGGAATCGTGCCTTAGGGGCCAGACGGTACCTGAGAATACAAATAAAACAAACTTTACTAATTTTAACATAAAATAATGTAACAAATTATAAGATCTAAAAAAATATTCAACATTTCTTACTCGACAGATATAACAACTGCATCCAATTCTTTGGCCATTGTCCTACACTGAGTGTCATAATCTCTCATCCCTTGAAGACATAAAGATTGAATATCTTAAGACTGGTGGTAAAATGCTAATTAATAAACGCAGGTGTGACAAAGAAATTATTTTTTTATCATAGATTAGGTAAACAATAAATACATTTTAAATGTTGTATTCACATAAATCACATGGATTTTAAAGTACTGCCTATTATCACCTACTTGCACTAGCAATGGTCCATCCACCTCCATGAAAATAAACCACTCCTCTTTTTAAATCTTTCTGAAGGCCTTCTGAAGTGGATTCAAACACTCGCGCCTCGACTCCAGCAAATGACGTATCTGTGACCCGGACGCCCGGGCTAGACTCGGGATTCTTTATGATATCCCCTGACATAGCCAATTGCACAAAACTGAAGGGGTGGCTCAGTCCGAGTTTGTGAGCAAAAAAACTCTGCAAGACAGATCAAAAAGCAGAATTTTTTTTAAATATATCACATAAATATACCACCAGTATAGGCCAAACACACAAAAATTTTCCTGATGAAAAATACCATAAATTAGTTTATATTGCAATTACCATTATAAGCTATTGGGTCTTAGTAGGAGATCTACTGGTTCCCATTTCCTAGATAACATGTCACCAGTAGATTACCAGTAGAGACCCACAGAGACCATTATAAATATATAGGGACAAAACATGTTTTAAAACTCAAATACATTTTATATTAATCTGAGATCTGTAGATACAGGTCTTAGCCATAATGTAAATAATTATTAATATTTTTTAATAATGGCTGCAGCTAGATATTACGATGTTGCGCACTGCCCGAAAATAGTCCACTGCTATTGAAAGTAACCAAGGGGACTATTTTCAGGCAGTGCGTAATATCACTACGCCTGCTGTAGCCATGTTACATCAACATAGTATAGTTCTTAGCCATATATGCCAAAAAAATCACAACTTTTAAAATTTCTTCGGTCTTAGTACACGATGTAACTACAGAAGAGTCAAGTTTTAAATAATAAAAATATCCAAACTCTTTGGTTATTTTTTAGCACAATGCTAATGGTCTAATCAGATTCAATGAATTATGCTAAGCCAGGGGTGGGGAACCCTGGGTCCTGGAGGGCCACTGTCCTGCAGAGTTTTGTTCCTAACCTTATGAAACAAACCTGAAAAATCTAATTCAAGTGTTCAGGATCACTTGGAAGTGAAATTCAGGTGTGTTTGATTAGGGTTGGAACTAAACTATGCAGGACAGTGACCCTCCAGGACCCAGGGTTCCCCACTCCTGTGCTAAGCTATGCTAAAAGTGCTAGCGCCAGCCACAGAGATCAGCTGAATGGATTCCA
This sequence comes from Misgurnus anguillicaudatus, assembly GCF_027580225.2. Taxonomy (NCBI): domain Eukaryota; kingdom Metazoa; phylum Chordata; class Actinopteri; order Cypriniformes; family Cobitidae; genus Misgurnus; species Misgurnus anguillicaudatus. The sequence continues at coordinate 24,138,509 of NC_073361.2, read as the reverse complement.
AAACTGTAAAAATCAAATGTTTAACTCTGGGGAGCTGGAAAATGAGCTAATTTTTACAAAAAAAAGTGGAGTGTCCCTTTAAAGGATGGTCACATTAGACTTGTTGTTCCACTGACTTCAGTGTCAGACCAGAAACGCAAGCTTGTACAACATTGTTTTTTTATTTATTTCTCCTTTACACCGTTCCAGCATCTGTAGCTATATACATGGTGAGAACCGGTTAATCCATACACAGGTTGAGGGCAATTTGGTATTCCCCACAATTCCCCTAAATTGTGTTTTCGGCATGTGAGAGGTAACCCCCAGGGAGACCTAGCCGGGGATCAAACCGGGGACCTTCTTGCTGTGAGGTATCAGCGCTAACCACTGAGCCACTGTATTGCCCGCAACAATATTTTGCAGGTCGCTGCTTACTAGCAATGTTACACTCTTGGTTGAACTCTGACCTGTGGATTCGTATCACGTGGAACGTTGTGACAAGTACAAAACCGGTATGTTACTGTGTGAGCGTTATTTCTACTGATAAGCACAAATGGACATAGCCAAAAATCATACTGATGATATGCTTCCTGCCCTCCCCGCAGCAATGTTCGACAAATACTCCAAGTGGGACAGTAGGATGCAGAGCAGTTTATTAATTTTATTGATACATCAAATAAGAACTAAGCAAACACTGAATGAGGTGCTAACAGATTATTCTAGCAGAAGTTTAAAAAAATCAAAGTAAACAGTCCTTCATGTGTGTTTCCTCTTTTGGAGCAGCAGTGGATCACTGGAAATAAAATAAGAATTAAATAAAAAGATTTAAATGTATTTCAGTATTGTATTGGTATAATTCCTGATGGAATGTAGTGTTTTTTTAGCAACTGACATTTTAACCATTCATCTTTGACAATGGCTTATTTAACATTGATAGCATTTGAAATTCTAGTTACCAATAAATCAAATCTTTAGCCTATGATTTAAAAACATGTCCGAATGAAATGCACATGGCACGCCCTGCTGAATAAAAACAGAATCCTGCTTAAAATGATGTATTGTTTTGCATTAATTTATTATCAATGATTAATAAATGCTGAAAAACCTGCTTAATGTTTGTTCATGCATTTATGTTAACTTTATTGTAAAGTGTTGCCAAGAACCTGTTCTACAGTTTCAATATCTTTCTGACTCAACAATATCATCTGCAATGTAATTTGCTGGCATCTATCGCTTGTGAAAATCACTCATCATTTTTATAAATTGGAACTTTTCTGTACTTTGTCGCGTAGCTGGACGTACCCACTTCCTATCACCAACTTAGGTTTCTACTTCCAATACAAAGTGGTTTCATTTTTGATAAGATGCGTGATGCAATGTAATTTGCTGAGTCATTGGAATTAAGGGGTTTGGTTTTTTCATTTATTGCTTCTTAAAATCACTCATGTGTATAAAGTTGAACTTTTCTGTCCTTTGTCGCATAGCTGGACGTGCCCATTTCCAATCACTAACGGTCACTCAATGGCCGTTTCTCAATCTGAAGGCTGCAGCCTCCAGAGGTCGCATCTGTATAGGCTGCATATTATTAAGACTGTCTTATTTCAGAATATTAACAATTATAAAGTTGACTATTATTCTTAGTTAATCATACATTGTTGTAATATGCTTTTGACTAGCAAACGTAACTTAAATAAACCACGCTTGATAAAATAAACCACACTTGATAACGTATGCTACCTCCGGCTCCGGAAGCTGAGAAACAGCCATTGTCGTTGGATTTCGCCAGGCTTTCGTTGAAACGAACGAAATTGTGTCGCTCTGCAGCATATTTGTGGATTGTCCACTTTGTCTTCTCACATAGCTCACATCCACACCCTCAGAGATAAAACTTGAAGTTGTTGACAAAAGGGATTATCTTCCCATCATGCGAAATATGCACTGTACACTGCAGACATAACCTTAAAAATATAGTTCACCCAAAAATTAAAATTCTTTCATCATTTACTCACTCTCATGTTGTTACAAACCCGCATAAATGTCTTTGTTCTGATGAACACAAAGCAAAATATTTGAAGAAATGTATGTAACCAAACTGTTTGTGGACCCCATTCACTTCCATTAGGGTGACCATACGTGCCATTCTTCCCGGACGTGTCCTGGCCAGGATTTCAGGTGCGTCTTCCGGAAGTCGTATTTGTCGACCGCATACGTCATAGAGGATTATTATTTTTATTACAGAAAAGCAACCGTTACATTTTAAGGTAAGAATGAAACTACGATTGTATGTATTATGTTTTTAACTGAATGGCGTATGTGGTCAACAAATACAACTTCTGAATGATGCACGGAAATGCTGTCCAGGACGCGTCCCCGTATGGTCACCCTACTTCCATAGTAGAAAAAAGAATACTGTGGAGGTAAATGGGGTCCACAAATGGTTTGGTTACAAACATTTCTAAAAAATATCTTGCTTTGTTTTCATCAGAACAAAAATAATTTATACAGGTTTGTAACAACATGAAGGTGAGTAAATGATAACAGAATTTATATTTTTCGGTGAAATATCCCTTTAATAAAATTCCACCCAGAATTCTTAACTGAGATTATCATCATTGGGGATACTGTGTTGACACTTTAAAGCTTTGACTACAGCTATCTAAATTGTATAAAATATCAAAGAAAGTAAAACTTACCAGAGCACATAGTAAATAGTAGTAGTAGTAGTAGTATTAAGCTTCTGCTGCATCATTCACAGAAAGTGGAAAAGGGATCCGCAGGAATCAAGCTGATCACACTAACTAGCTCCTTTATCTTTTTACCCTTGTTTTTTATTATTCATACATTCTTCATTTTTTACATATGCGTTTTATGTAGGACTCTCAAACGTGAGCGCAATCCATTTTGAAGTTTCCATACAAATCCATTAGAATTTCTGTACTGTATTTTCAGCAGTGATAGGCATGCATGAACGACTTTTATGTAACCACATAGAGAAATGCAAACTATAAAAATAATACTTACCACGTGCATCATGGTCCTTATTGCTGCATCATTCATCATTAACTTCCATTTCTCTGGAAGTGTGCTGGGCAGAGGCAGATAAAAGTAATAACCCACTGCTATCGGCAGTAAAAGCAATATTTGCCACATCATTATTCTGTTAAATGTAGAAAGAGGTGGACCTGTATATGAAACGTCAGTCTTGACAAGTGTACCGCAACAGTTTCTAACCTCAATAAATAACTTGTAGGAAGCGCTGCAAAGATGGGCGTTTCCTTTCCTCGTGCATAGCTCCACCCTCTGCAATCGAGTAAAGACGCGAGGACAGAGTCGTCGAAGCATGAAGTGAAATAATAAACCCCAAAACATTTCACAAGAATTTTGTTTGAGTTAAATACACACTTGAGTTAGAGTTCATTGTCTTACTACATTAAAATAAAGACATTCTTAAAAGTGCTGTAATATTATTATAGCCATGAATATTAAATATACTGTCCGAACCGAGTCTAAATACTAAAGAGTATTTGAAATGGCATTTACCACCCCTAAATTTTTTATAAAGTTAAACTTTTCTGTACTTTGTCATATAGCTAGACATGCCCATTTCCTATTACCAACTTAGGTTTATACTTCCAATACAAAGTGATCTCATTTTTGAAAAGGTATGTGAGTTCAATGTAATTTGCTGAGTCATTGTAACTAAAGGTATTGGGATGGCATTTATCGCTCCTGAAAATCACTCATCATTTTTATAAAGTTGAACTTTTCTGTACTTTGTCGCGTAGCTGGAGGTTCCCACTTCCTATTACCAACTTAGGTCCAATACAAAGTGATCTCATTTTTGATCAAGTGTGATTTGCTGAGTCATTGTAACTAAGGGTATTGGCATTGGCATTTATCACTCCTAAAAAATCACTACAATGGTATTTGCTTAGTCAATTTAATGTAATTTGCTGAGTCATTGTAACTAAAGGTATTGGGATGGCATTTATCGCTCACTCACTGGCCGTTTCTCAATCTGGAGCCTCCAGAGGTCGAATCTGAACTAGGCTGCATACGTCATCAAAACTGTTTTATTTGAGAATATGGTAACACTTTACTTAAATGGGGTGTTCATAAGACTGACATAACACCTTTATAATCATGACATGACACGTGTCATGAACATGAAGGAGATTTTGTGCACTTAATGACAACTGTCATTAAGTTTAATTTGTTCAGTGATGTCATTTTTAATGCAAATATGACATTTGATTGTTTGAAATGTCTTTATGACAACTTGACATGAACATCAAACTGTCATAAACATGACATAGCAGAATATTTATCAAACTTAAGAAACTACCTAGCTTTATGGGTTAACATTACATTAAACTTTCATTTAAATGTCATTAAAGGAATAGTCCATTTTCTTAAAAGAAAAATCCAGATAATTTACTCACCACCATGTCATCCAAAATGTTGATGTCTTTCTTTGTTCAGTCGAGAAGAAATTATGTTTTTTGAGGAAAACATTGCAGGATTTTTCTAATTTTAATGGACTTTAATAGAGCCCAACATTTAATACTTAACTCAACATTTTCAACGGAGTTTCAAAGGACTATAAACTATCCCAAACGAGGCATAAGGGTCTTATCTAGCGAAACGATTGTCATTTTTGACAAGAAAAATAACAAATATACACTTTTAAAGAACAACTTCTCGTCTAGATCCGGTCCAGCGCGACCTAACGTAAAATGCGTAGTGACGTAGGGAGGTCACGTGTTACATATATAAAACGCACATTTGCGGACCATAGTAAACAATAAACTGACACAAAGACATTAACTAGTATCAGTTGACATACAACAACGTAGGAAGGAACGGTCCTCTTTCAACACACTTGTAAACACTGGGGCGGAGTTTCGCGTTCGTCCTCTGTGACCTCTTGACGTCATGACGTATTGCGTGGGGTCACGCTGGCGCATCACGACCAGATCTCGACGAGAAGTTGTGCTTTAAAAGTGTATATTTGTCAAAAATGACAATCATTTTGCTAGATAAGACCCTTATGCCTCGTTTGGGATTGTTTATAGTCCTTCGAAACTCCGTTGAAAAAACACTGTTACGTGTTGAGTTGGGGGTTGATTGTTGGTGTCTATTGGAGTCCATTGGAATGAAAAAGTTCCTGCGGTGTTTTCCTTAAAAAACATAATTTCTTCTCCACTGAACAAATTAAAGACATCAACATTTTGGATGAAATGGTGGTGAGTGGATTGTCTGGATTTTTCTTTTAAGAAAATGGAATATTCCTTTAAGTGTTAATACTATGTCAAATAATTTTAAATACCTTAACAAAATGCAACAGACACGTCACAATATTATACTTAACTTTACAGAATACATTAAAAACTGACAACTAACAGAACTTGGTCTTCCTCTGAAATGAACTTTGCAGCAATATGGACCCAATGCTGCATGGCTTAACCCATTATTGTACTGTTTTCATTTAATTTTAGGTGAATCGGTTTTCAAATGCAGTACAGTATAATTCGTATTATTTTTATTATTATTAAATGATTGATTTTATTTGTTAAACACATGGAGGAAACTTAAAAAACATTACGAACTGAAAAATATTCATGATGTTGTTATAAAACTATTTGACAGAGTATTAAAACTTAATGACATTTTAAAGACAAATTCAATTTGTATCATTAAAAGTGGTCAGTTATGTTGTCTTGATAATGTCAAGTTGTCATGACCTTCAACCCAGTGGCATGACAACACTGGCCCGCATAGCCAAAAAAAAAACAGACCAGCCCACCGGAAATTCTCCCGGTCCTGGCCAATCCAGGCCTGTCAACACCTTATATTGTCAAATGCGGTACCTCTCCCTAGATTTCAGTTGTCAAAGGGGGTTCACCTTGTATCGCCTTATCTTTTTCTGTTGGCTGCACAACTTCTTTCATCCTTTCTATCAAATGGTTGTCTACTGCTATTCATCTTGCAGATAAACATCTACTTACAAGCCAGCTTGCTGACGATTACTCTATTTCAAAAAGATGAAGATATCGACTGATATTAAGTTTTTCTCGTTTGCTTTTGACTTAAATTTAAACCTTAACAAATGTGAGCTGTTAAAACATGTCATTTTCTCTCTCTTTAAACTCTCAAATAGTCACGTGCCTTATCTTTGTTTTTCCATATGTAAAGAGATGAAACAGGCAGGTGCAGAGTGAACTTTGGCCCAGTTTAAGAAAAAAAATGCAATTCATGGTTACAGAGATTTTTCTTTAAGACACCCAACCCTTCTTTCTAAAGCTGAAGGTATATCAAGATTAACTCACCCTGATCTTTTGTTATGTTGAAAAATCTGTGTGCAGATATTGACAGATTGTTATTTGAAAGCATAAGAGGCACTAAAAATGATAAAATAATTATAAACAAATATGAATGTGGTTGTTTACATTTTTTTTAGATTTTGCTTTCCTTAAATTGTTTATTTGAGATAAATTGGCTAAGATTTGACAAGCCCACACTCACTTTGGAATATTTTTCCCAATTTTATTTTCGCTATAGTAGAAGGTCTACTCTATTTTTTACTATGTTACTATATTACATTACAATTTGATAAAAAAATTAAACTTTGTGAATGAATTCTTATTAAGTATTAACATTCAGAGCTTAATAGAGATCTCTAGGTATTAATAGTCTGCCTCTAGTTGCCAACTCTCTATCAAAATAATTTTATAATGATCTAACACAACCAGAATCAACTGTTAAGTCTTACTTGTGTGAAAGGTAAAAACTTGTTTTAAGGTGTGTGACCATTTACACACCCCTAACTGCACACGACGGAGGCATTTTTACCTCCGGTTGCTATGAGATTAATGGAGAAGTTGCCACCACTAATATACTCCTGAGAACTAGGGATGCAGCGATAGGATTTTTTGGGCCGATTCCGATTTAAACAGACAACTTCTGGCTGATACCGATATTAAACACTTGTATACAATACTATACAGTTGGTCTATTAGCTAGTTTATTTCTGCATCAAATTATTTTTACTGAACATGGATTGGATCTAATTAACATTCAAATGACCAACATAATAAGAGAGGCACAAATTAAGCTAAAACAAATATAATAAGACAGCATGACAACCTTCAAAGGTGGTTTTTGCTATTCAGCATTTATTATATTAACATTATTAACTCATTTTTTACATATAATGGATTTCTTTATGCAGTTAATTAATAAACAATCGGTATCGGCCTTTCTTCTGCTATTGCCGATATGCCGATGGTTTCAAATTCATCAAAAATCGGCCGATACATCGGTGCATCACTACTGAGAACCAGGGAAAAAAATTTCAAAAATTTTTCTTTTTTCTTTTAACAATTAGGTGTTGGGTTTTAACAACCACATTGCAAAGAATATTTTTTTATTTTTTATTTTATGACATGTCCACTGTAGTGGACAACATGACTTTAATGTGTGGAATGACATTACCTTTGATTCAGTAGTTTTGGCATTTCATTAAATTTTCACATTTATTTTATTTTTACATTCATTTTTGTTTTCAATTTCATTTTCACCACAATGTGCAATTATTGTTTAAAAATGACAACATACCTTATTTGGCAATGTGTGTCATTCTAGACTTTAACAATAATATCCTGTAATTTCACATCTTCTTGTACTTTTTTGTGTTATATTTAATGTAAGACATGTCTTGTAAAGTCCTTACTTTGTCCCTCTTCTGTGTTATAGTTCAAATGCAAAAATGAAACAAAAAACCCAGCATATATTTAATAAGGGAAACATCTTGTCTCTACATAAATAAAAAAACCTCTGCTACAGGTTCTCCTTCAACCACTTCATGTAGTTACCAAAACTTCGCACTGCAACCTCAAATGGAGACGGCCCGAAAGCAAAACTCATGCATCCGTGAAAACCATCTTCATAGTGATCGACAGTGACAGGCACTCCAGCTTCCTCCAGTCGTTTGGCGTACATCAGTCCGTCATCTCTCAGAACATCATGCTCACAGGTCATGATGAAGGCGGGCGGCACGACCTTCAACACTTCCTGTTCAGCCAATAAAGGAGATATTCTTACATCCAGCAACGCTGGCAGCATCTCATGCAGCTTTGGGTCACCTTGAAGCGGCTCCACTGGCTTAAAGTTCTTCTGAACGGCCACCGGTAGAAGCTTGGTCCAGTTGATCTTAGCTTTGGCGGCTGCTACCTCCTGACCTAGATTCAGAGCTGAGTGCCTGTTAGCCAGCAAAGAGGGAACAAGGTCTTGAGATCCATTAAGGTACTCTAGTACAAAGCGGGCCGTGAGGGTACCCTTCAGGATAGGCATATTGCGATTTTGCTGGCGGGAGGGAGTGTTGAGGTCCAGAACCTGGAGCAGGGGGTAGACGAGGGCTTGAACTTTATATTTAATTGGAGCACTTACATCTATGGCCAACTGTGAAGAAACAGACAAAAATGTGAATCTGGTTGTTAATAAAGTTGTCTTTGAAAAAATATGTAATTGAGGAACAGGAATTGAGGGAACATTTTGTGCTTGGATTAACTACAAAGAAAGCAGCAATGCAAGGGGTTGGGATAACTAGCCAATAAAGAAATTGCTGATGGTTTATGGGTAAGACAGATGAAGTAAAATCATTTCAAGCATTTTTTAGGATGCATTTAGGTGACAAATGACTTCCTGTTTATTCTACCCTGCATGTACACTCACCTAAAGGATTATTAGGAACACCATACTAATACTGTGTTTTACCACCTTTCGCCTTCAGAACTGCCTTAATTCTACGTGGCATTGATTCAACAAGGTGCTGAAAGCATTCTTTAGAAATGTTGGCCCATATTGAGAGGATAGCATCTTGCAGTTGATGGAGATTTGTGGGATGCACATCCAGGGCACGAAGCTCTCGTTCCACCACATCCCAAAGATGCTCTATTGGGTTGAGATCTGGTGACTGTGGGGGCCATTTTAATACAGTGAACTCATTGTCATGTTCAAGAAACTAATTTGAAATGATTCGAGCTTTGTGACATGCTGCATTATTCTGCTGGAAGTAGCCATCAGAGGATGGGTACATTGTGGTCATAAAGGGATGGACATGGTCAGAAACAATGCTCAGCTAGATCGTGGCATTTAAACGATGCCCAATTGGCACTAAGGGGCCTAAAGTGTGCAAAGAAAACATCCCCCACACCATTACACCACCATTAGCAGCCTGCACAGTGGTAACAAGGCATGATAGATCCATGTTCTCGTTCTGTTTACGCCAAATTCTGATATTACCATCTGAATGTCTCAACAGACATCGAGACTCATCAGACCAGGCAACATTTTTCCAGTCTTCAACTGTCTAATTTTGGTGAGCTCGTGCAAATTGTAGCCTCTTTTTCCTATTTGTAGTGGAGATGAGTGGTACCCGGTGGGGTCCTCTGCTGTTTAAGCCCATCCGCCTCAAGGTTGTGCGTGTTGTGGCTTCACAAATGCTTTGCTGCATACCTCAGTTGTAACGAGTGGTTCTTTCAGTCTAAGTTGCTCTTCTATCACCTTGAATCAGTCGGCCCATTCTCCTCTGACCTCTAGCATCAACAAGGCATTTTTGCCCACAGGACTGCCGCATACTGGATGTTTTTCCCTCTTCACACTATTCTTTGTAAACCCTAGAAATGGTTGTGCCTGAAAATCCCAGTAATTGCCACGCTCAAAATTGCTTAAATCACCTTTCTTTCCCATTCTGACATTCAATTTGGAGTTCAGGAGATTGTCTTGACCAGGACCACACCCCTAAATGCATTAAAGCAACTGCCATGTGATTGGTTTATTAGATAATTGCATTAATGGGTGATTGAACAGGTGTTCCTAATAATCCTTTAGGTGAATGTATTTCTGATTGAATACCTGTTGGCTGACAGCAGCAGCTAGATTCCCACCAGCGCTGTCACCTGACACGGCCACTCTTTCTGGGTCTATAGAGTACTGACCCAACACCTCTGCTGTCAGGATATGTTTTGATGCCTGAAGAGCATCATTGTACTGATCGGGGAATCGTCCCTCCGGGGCCAGACGGTACCTGAGTAAACAAATAAAAAAGACACAATTGGTAGTTAACTGTAACTAAAATAATGTAATAAATTACAAGATCTAGGAAAATATCCATCATTTCTTACTCAACAGATATAACAACTGCATCCAATTCTTCGGCCATCTTCCTACACTGAAGGTCATATGCTTGCATCTCTTGAAAAAAAAATAGAGATTGAATATCTTAAACTTCAAATTGGTGCTTAAACCCATTGGAAATGCAAATCGCTTAATGCAGGAGTGAAAATAAATCATTTTTATAATAGAATTGGTAAAAAATATGGTAATTAATACATTTTAAATGTTGTATTTACAAATCATGTGGATTTTAACAACCAGTTAAGTACTGCAATGCAAATGATCACCTACTTGCACTAGAAAGTGCCCATCCACCTCCATGAAAATAAACCACTCCTCTTTTTAAATCTTTCTGAAGGCTTTCTGAAGTGGATTCAAACACTCGCGCCTCCACTCCAGCAAATGACGTATCTGTGACCCGGACGCCTGGGCTGGATTGTGGACTGTGTATCTTATTCCATGACATAAAGTATTTAACAAAACCGAAGGGATGACAAAGTCCAATATCATGAGCTAAAAAACTCTGCAAGAAAGATCAAAGAGCATAATTGTTCAAATATCTCCTACACATAAATTAAAAACAAAATAAAATACATATTGTTTCAAGTGCAAATAAGTAAACATTATGAGCCAAGTGTATGGAAGACTTTTATGTATCTACAAAAATAAATTATATACAACTATTTGATATTAATGTAAACAGAAAAATAATCTTACCACGTCCAATATGGCGCGTATTACTGCATCTGTAAACATTAACTTCCATGGTTCTGATATAGTGCTGGGTAAAGGCAGATAACTGTAATAAGCGACTGCTATTGACAGTAAAATCGTCCCGAACAAAACTACTCGCATTATTCTGTTAAATGTCCACAAAGGTGTTCTCGTGTAAGAAATTAGTCTTGACAAAATGGGTGTGTATTACAACACTTGAGTTCACCTTTAGAAACACAAACATCATGCAGTGCTGCGCAGACCGATTGGCCTCTGAGCTCAAACGATCGCGAGAGCCCGGCTTTCGAAACGATCTCGCGGTACTTTGATGTCTTACGTCGAACACACAGCAAATTCTACATTAAAGGTCCTCTTGTTTGCAAAATTACTTGAATGTAATATCAGCCTCTACTAATAAGAAAGCTATAAGGATTTGTGCTACATTTGACCTCTTCATCTGATACTGTTTAGGTGATAGCCCCTTTGTTTTGTGTCCTCTTATTTTATTTTATTTAATTTATTTATTAATTTATTTTTTTTCTGTATATTTTCTCTTGTGTTTATTGATATACTGTATGTCTCTACTTTTTAGTATGTATGTTCTTGCAATAAAAAAAATGTCCTCTTGTATGGATTTAAGCTTAATATTTTATATGCTTGTGAATTTTGTGGACAGGAAAAGAAACAATTTTGCATCTGTTTTATCATTGTAAGATTTTTTTGAAAGATGTGAAAAGTTATATTAGTAGAAAATTGGGTCGTGTGGTAGAAATTGGTGTATCTGATGTGTTGTTTTATTTTGACATTTGGATAATTTGGAAAGTAAAAAAAGGTCTAAAAGCATGCAATATATTAAAAGTGCTCATTTTTTGTAATTTTTTTTCTCATTCTTTCTTCTCTGGTAACATATGTGACTACCTCTTGTTCATGTGGCATTGACCAAAATGTCTTTTTTTTTTGTATTTGATGTCGTTATTCAATAAAAAAGGTCCTCTTGTATGACTTTGTTTGTCGTTTTAAAATTATATCTTATTTCGTGTTTGGATGCATAAAAAATATTAATTTCTCATATCAAGCGTTGTTTTCCCATATATTTAGACTTTTATTTTGAAACTATATTCAGGCGCTGTTTCAGATGTTTTAACTGCACGTCACAACTGTGCAACATTAGGCCTGACTCTGAACAGCTGTGAAATTGTAAAATATTTAATACAAATAGTTTAGACTTATACTATATTTATTTAATTTCGGACTCTCTTCTAATAAGAAAAGTGCATAATAACAATACCATACATCTTAATGTATAATTAAACATTAAACATTACATGACATTATATACTAATGAAGTAGATTTAAAAACAGATCACATATTAGGTTGAGAAAAGTTATTAAGTCATTAAGCTGGCTCATAGACAATGTGATGATCAAACAAATACCATCAATTGTTTCAAACTCATTTTTGGGTCTTGAAATATAACAATGTGTTATTCTTTATTGTATATTTGCATTTACAGTTAGCAGATGCTTTATTTTAAAACAAATTTCAACTGGTTAAACACAAACACTTAATCATAAAGGAGACAATAAAATTATCAGAATACAGCAAAACTGGTAAGGTTCAAATCAAAATGTAGTCTCATCATTCATCAGTTGGTACTGATAAAACTGTAAAAATCAGGAATACTTAAAATGATTTTAAACAATAATAAATAATAATAAAACCACATGTTATGTATTTCTCATTATGATACAAAACCACCGTTGCTTCTTGAAGCATGGTAATGCACATCTGTGCAACGTCATGCCTAGATTCAGCTGCAAAAAACTAGGGCAGGCAGCACAGTGTGTGTGTGTGTGTGTGTGTGTGTGTGTGTGTTTGTGTGTTTAAACACATATTTTCTCATTTGTTTGAGGAATGTGAAAATAAATCCTAAAGAAATGGATGAGCTTAATCTTTCCAAAGGCTTCTAAATTTAAACCTGTTTTACTTTATGTTTTACAGAACTCATAGATTCAAATTTGTGTTTTGTGGTTTTTAGTCCATATCCGTTAGATCTGAGGTATCTATATCTTAGTGTACTTGTAAACGTTCACAAACGTTTCATCTTGGATTGTCCACTTGTCCAAATGTTTTTTCTGATAAAATGCTCTATGGATTGAGAAAATCCCTTCCACCTTTTCTGACCTGGAAATGTATTGAAACAGTCTGTCAACACACAAGCCTCTTTGCATAATCTGGATCATTTTGCATTTCATGGCATTACCCATAATACAAAGTAGTAGTACTGCACTTATACTGAAACAATAGTTTATTGTTACTAAAACTATTTTAATTCAGAGGTACAGAAGCCATGTGTCAGTGGTATTGTTCCTATTCAGTTCTTCACAAATACTCTGTTGCATTGAATGGTTGCATTGCATGTTTTCAATCTAAAATGATTCATTTTAAAATATACTTAAAATATATTTAACATCAAAATAGAAAACTATGAAATCTGTGCCTTAAAAAACTGCTAGAGGTTCTTAAGTAGCCAATGGATGTAGTTCCCAAAACTCCGCAATCCCACCGAGAATCGGAAGGGCCCGAAAGCAAAACTTGTGCATCCATGAAAACCATCTTCATAGTGATCAATGGTGACGGGCACTCCAGCTTCCTCAAGTCGTCTGCCGTACATCCATCCCTCGTCTCTCAGAACGTCATGCTCACAGGTCAGGATGTAAGCAGGCGGCACACCCTTCAACACTTCCTGTTCAGCTAATAAAGGAGATGCTCTCACATCCAGCAACGCTGGGAGCATCTCCACCAGCTTTGGGTCACCCTGAAGCGGCACCACGGGCTTATAGTTTTTTTGAACGGCCACTGGAAGAAGCTGGGTCCAGTTGATCTTAGCTTTAGCTGCTGCTATCTCCTGACCCAGATTCAGAGCTGTGTGGTTGTTAGCCAGCAAAGACGGAACAAGCTTAGGATCTCCATTGAGGTACTCCAGCCAAAATCGAACCATTAGTGGACGGTGTAGGATAGGAATGTTGCCATTTTGCTGGTAGGAGGGTGTGTTGAAGTCCAGAGCCTGAAGAACGGGGTAGAGAAGAGCCTGAACTTTGAACTTAATAGAAATGCTGTCGTCCAAGGCCATCTGTGAACAAACAGACAAGGTTAGAACAAACATGGTTAGACGTTTAGTGTCTTGGAAACTGGAAGGGAAATATTTCCTTTTCTTTTTCAATCTTTTGGCTTTGTCTGCTCTCAAAGATGAAAACACATGCACAAAGACATTACAGGAATTGCTTCATACCTGTTGCACAACAGCAGCGGCTAGGTTGGCCCCAGCGCTGTCACCTGACACGGCCACTCTTTCTGGGTCTATAGAGTACCGACCCAACACCTCCGCTGTCAGGATATGTTTCGAGGCCGAAAGAGCATCATTGTACTGATCTGGGAATCGTGCCTCCGGGGCCAGACGGTACCTGAATATTAAATTAAAATGAATTATAGTAATGAATGCAGGAATTTATAGTTTATAATTTAAGAATTGTAAAAATTTTACAATTTGATGATGCAGTAGACCATACTAGAAGCCTTACTTACTCAATAGATATTACAACTGCATCCAACTCTTCAGCCATAGTTCTGCACTGAAGAAAATATGTTTGCATCTCTTTAAAAAAAAATTGAAAAATGAGATAAAGAAATTACTTTCACTTTTCTAGTATATACATTTACGCATTTGGCAGATGCTTTTATCCAAAGTGACTTACAGCTCGGCTTGCAAAGGGGCAAAAAGTTTCAGGTAAATTTTTCATGAAACTTTCCATTGAAACTCTGGGGAATTTTGCAAATATTCCAAATTGGAAACTTAACGGGAATTTATGGGAATTATTTGGAAATTAAGATAAATATGTCATTTACAAACATAAATAAACATTTTATTTGGTCATAACATGTAACATAACATGCATGCAATACAAATTTTAAAAATGACATCTTGACTGATTTAAAGGTGCAGTGTGTAATTTTTAGAAGGATCTCTTGAAAGAAAACCAAAATAATATACAAAACTATATTACCAAGGGTGTATAAAGACCTTTTAAATGAACCATTATGTTTTTACTGCCTTAGAATGAGACGTTTTTATCTACATACACCGAGGGTCCCCTTACATGGAAATCGCCATTTTGTGCCACCATGTTTCTACAGAAGCCCGTAATGGACAAACCTTTTTACTAAGTTGTCTGAAATGATGTGATGAAATGTTTGTCCGGTGGTGGCTATCGTAGCTTCTTTATGCATTTCAAAAGCGAGGGTTGGGCAGTGGACTGAGCCGTTGGTTGCAATTCGCAACCTCACCACTAGATGCCGTTAAAATTTACACACTGCACCTTTAATTATAAGTAGAACTTTAATTGATTCTTTCATTAAAGGCAGAGTGCACAATTTCTGAAAAACGCTTTGGAAAAGGGAGTCGGGCCACCTACCAAAACACACTTGTAGCCAATGAGCAGTAAGGGGCGTGTCTTCTAACCGACATCGTTGCCTGTGTTGCGTATGTGTGGGGAAAAGAAGGTCCAGATTCTATTGGGATAGGGGCGTGATTGTTTAGGTGATTTTAAATATCAACACTGGCTTTCAAACATTATGCACTCCGCCTTTAAGTAATAGAGGGTATGCACATGACGTCACTGTTGGCGAGAGGGACTGCAGTTACGCCCACTGAGTGGCAAAAGAGAGAGCGGCAGCATTTGAGTACAGCGCGACATAGATGAAAACATGGTGAAAACGGGCCGAAATGGGAAAAAGCTGTTGTGCGATAGACTGTACTAACAGATTAACAAGAATTCGGAGCTATCGTTTTACAGACTGCCAAAAAACACCGAAAGGAGAAGTAAATTGATCGTTCATGTCAACGTCCACAGACCACAGGTGGTTTGGTAAGTTGCTAGGGTCACAATCAAGCAGAGTTTTACTCTCTACTTAAAAGTATTTTTCAAGTATTTGTATTTTATCAGTGTTTTTCATTGGAAAAATACATTCTAAAGCATATTATTATAATTTTTACTCTATTACATGTCATAAATAATATGTTTTTGTTTTACATTTTATATTTAAGTACATTAACATTACTCAAGTAAAAGCACACAATTTAAATGTAATAAGGTATTAAATAAATTGTAATATAGTAAGTGTGTGGGAAGGTCATTTTTAGACTTTTTTTTTAATAATCTCACCTAAATGTTTTCTCAGTCAGTGTATCTGTCTTTTCAATTGTATAATGTTGTTGCACAATAGCTTACACACAGCAAAAGAAAGTTTTAAACAAATGTATGTAATTTCTGTGAATACATGCAATGTATGAGGGACATTTTGACATTATTTTGTGTGCAAGAAATGATCTGTGCATGTTATAAAAGAAGGGGGTGTGGCCTAATGGCCCTTAAGTAAGCAGTGTGCTGTGTGCATGTGACTGAGGAATGTGCAGGGTAGAAATTAGGATTTTAAGTCCCTGTTATAGGCAACAGCAATTTTTCAAATTCACATTATATTCCCATTAATATCCATGGAAAATTTCCAGCTTTAAAAATTCCCAGAATTTTGCAATGCCACTTAAACCCATTGCATTTTTATCAGTATGTGTGTAAACCCATGACTTTTGCACTGCTAATGAGCTAAAGAAATAAATCAGCCCATATTACAGTATCACCTACTTCCACTGCCAAGCGTCCATCCACCTCCATGGAAATAAACGACACCTCTTTTCAAACGCTGCTGCCGGTTTGTTGAAGTGGGCTCAAATACTTGTGCCAGGACTCCAGAAAAAGAAGTATCTGTGACCCGAATTTTAGGGTTCGATATTGGACCTCTTATCACATCCCATGATGCAGCATATCTCATTAAGTCGAAGGGTCGACTCAGTCCGAGATCATGAGCTAGAAAACTCTATAAGAGTAAAATTTAAAAGTGAAAAAAAAACAGCAGGATTATTAAACCTCTTAAAGGGTCAGCAAATCTTTGGAGAGAAATTCCATTACTACTGAGAAGCCATAATGAGGAGATTATGAAATGATCCATACTGTATGGTCAGCAATCTCTGTGTTATAAAATGTGTTTAAAGTTCACACAAATACAAATTGTACAGTCTGTACTCTCCTTATCTCTTCCTCTACATATACATGTATTTATCTAATGTCTAAAAGCATGAAAGCATCAAAATGCTTCAAATCCTTGAATGGTCGGCTCCAGGATTTGCTGCTTAATCCTCATCACACTTTTAAGATTTATTATAAAAATAAAAAACATTACAGAATTCATTTTTTTTATTTAAAGTAAAAAGTAGTTCTAAAAATTGGTATTGAATAATACTACTTAATGACAATCATTCTACTCTTGTTTAAATTAATGCATCCACATAAAAAAATAATAACACAACTTGACAATTGTTTGTGTATAAAATGTAAATAAATACAAAATCTTACCAATTGCATTATACCACGTAATATTGCATCCATAAACATAAGCTTCCATGGCTCTGATATAGTGCTGGGCAGAGGGACGTAGATGTAATAAGCAGCTGCTATTGACAGTATAAAAGACCCGATCACAACTATCCGCATGTTTAAATTAGTTTAACTTAAAGAACATTACGCTGTAGCGGTCCTAGTGTTGGCATAGTGACGGAATGTATGAAGTTGTACCTTATCTGACCCTAGAGAGCCGTGATTATGAAAACACATAACATTTTATAATAAAAGTCCTCACGTGTAGGTCGTTTTCGGGGGTCGTCCTTGTTCTAGGGGAAATTATTTTTTAATATTTAAAACAATATTTATTACATGTGTTTATAATAGCTAACGATTTAAATTCAGTCAAACATAATGAATGGGAACGTCGATTTCTTTTAAAAATAATTTTTGCCGAATAGGGTACAAATTAACTAATGCTTAAATTTAAGATTTGTCTTCTTGTTTTAAAGTAATTATTTTATGTTTAACTTAATTTTGTATGTGGACTTTTTTTTAATTTAGCAGATGTTTTTATCAAATAACGACTTGCAAAGAGGTAACAATAAGCACAAATCTACGTTTTAAAGTTGGTATATTAATAAAGCTTGGAAAAAAGATCAGCATAAAGAGCTGAGAGATTTTATTGTTTTTGAACACTGTGGGCAGTTGAATGAAGTGTTAATGACTTTTATTTTGAATTGTTCCTCACGCTCTGTCATGTAACCGCTTACATATCGTCCCGTTGGAATGTACAAGAGAAGTTAGTTTTGTTAGCTAACTATGAAAACACTGCACAGGTTTTATCTTTTTTTTTTTACAACACTCACCAGTTATTAAAACTGACACTTAAAAATAACTAAGCAAGCCTTTTCAATTCTCATAATATAGACATTTTAATATCTAGACCAGTGGTTCTCAAACTGGGGCCGTGGCCCCCCAAGAGGCCCTGGGACGGTGCCAGGAGGACCCCGGTTTTGACATTTTATAAAATAAATTAATTTATCATAAATTATGTGTAATAAAATCTCAGATAAATAAGGCTACTAGCCAACAGCACTGCGTTGTATTTTGTGTAATTCAAATATTACGTTTTATGTCATACATTTTCTTTTGGGGGGCACGTATAAGGATGCACCATTTACAAGGGGGGGCCGCACGCCGAAAAAGTTTCATAACCACTGATCTAGACGTCTTGCTACACATTTACTATATGCTAATGACCACCATGTGGCGCTGCTGTTATATTATATCACCCTGCACTCTGTACTGAAAACAATATGCAGCTTCAATACAGCATGTTAACAATATTCCAAAAGAATTGCAGCTTTTCTCTCAAACTTTGATTGTAAGGTACATTGTTTTAGGTATACATTTCCTTATTTGACATTAAAGCAATGTCTCTTAATAACCCTTACTTTGATGCATGGGGGTGGAATATAATACAACAAAAATGGAACTTGAATCAGTATTTTATGCAATAGCTATGACAATGATTGAATGTGGAAATTATTGTGTGGAATTGGAAATTTGATTAGATCACTTCAACACGTGGCTACATACTAAAAAAAATGCTATCAGTGAAAGTCATAGATGAGTTTCTTAATGAATTATCAAAGTACAAAACAAAATCCCTTGTATGCTCTTTGTGAGGATGTGGAACCTATAAAGGGGAAGTTAATACTTTGTGGAAAAGCACATGATTTCCATGGTAAACCAAAATATGACTTGTTTAAGTACATGCTTATTATTATTACAATTGATATGCATTAAATTTAGATTATTTTTATGAATGTGATTCAAGTTACACTATCCTAAATAACAAAAAGACATGCCTAATAAATAAAAGTTTCAAATACTGATAGTATAATTATGTTCTTTTTTGTATATCTGATCTACAAAAAATGTTTCTTTGCACTATAACCATTTTAGATTTAATATTTGCAGCTGTTTAATTTGTACCTGTCCTGGTGAAAAAGGCTTTGCTTTAAAAGTATTTAATGCCACTATACACTATTCAATCTCTTTTTTATCTAAAAACATTTAACTAAATGTTTCAAATTAATTTGTAGACTACATTTATCCAAACATGTTAATTTCTTAAAAGTTTTGTAATGTTTTTGAAATGCATGACTGACTGAATAATAATAAAAAAAAAAGACGGAAAGACTAAATTTAAACTCAAAGCATCTCAGGGTGAGACTTGCTGCTTGTAAAAATGCCAAAAATACATTTTTAAAAACTCTAGGCAGATGGGCAGATCTTATTCACAACATAATTCACAACTTTATTTTAAAGTTTAAAGTAGTATATTAGTTTAAAATGTAGAGGATTTTGAATAGCTTATGTAGATGGTACCCTTTACATTTGCGTCATCGATCACTGATGCAGACTGTAGTGAATGGATTGAGGCAGTTCTACTTGGTGTATTACGGTAACGTTTACACCCCCCCTCATGTGCTCTTCCACATAATTGACATGGCGGAATTCCACACTCGTCTGGTCCGCCGTGGACTTCGCAGCAAGGGAATGACATACTTTCTATTTTGGGCATTTAGGGACTAAAGCATTGATAAGCACGATTCATTGAAACCGAGGTAAGTAGCTTTGTTTCCTTAAAGGTGTTAGAGGGGTATTGTAGTTTCCAAAAAACGCGAGAGATGTTTGTTAAAACTTTTAAGTTGCAAAGAAAAGCGCCGACACCGGCTGACTCTTTGATGGGAAAGGGAAGTCTCGAGTTAAGTGGAAAACGAAACGAAACGAAACGAAACACAAACGAACTTTATCGACTTAAAAAATTCGAGAGCTGATTTAACGTTACTTAGATTTTTATGTTGTGCTGTGGTAACTTTAGCTGTACTTTAATGTAAGTTATGACTGTACTTTAAGGAATGAACGGTTTCTTTTATTATAAGTAATTACTTGCAAATCCATCTTTTGTGTAGTTTTTGTCACTTTCTAAACGATAATGGCTAATAATGATCGGACACTCTTAATCATTGTTCAAGTGGGAATTATTTTTCGCATTTCTGCTAACCGCATCCTGGAAAATTCTGGAATTCCAAATTCATTACGAAACATTTTGTCAACACACAGGCCTGTTTGTATAATCTGGTCTTTTTGCAATAATGTCCCAGTAGGCATTAAACTTTTTCATGCAACACAGTGAGCCTTAAAACGCAACAAAGGTTGTTTGATTTATGCAAGTGACACGTCGATTCATAGCGGACACACAGTGTGGCTTTGCGTCAAAGATGTTATAATTTCGTAACGTCTGAGTCATGGTATTATTAGCCAGTAAGAATTGTTACATAAAAACGGAAATGGTCTTGTTTACACACCATTTGCATTTCTAGAGACGCGACACAGTACGCAGCGCGTTCCCGTTATTACAGCGAAACTGTGTGTCTAAATGGGAGCGCGCGTGAAAGTAAAAAGCTTTGTAGACGTCTTCATTGCTTTTGTTAATTAAGGTGATTATATGTATCACGGAGATATTCCCTTGGGAGATCATGGATCTATCTTTATGAACAACTGTCTCTTTCTTTCTCTCTCTCTCAAGACAACTACCTGTTTAAGTTTTGCATATGATAAAACGTTACTTCATGTGTTGTATAAAAACCAGAAATGCTGCCAGAGTACTGAAATCTGCATTTATTAAACTTTTAAGAACGCTGATAAGTTATTTTGATTTGTGGATCAATTTCATAAACCGGATCTAGGAAACCCGATCTCAAATATGTGACGTCATATGACATTCCAGAGCGAATCTTGATGTGCAGAAATCATTCTCAAGAAACCTCAAACCTTGCTTCAAACTCTGTTATCCCATCTGCGTCGTTGCTGTAACCATTTTTTCATTTTTAAAGTATGTTTTGTAAATTTTTGTGATAGTTTCAGAACTACGCAACAGAAAAAAAATAATTTTCAGAAGTCAAACACAGATGGGATACTTAATGGGCACTAAGGTTTGTAATAAGTGACACCCACAATTTTCTTTTGTGTGCTAAAATGTAAATTTCTGTGGTGGTAACATGACCACAGGGTGAGCATCTTGCACCCCCATTAAAACACACAGGCCCCTCCCAGCCCCACAGCCCTTTGGCCCCAAACTTCAAGTTAGAAGAATGCGTTGCTTGTGGGGCTTTTCTCCAGTACCATCACATTCCTTGGCTCCATCTCTAGTCCAGATGATATCCGAAATATTCATGACAACATGCTATACTTAGCTCTTTGTGCTTTCTTTATGTTTCCTTCATACACTGTCACTGGGGCAGTACCCTTTGAAAAGGTCCTAATATGTACCATTAGGTACCAGCATGTGCATTTGATATACTAATGTGTATCTTTGATAATGTACTTTTTGAAAGGGTGACAGCTGAGGTACATATTTTGACCATATTTACGTAATTCTCAGCGTTGTCTTCAATGTTTTGAGAAAGGGGTTCCCAGCGGTCTAGGTCTCATAATCAAACCCAGGTATAAAACCACTTTTTCAAGAACCCCCCATATGTTTAGTGTTACATCCTGTATTCTCATTTGTAGTACACCTGGTTTGCTCTCTTCTCCAAAATCCCCCCCTGTCCACTACCCCGAAGCCACTGCTTCCCTCCAAAGGGTCTCCTTTGAAGAAAGCTGATGTTATCTTCAATCTCGAGTCGTAGAAAGCTCAGGCATTTCGGCTAATGCCATATGAAAGTCGTGTTTTGGTCCATCTGTCTCCATCATTTCCTGGGAAGGATTGTAAGGATCTGTCAGGACACCTTTGTTGTTATTATCAAATCGGTTGTGGTGAATTATTGCAACCCTCAGGGCTCAGCTCATTCTTTGGCTTTTAAGATAAATTCTTGGCACATTTGGGGAGGGGAGGGTGGTGGTGTTGGTTAAAGGTTTGGTGTAGGAAAGGGTGATTCATGAACCGCAGATTTGCTGGGAATTTCAATCACCATCATACACTTGATTCATCGTTCATAACATTCACATCCTCCACCCCTTGCATGTTCCTTTAATAAATATTTTTGCTAAGTTCTGTCAGTTTTTTATAAAGCCAAAGCACTTTTAAATCTGAACCAAACTTACCGAATTGAAATGACGTACGTTGTGCAGAATTCTGCATGGTTTCATTTAATATCATTGCAGATGATACTAGGGCCTACTAGTTGAAGATTTAACAATGCATACTATTTGACGTAGCATTCATGGCACAAGTAGTACATAACTTATATGTCAGTTAATGTTTATGGGTTTGTTCTCTTACATGCTAGCTAGGTGTGAGCAGTAACAATGGTGCAAACAAATTTCAGAGAAACTTAATATGAGCTTCCCAGTTCATATGGCGTCTAGTCTTTTCTCATTTTACACTCTCTGTGTGCTCTATCTCTGGGCTAGTGCATCATTTTTTGATTTGATTTTTGTTATATTAATGTGCATTGATGCACAAAACTGAGACCAAACATTTCTTCTATCTCACCAGCCATCAGTTGCTGGAGGCGGAATTGAAAAGTGGATATTGGTCCATGTCTCGTTCGCTGATATTTCTGCAATCATATGTGTCTGATATGGTTGGAGATAGCGATGCTAGGATGAGCATTAATGATTTGGGTGACCTATTAAGCGGAACTTCCTTGGCAGCGATGTCCAACATAAACACACACTGACTTTCGCATACCAGTGTGTATCTGAGGCCGGAATGAGGATAAGGAATTTGACATCTTGACCTTTGGAAGAAGTAGAGGAAGGGAGAGCGGAGAGTGTTGTGTGTGGTTTTCTCTGTATATGTACATGCTTCTGCCCACATTGGCATGGGTGGTTATATTTTGCTTTTTTAGATATTTTCATGAAAACTTAATTGAATTGTTTATGCTACACAATAATACTCTGTAAAGTGGATCAGTCGTTATGGTTTCCAAAGTAGATTTACACAAGTAGCAATCTTACATGAGTCATTCGAGAATAATATCCAGATTTGATGTGTTTTTAACTATCAGCTATTAGTCAAGGATGGTGTTGGTCACTGCTAGGGAGATGCTATCAAGTTACTAACTTGATCTAAAAGGGTTTTTAATGCATTGGTATGCAGTCGCTTGAATGTTCTTATTGTTTCTTTACTCCCACAAATGAGTCTACACCCAAATAGTATTTGATATTCCAACCTGATCTCACAGGAATTTGTACGTACTTTGAGAATACTAACTGGAATGAATTCTTATGAAGCGAATCATACAAAAATCGTACATGATTTAAAAAAAAAAAATTCTAATGAAACCCCAGCCCTAAACCCAGCATCACATGGGCGAAAGCAAAACATACAGAAACATACCACATACGTGGTGCACATAAAGTGGTCGGAGTCGATGGTGTAGTGCGCAGTGACTAATATATGGTGCAGTCGCACTTTTGGCGAAACCCGGCTCAAGGTTATTTGCTGATTCTGTACCCTTCCCTCCACCCTGTATTTTCCTGTCCTTTTATTACATACTATCTATCAAATAAAGGCAAAAAATAACGTGGGAAAAACGTACATGTGTGGTCATACAAATTAACCACCTTTGCAAGAATTACTATGAAATTGTGCTGGATGTTCTGGTACTTGGGTATGGCGAAAGATATAACAAGAATGTCTCCTATCCATTGTAATAGCAGTGCACAATGCAATGCTAAATTCCCACCTTCATGCAGGGCTGGGATTATAAATTGTGCGATTCTGCTTGATATGCTTCTCAATGAATTACGGTAAAATGCCACTACATCCAAAAGCCAGAGGGCGCTCTCGTGCAGAAACTCAATGTGCGCCATAAAAGAAGTACGCAGCTCCACGAAATGCCTATAAGCATATTTGTATCACTGTTTATCAAACCTTTTCAAGTATTTTCATGATAATAATGATTATGTTTGATGAGTGATTTTAGATTAATGAAGATTTCCTACTGATCAAAGAGGCATAATACATAGGAGCTGTGCATAATACCACCTTTCCGATCCAGAATAAATCAATCGAAAAACACTGGCGATTCTCTCAGGGAAGGGAGTCACGTGAGGTGTTTTTCAACCTATGCTCTATGCGAGTAGCTAAAATGTCCTCGAAAAATGTGTTTTAGTGCACTTTGAACTTAAGAAACCAAAGTAATTGGACACTTGATTTCAGGTTTAATTGTGGTTGAAGTATATCCATTATAGAGATCTGTCTTTTAAGTAGATAGGACTTTTAGTCTTGCATGACTGAAATAACTCCCTGGAGGAGTTGCAAACATAGCCGGCTAGTGACGCGACTTTATCAGGTGCATAGAAAAGAAATAACGCATCTCACCTGAACTAGATCAGTTACATCTGCAAAGCAGGGTTTCCCGCAGCACTTTGCAGTTCGGGTGGCCCGCCTAAGCTGGGAAACCCTACCGCATTAACTAGGTCGTCCACACAGCCGAAATGAGAGAGAGACGTGGTCCGTCACTGTCTGGAGGACAACTAGCCAGTTGATAAAACATCTCTGAGAATAGCGCGGACGCGCTTCACAAGGCCGAAATGGTCCGTCACTGCCAGTCGATAAAACGCGTGTTCGTGAGAACTGTAAGTAGATTTATGTTTTGGGTTTATTTAAGCCTGTTATTGATTTTGTCTGTAGTTCTTGTTTATTTGAAAGTAAGTTAGCTGCTGATTTTGTTGTTTGAGCAACCTGCTAGCTAGGTTGCACATGTCTGTTGATTCGATATAATTGTTGAGCGCTCTTGCTCACATTATTTATGTGCATTATTTACATGCTACAGTAGTTACGCTCCTTTAAGATAATGTAATTAATAGTGGGAAATTATCAGTTTCTTTGCACTATCTATCATCGTTTGCCAGACGTTCTACAACATCTGCTTCAGTTTGTGTTTATTAACCCTTTAGTTTCACTTCATCACGCATCTATTCTCATTAGAGGTATGTGTTAAAAACATTTATTTCATTAATATTCTAGTATGTGTTCATTTTCTGTCATAGTTTCTTCAAAATTAAGTTTTATTTGAGTGTTTTTAATAAAAATATTTTCATTTTCATCATGACGCGAACGCCCCGCCCCTTTGATTGCCACGCCCCCCGGCTCCATCCATCCACCCGCCCAACCCTACCACCTTAACTAACACATTTTCTGCGGGAAACCCTGTAAAGGATTTGATTAAAATCCCTGACCCTAAGTGTTAGGACAATAGTGACGCTTACTGTAACTACATTGTCTTGGTCAACTGCCCTCCTTCCTCTCTTTTTCAATCTTTGCTTCCTTCATACTTTTTTCATTGTGTTCTCAGCCACTTCGAATTAAAACGTTAAGGGTGTGACACTACACGATTTTCTCCATCGTGACCCTTTGCGACTCCTCGTGTGACTGGAGAATATGATTCACACAGCTTGACCCAGTTTAGATGCTTCTTTGCTCCTCCTCAGCCTCTCTTCGGTGCTCGGAGGCTGGATCACGTTTCAAATGAGTGTTACGCAACGCTGAATTCAGATCCTGGGAATCTCCTCTGTGTCGTCTTCTGTGCTGTCTCTCATTTTTTTGTCCCGGTTTGTCTTGTGTTTTTCACTGATAGATGTATGGAGAAACAGGGTCAGCTTTTTAAGTTCAGCTGGGTGTGTACTGTAACCGCAGCATTGTGCCTTTAGGGATGAATTTAGGTCGTGCTCCAGAGTTTGTGGTGTCAGTGTAGGGTAACACCTTTTATGTTGTGCTGAGACAGGTCCTGATGTAAGCTTTGTGTACACTTGGAGAAAAGGAAAAATGTAAATGCGATATCTTTAATATCTCACTTGTTTCTTTGTGAAATATTTAAGATTAAATATAAAAGTTCCGAGAAAAAGTGCATGAACAACTGATCATTGTAGATGCAGCTTAAATTTCAATTTGAACTCAAATATTTGATTTTTCAATGACTAAATGACGATTAATAGCGCTGTATTCATACTGCATTTTGTTAATAATTGCCTTATTTGTATTTCTCCTAAGTTGATACGTGTCATCATTATTTACACCCATTTCAATAATCTCCTCCTTTGTCACACAAGGTAAATTTCTACCAAATATTTGATTATGGAAAAGCAGTTATTATATTCTTTAAAATTCATACCAAGTGAAAAGATGTGATGGCAAGTAAATGCTGACAGAATTTACTTTTTAAGCTAAGCTATTTCTTGAAAATCTTTCTATTGAAAGTTTAAATATATCTATAAAAAAATGCTAGCTTATTAGGGTTCGCATACAGTGCTTTTGTAATGTAGCGCTGCCTAACGATTAGTGGCGTTTGCAGAATAAAAGTTTTTGTTTACATATACATTTATATATATAAACATATGTCTATAAACCGTTTCATCGGAAGCACGTGCGGTGACGCGATAAGCGTCTGGTCAGAACTTTACTTCCGGTTTTTGTTTGTTTAATGGTCTGACTACTTGCTGAAACTGAACTCTTAAACAAATACCTCACGAAAATAACAAATGTTTTGCGTTCCTATGTAATCTATGTGTTGTTTATTTTGCTTGTAAATAAAATACTTTAAAAGGACTTGTTATTTATTCTTCGCGGAGTTTACCGGAAGTTACGTAATAACCACGAAAGCCGCTTGTTTATGTTGTTACTGCTGAAACGTTTATAAATGATGTATATATGTAAATGCACACACATACATGTATATATTAAAGAAATATTTGCATGTGTATAAACATTTGTATATTTACATATAATTTATATCATATAAAAATATCAATATTTTTTTCCTAATTATACATACATGTGTTTATATATTTATATATACACATTTTTTGTTGATGTACTGTGTATAATAATTATGTTGTAAACAAAAACTTTTATTCTGCAAACTAATAATCATTAGGCAGCCTTACTGTACAAGCACCTGCAGATTTGTGTAACCATGCGTACTTTGTACATGTAGGTCGTGTATGGGCGTGCACGTACAATAGAATGTAGTATGTAGCCCAGGAGATGCATTAAATTTTGTCGTAATGGACTTGCGTGGAACGTCTGTGTACACGTACGAGTCAAATAAACTATGCTTTGCAAAATTGGCGTTCGGCCGTGCATGTACATGTCAAAAACAACCTAGTACTTGAGGCTTAAGAGTAGCACAGAGGCAAATATTGCTACCAGAGAGTGCGTATTAACATCTCAAAGGTACACACGTATACATTTATGTACCTAAATGGTACATATTAGGACTTTTTAAAAGGGTTCTGCCTCAGTGACAACTTTGGATCATTTTATTTGACAGTGTACAGGGCCAGCAAACCTCATGAACTTCAAGACCAGACACAAGTAATCAATTAGTTCATTTTTTCCAGTTCAAGCATCCAGACAATGTTTCTTCCACACTCGGTCAGCGTGACCTGAGCCTCCTGTCTGGGTCCTTATCAGGCCTGGCTTCGCTCCTATTATGCGCAAGGTGTCAAATTGGTATATTTTTAAATGAATGATGTCATCTGGCAGCAACGTTGATCAGAGTCACAGACGTGAGTCAATGCCGGTGAGATGGAAACGCTCCGAGGTGAGACATGCAGGGGAAAAATGCGATGTTTAGGACCTGTTTCTCATTCTTTGGGAATGTGTGTGTGTGTGCAAGCCTGAGCATGTGTTGCATGTGTGTGTTTCAGCTGATCGGGAGTGAATGGATGAAATGAGAGAATAAAGGAATGAGGGGTAGATCGAGGGGAAAAAGTGATGGCTCTCTTAGTTTCCTTTGTGTTGTTATGTTTGTACCATTAGGTGGATTATAAGAACATGCCAGAATAGGTCCACATCTGGACCTGTAAACCTGCCAGATGCAAGAACAGATTTCTCAAAGTCTGTCTTTTGGTGTATGTGTGCGCATGCCAGGAAGCTGTTGTTACTGATTGGTTGCTATCAAGAATGCTGCTAGTAAAGGAAAACACCACTGTTTTTTAATATTTTACTATGTTCTTCTTACCTCAACTTAGATGAATTAATACATACCTATCTTTATTAAATGCATGCACTTAATCTTTGTACAGTGCGTCATAAAAGTGTTAGCATGTAGCCTAGCCCCATTCATTCCTTAGGATCCAAACAGGGATGAATTTAGAAGCCACCAAACACATCCATGTTTTCCCTATTTAAAGACTGTTACATGAGTAAGTATGGTGGCACAAAACAAAACATGGCAAAATATTACTGCGCTCGAGGTCGAAGTGCTGCAAACTAAGTGCTATTGCGCAAAATCGCCACGTTTTATTTTGTGCCACCATACTTACTCATGTAACAGTCTTTAAATAGGGAAAACATGGATGTGTTTGGTGCCTTTTAATTTCTTCCCTTTTTGGATCCTAAGGAATGAATGGGGCTAGGCTAAATGCTAACACATTCACGACGCGCTGTACAAGATGAATTGCACTCATTTAAAAAAGATAGGTATGTATTAATTAATCTAAGTTGAGGTAAAAACATAGTAAAATATTAACATGTTAAAAGGGAGTTTTAGAGAAGTCAGTATCTTGTGATTTGTGTGTCATCAGTTTTTTTATAGATTTGCACGTGGACTAAAAAAATTGGCGAAGTATGGTCAGAAAGGTACAGCTTTGGACCTAAAGAGTTCATATAAGTACCTCAGAGGTACATATTGGTACCAAGTGTACACATATCTGTACCTAATGGTATATATTAAGATCTTTTTAAAGGATACTTTCCCAGTTTTTTTGTAACTGTGTGCAGATTTGATAAACTGATCTTACATCTCTTGATTTAAAGATATTCGTTGTGTAGATATTTGTACTTAAAAACCTTACAAATATACAAACCGTTAGTATGCCCGAGCTTATTTTGTGACATTTTTGGAAAAAATAAATTAGGATTGTGATAACACGCGTATTTATTTTTCTCAAATCCAGAAAGCAGTTAACCCGAGCCAAAGTTTTCATTTGCACTCAACACATTAATGTAATTGAGATATTAAAGATTTCTACAGCCCCCCCCCCCCCAAAATTACTTTCAAAACCTGCATTTAGGTACATCTTTAGCCAAAAATACCCATCATCTCTCGACTTGCTGTGACGTGTTTATAACAACATGACCCCTAAAGGTAGAGGGCCCGGTCGCTCTGTGCATCCCCCCCTTCAGTTCTGACATTGTATGAATCTTTTCTCTCAGGGGATTTAGCCCCCAATTGTCCCCCTCAACCCCACAAAAGTTCAGGCTCTGGAATGAGTGGAATGATGAGAGTGTAAAGAAAAGACCGAGGTGAAGAGAGCTTGAGGGGCGAAGAGACGGAAGGTTTTGGGACCCCGGGGCTCTGGCGTGTTAAGCCGTAATGTTAATGATTTTAGCTGGGCAGTAATTAGGAGGAAACTAAGACAAGCATCCTTGGAATGAGAAGGACTGTAGGATGCTTGAATTGCTCTTGATTAATTTAGGGATGTGCACCTTGCATTGTGTAAAATGATGAAACATCAAATTGGCATTGACTTTAGGAATGCTCAACACAACATTTCAGTCACCATAAAAACTAAGTTGACTTTCTAAACCTGTGTTTCTGTTTTGATTCTTAATGGTTGAGTGATTGTGATTCGGTTTCATTTGTCTGTCAGCCTTATTCCAAAGACTTAGGCGTTGTTTATGTGTGTGTGTTGTGTATATGTATGTGTTTATTGGTGGAAGTGAAGGTATTTATGACCCAATAAAACCCCTTTATCTTCCTGCTCTCTCATGAATAGCTGACAGTCTTATCCTTCCTCAAATTCAGTTTTTTTTGTGATTTACATAAACATAAAATCATTCTACGTAACATAATGTATAGGAAATTCTGTGTAATAAAACTTCCATATCTTTATTATTGAAGTTTTATTAAAGGATTAGATTATTTTCGTTAAATAAATCCAGATAATTTACTCGCCACCATATCATCCAAAATGTTTTCTTTGTTCAGTCGAGAAGAAATTAAATTTTTTGAGGAAAACATTCCAGGATTTTTCTCATTTTAATGGACTTTAGTGGACCCCAACACATAACAGTTTTAATGCAGTTTAAAATTGCACTTTCAAAAGACTCTAAATGATCCCAAACGAGGCATAAGGGTCTTATCTAGCGAAACGATAAAAAATATGCACTTTTAAACCACAACTTCACATCTATCTTCGGTCCTATGACGCGCCAGCGCGACCTCAAGCAATTGCGTAATGCTGTGGAAAGTCACGTGTTACATATAAAACGCATGTTTGCGGACCATTTTAAACGATAAACTGACAAAAAGACTTTAATTGGTATCATTCGACATACAACAACGTCGGAACGGTCCTCTTTCTCCACACTTGTAAACACTGGGGCGTAGTTTCGCATACGTCATCCGTGACCTCTTGACGTGATGACATGTTACGTGAGGTCCCTCTGGCGCGTCACAGGACCGGAAGAAGATGAGAAGTTGTGTTTTAAAAGTACATATATATAATTTTTTGTCAAAAATGACAATCATTTCGCTAGAAAAGACCCTTGTGCCTCGTTTGGGATCGTTTAGAGTCATTTGAAGCTGCAATTTTAAACTGCATTAAAACTGTTGCGTGTTGGGGTCCATTAAAATGGGAAGGGTCCTGGAATGTTTTCCTCAAAAAGCATGGTTTCTTCATGACGGAACGGGGACAGACATCAACGTTTTGGATGGCATGTTGGTGGGTAAATTGTCTGGATTTTTTTTGGGAAAATGGACTAATCCTTTAAGTTCTTATTAGTCCTAGATTGAAATGAATGAATAATTGAAATCAATGCTACCTAATTTATAGATTATGAAACTTTAGCCTGTATTTCACAGGCAGGATCACATACAATAACAATACCCAAAAGTAGCATGCTAATGTCATGATATTTTTTTTATGTACTGTATAAATGCTGTAAAGCAAGACGCATAAATATGGTGATAATCAATTAGTGTGTATCAAAATGCCATGGTAATGCTATCTGATACTGTTACATTTAGTAGGGATTTAAGCTTCTGTTCTGTGTTTATCATGGTAAAATGTTGTACAGTTTTTCTTGTGCTACTTCAGAACATACAGTTTTCAGTTTCGCACTAGGTTTGACCTCAATTATGTTTACTTTTGGAGGTAAATGGGACAGATTTTTGCTTTCGTAAAGTGAAATGGCACAGGTCAGCTGATGACATCCTGATTTTTTCCACTGCATCTGAACTTTGATTGGGTAGGCATCATGTGAATCACAGTTGTTTACTCTGGGAGGTGTTCAGTGTGACACGCAAGCTTGTTTGTTGTATGAAGAGAAAAGTTAAACGTTTACACATCAAGCTAAATGGTATATACGTTTACATATGTCACTGCAGAACGGCGTCAAGATTTACTGCCGGTTTACGTCTGTTGTGAAGGTGTCTTGTACTGCTTAGCTGGATACTATGTGTGCTATATGTTTGAAAGTAAAGTTAATGCATCTCATGGTGTGGCATGTTGAAAATGGTAAAAGCTTTTATCTGTTATACCTTAAGTGTGTGTTTTTTGGCTAATGTTACCCATAATGCTTTGTGCAGAGGAAGAAGAGTTTGTATGCGAAGCAGAAGCTTTTACAGTCGTATGTTTTTAAATGTACGACTCTTAAAGGAACACACCCAGATTTTGGGAATTTAGCTTATTCACCGTATCCCCCAGAGTTAGATAAGTCCATACATACCTTTCAGCAGTATGCGGCCATGTAAACACTTTAATCGCATCTTTACCTCACTAACTGAAGTGTACGCGTGTTTTTGTCACGCACCTTAAGCGCAAATTCGTTGTAAACTTAATACTTAATAGCGACTTTCAGAGTGTGCTTGTAGCAGCTAGGAGGCTGCTCAGGTTGCAGCAGCAGTAGAATTCATCCAGTTAATAGTTAATAGGAATAATTTTAGAGACATTATTTAAAGGTCAAAAAACTACATAGTGTTGCTTTAAGGATGTTTTCTGGCTTTGTTTACAGTTTAATTAACTAAGCAGTTTGTTCTGTCTTAATTATGTGGTAGCAGGTTTGGCACAGGTTTGACCATTTTGTTTTAATTACCCACCAACATTTTCGGATGTTTTGGGTTAATGGCTGTTGCTACATAAATGAGGCTAACAAAGATTCGGTCTTCTATTTATTTTCCTCTTAACGCACCTTTCCAATTGCGTTATAGAGAATTTTGCCTCATAACTGCATTTATATACAGATGACATCATCTTTTTACAGATTACATCATCATATAAACATCGGTGACATCATCATCATGATTTCACTGCTTTCCATAAGCCACCAGTAGCCTTTCAATGAGCTGTGTGTTTAAATGTGTGTATTAGAAACCGCACGTGTACTTCTGCACATCGGATGGCTTGGCAAAAGTCTTTATCATTACCCATTCATAGCCGATTTGCTGGTTGGAATATCAGTCTGAGCTGTTTCATTTATACTGTCACACATTGTTTTAACAGAGCCGGCGTCCTTTGCTCTCTCTCAGGCTCCATGAATGTTCGTCACCATGATGATGACGGACCAAATGCTGGACCTCCCGCCACCACTGAGCGGCGAGGTTGCCATGATGCACCACATGATCGGTGGAGATGCATCACAGCAGGTGAGATCATTGTGCAGATTGAACAAATAAAAACTGATCGGTATCACACGGTCATGTCATGAACTTTGATTTTGCAACAGGTGATCCTGGTCCAGGTGAATCCAGGTGAGACGTTCACCATCCGCACGGAAGATGGGGCTTTGCAATGCATCCAAGGTTGGTCTAATTGTTTTTTTCTTCCACTCGGACTGCTTAAAGTAGGCTGATGGTTTTGGTTAATACAGTAAATGGATAGGTCTATAGGATAAGTAAATTATTGGGGGAAGTTGTAGCCTACTGGTTAGAGAGTCAGGCTTGTAAATAACCCACCCAAGAGTTGCCAGTCTTGTGTGTGCGTGCGTGCGTGCATTGCATACTTGACAAGCTTGTCACTTTCACTTTAATTAATCTAGCTATGACAATCTCTGTCTTTGTCTCAACTTTCATTCTGTGCATCTCTTGAAATACTATCAACAGAATACAATCCCAACTTTGCAGTCATTTAAAATATTAATAGTTATTTTTAACCATTTGTGCAGTCTAGGCCATGTGACTGCTCAAAGTGTGTCAAAATAATTTCCAGCCCTGGTTTTAGGAAGAGGTTTGTGGTTGTGTGTTCGAGCAGAAAGGCATTCGGTCACCAAATCCCTACACTAAATAAGATCTGACCTCATAATGTCTTTTTAACTTTATAAAGGCAGGCGAATTCGCTTAGTCAGACTCTTGTCTTTTGCAAAGATTAAAAGCAGAGAGTCACAGTAGCTTAGACCACAGTGTACTACGTCATATCTCCGAGGCTCGCATCAGTTCACACATCTAAGAGAAGCTTAATGGCAGTTTAATTCAATTTGGCCAATGAGAATAACAGAATCAGCAGTGGAAAAATGTTTGGTTTTTGGCCGAGACTGAGCTGGCCAATGCTTCATGGGAGAGAGAGAGAATGTAGACGGCTAGCTTAAAAGATCTGCAGGACCATCAGATCCTCACAGGTGTGATGCCACAGTAACTTTCTGGTATGTTAGGGATAAGAACTTGGTTTACAACTAAGGTTTACTTTGCCAGGTGGCCGTGCCGCTCTGGATAAGCCAAAGTCTCTTGTTATTTTTTGATGTTGACTTTGCTTTTTTTTTTAAAGAATTTGCTGATAAAGGTTTTCCCTGTCCTGGGCACCATACAGTTGGCGTGATCAGTCGAATGTGCTTATCTTTTAATAAAACAATTCTGTATAGAGGTGCAACATATTACTCATGTGAAACAGAGTGACTGTATCGAAAACTGCTGAATGGAGCTCGTTCAACCCTTTATGCTGATCTCATGGATTTAAATAATTGCCTTTTTTGTGGTATGGTTATGTTGCCATAGCTTGGTTTGAATAGGAAAGCGCAAGTTTTAGCAGACGCTTATATCCAAAGCGACTAACAGTGCATTACAAGGTGTAACTTATAGGTTTCTTGGATGCAATACTAGTGGAGTGCTCTACTACTGAGCTACCTGAGCTAGCATCTGTCTAGGTAATTGGTTCTCAAACTTTTTGGCATGTGCCCAGCTTCATGTATCCGTGCATCCGGGTGTGCCTCATACATTTTGAAAAGCGAAGCTGCTGGCTCTTTGATCGCCCCCTGGTGGCTGGCTGCAATATAAGTCATAAACCCCACCCTCTCCACGCAATCTAATGGGACTCGGCTCTAAATAAAAAAATATTTAAACTTCCAATCAAATTTTCCGAAAGGTTTTCACGCTGATATATGATCAATTGTTAATTTTTGTGTAAGTTTCATTTTAGCTAGTAGCCTAATTTGATGTTATAGAAACAGGACGTTTCATTATGATTGACATTTCTGATTGACAGCTTCTCTGAGCGGACTGTCGGAGCTTTGAGGGAAGATTAAAGATAAAACTAACTATTCATTTTTGATTTCTGTGTTATTTCACACAATGACAAAAACAGTTGTATTTAACTTACCGTATTTTATCAAGCCAGTCAAATTAAACGTTCAAGGAGCGTGGTTGAATTGGGTGCGCAAGCGTTTGGGCGCAAGTTTGATACTTCTGCACATGCCCTTGCTCCAAACTGACGTTTTTACGTAACATGGCAGCGCCCATGGTAGGACATTTTTGCTTTCAATTTATTAAAATGGAAGGAAGCAATGTTGCGTCGTCATCTATTTTTCCAGTTTATGGGTGCATCCTCTTATATAATTTGAATTAAAGAAAACAAATGATTTGATGTCGTGCGGTTGGTTATTTTTCTAATGGTGCATTCCCACCATCCGCGGTAGAGGCGGCAAAACGTGCTATTCGCGCGTAGTTGGACGCTTGAACATTTGAGTTTACTCGCTTCATTTGCGCGTGAGATTCTAGTCATTCGAGACATTCACGTGGAAATTTGTGTCATGAGAGGGCTTCTACGACTCCGCTGAGACGTCTCCTCTCCGCTCACTTCCTGTAATCACGTCACTACTACAGCAAGGTTCTGATTGGTTAACTCGGCACGAAAACCCATAGAAGTTCAGATTTTTCAACTCGCGCATTTCCCGCGACAGCTCAATTTGCGCCGCGCTTACCGCGCCACAGGATGCCTAATCGCGTCTTTGCATTGACTTAACATGTAAATCACTCGCGCTTGCCTCGTCTAACGCATCTGTTGTGAACCCTGCATAAGGTTTATGATTGAAAATTTATGATGAATTGATGTATTTTTAAAAAGTATTTATGAAACTGGGGCCCCTGGCACCATCTCACGTCCCCCAAGGGGGCCTACCCCCTAGTTTGAATTGTTGTTGATCTGAAAGCTTGGATTTTAGATCATTTCTGTAGCTCAGTTTTTAGAGCATTGGGTTTGCGTTAGCAGCGTGTCATGGATTTGCCTCCCAGGGAACACATGGTAAATTTAAGCTATACATTTATTATTAGTTATGTAAGTCGCTTTGAGTAAAAGCGTATGCCGAATGTGAAAAATATAAAAGTGTAAAATCCCCTGTAGCAGGTTTTGTAGCTCAGTTTGTAAAGCATTAAGCTGGTGGAGCAAGGGGCATGGGTTTGATTCCCAGGAACACAGATAGCTTGTTTGCAAGTGTCTGCCAAATTCATATATTTAAATAAGTCTGGTGAATCATTGCCACGTGTGCCGGTAAAGCTGGATTGTGTCGTGGAGCAGTGTGTCCTTAACCCGGAGCGCTCGCACCTTTGTCATTCTTATAAAAACATTCGGGTTCATCACTGTATGTTAAGCTGTGTTTTCTCTCACAGACACAGTTTTGATTGGCTCCCATCAGGACGTCTGTTAAACGTGGCACGCTGGCCCAACCGTGCTCATACGCGCACATGCATTCCAAAGTAATGACCCCTTTCCACATTATTTATTTGCTCTTTTTTGTAATTCGGTGAGTTCACCTTGTTTTTTATTGTAAGTAGCCGTGTTAATGCCTTCTGCATCTAAACACTGCATTTTGAATCCATTGCATTAGTTCTCCCCTTTTCTTTGACGTTCTCCGGATTGAGTAAATATGTTTCCTGTTGATGTGGCTCGGAGGTCTGCACCCTCTTTGTGGCCCCTGAATCCCTCACCCCTTTCCTCCAACCCCGAGAAACGCAGCTCCAAAAGGCAGATGTCGAATATTAACAACCGTGGTCCCAAAAAAATGCGTCTCCCTTCTGACAGGACGAAAGAGATAGACCTTGGATAGTAAGAAGCGAATGGGAGACCGAAGGAATGTGTACATGTGGAGATCAGGCACTGCTAACAGATCGCACCTGGATCTGCGCTCTCGTCAGGTTAACCCTGAGCAGACGGCCGTCGCCTAAGGCCTCAAGGGAGACAAAATATGCTACGGCCCCACACGCTTTAAGCATCACGGAAGGGGTGCGAGGCGCGCTAAGCTTTTGATCTCGCAGTAGGACATGCTGGTCTTGATGAATGTCACATTGCTTACCTATGTTAAAAGAAAACACTTGTATAAAATGTTCCACGGCTGGCATTGCTTTGTTGGTAAATTATCTAGACTTTTATATCATGACTGTAATTTGCAGCCAAGTTGAGGGGAAGTTGCTATCATACTCGCCAAATATTTTTGTATGTTTAAATATTGAATTTTTGGCATATATTAACTCCTCATATATTTAAAGGGCCATGGCATGAAAATCTGACTTTTTCTATGATTAAGTGCTAGGGTCCCCAGTGTTTCTATTAACCTAGAAAATGTGAAAAAGATCAACCCAGTAACTTAGTTTTGGTAAACCATTCTCTACAAGCACATAGGTCGTTGAAATTTGGCTCTCCTTATGATGTCATAGGGAGCTCTTATTATTATAATAATACCACCCCTTAATCTGCACTATCAAACCACAGCACTGCCATTTAGGGCAGAGAAAAGCACAATTGAGTTTTAATTGCAACAAACCACCATCATTGTGATCAGTGTTTGAATTTCATCAGCTCATTTGCATTTTAAAGGACACACCCAAAACGGCACATTTTTGCACACACCTACAAAGTGGCAATTTTAACATGCTATAATAAATTATTTATATGGTGTTTTGAGCTAAAACTTCACATATGTGCTCTTGGGGACACCAAAGATTTATTTGACATCTTAAAAAAGTCTTGTGCCATGGCCCCTTTAACCATATGCATTTCTGTAAGGGTGAATGTTTGTTTGTTTGTTTTGGAGCTCAAAGTTTTTGGGACCTAATATATATGTGCCCAAAGTGACGTATATTTTTATTTAAAAATAAAACTCACAACTAAAAGGAAGTCGTAGACATCTGAAATAGCATAAGTGCGAGTAAATAAATTTTCATTTTTGTTGAACTACTGCTTTATGTGCATAAATACATATACACATGCAGAGGGACGTTGATGCCTTCTCCAGTAGCCTGAGTAGATATTCAACTCCAAACAGCCGAGAGCAGGAGTTACAGGAACAGATGGTGGTTAGTTTTATACAAAAAAAGAAACTTTATGTTTTCAAGTCATGTTTTTAGAATATTGCCCTATCTATGTTTTTCTCTCCGTTGTTTGTGTTCCTTAGCACGTTTTTTGTTTTTTTTTAATGTTGTTTGCTGTATTTTTTTTCTCAGTCGTTTAGTGTGTGTGTGTGTGTGTGTTCTCATCTGGTCTGCGCTCTTTCCTGATGAAGGAAACCCCCTCTGCCACACAGATGATCACAGCAGAGCAGTAATTCCATTCGTCTGACTCACCGCGCTTAGGAACAGTGGATTTTTGTGTGCATCATTGAAAGGCAAAAAGAAAGAGAGATCTCAGTGTTGTGTCTCATGTCTGTTTGTGGCGTGCCCCATGTGCGTTCCTAAATGTGCCGCTTTTTTCTAAATCTGTTGGCAACCGGGTACTTTCTGAAAGGCCTATTTGAATTAAACTTTCTCAAAGGAAAGTTTTAATGCTCCGATGTTGCCCTTTCTAAGCTCGGGTGACTTAAAGTCAACACAGAATCAAATATGAGCATATTTACTTTCCTAATGCACGTTCCTGGTCTTCTCGTGTGTGTGTGGTTTTATCGAGGCATGTTTTCCTGAAGAAAGTTTGTCTGTGATGACTGTTCACCAAATCTCCAAAAGAATTTGATGAAGCATTTGAGTTCATTGTAGTCTTGGCAAATCTGAGATGCAGGAGAGTCTCGATGGTGCCTAGGAGAAATAAATGAGATTTTGTCTCCTCCGTTCAGTTATTGCTTGTTTTTGTATCCCGTTTTCAACCACTGCATACTCCAGAACATTACACACTGGAACATTCCACCAGTTTTGTTTTTTCCCTCCTTTCGCTCCTTTCATTTCTCCTGTGCTTTCTCCTCTTTTGCTGAGCTGCTATTTTCAGCAAGCGCTGTGTCCCGCAACAGGCTCTCTGCGTGCTTTCACGGGGCAGCGGTTCGCTAATCACAGCCTCAAGTTTCAGGATAACAAGGGCACGTATAAAAACAAACCAGGCAGATTGACACCTCCGGCCCTGCCAACACACTGGCACAGTTTGCGCAGAGAACAGGATGAGTGTGCACTTCGCAAAAGTGAACTCTATAACCTCGCACGTATAAAAGTCTGTCATGTACACTGGCAGAAATAGTTAAAATGGTCCGTAGTGGTCACTGGGGCAGTACCCTTTAAAGGTGCCAAAGAATGCATTGAAATATTATGTTAAATTGTTCTCTGATATTTACATAGAAAGCTATGTGGCTTGCAAAAATTATCCAGAGATGGTTTTACATGTCCATTAACAACCCTAGGATTTGCATCCAGAATGAAATTATCTATTATTTTCTTATTTGAAAGGGTCATGAATAATAATGTTGAGCTCTGCTCTGATTGGTTGTTTCACAGAGCAGCGCCTTCTAGGGCTGTGTTGAAAAAATCGATTCGCCGAGTCTGAATCGATTTTCATGTTAATCTCTAAAGATCGATCCGTAACTCAAAGAATCGATTTAATAATTAATAACTTTAACTTGCCGCGTCATTGAATTCACGCATGCGCACGAGGTGGAAGGACATTAAAACAACGAACATAGCGTTCAGTAACGCGGTTGTTTTGAAAACTCTAGAAACGCTCAAAGCTGCGATCTACATGTAAAATAATCCACTCATAACAAATGAACGAGTTATTTGTGTAATTTTTATAATAAGCGCCATGCAGTGAATCCACCGCGGGTCTCCAGCGAATCTCTCTCTCCCTCCCTCTGTGCTCATGCAGCCGGTCTCTGATGGGCAGAGGTTTCTTGAGGCGCGTGCAACGGGTCGCCAAATAAAGAGTTCTTCTTACACATAATGATAATAGTTGTAAAGGTTTCTGAACTTTTAGCAAGACAAAACTCGCGTTTATATCAGTGACACGTGCACTGCTGGAGCGATGTAGTTTGACGCCTAATTTGCTTATAGTGCAAACATCTTTGATCAGAAAGACGAGAAAGAGACACAAATGTTAATGTGCAATAGGAAGTAAAGAGCGTCAAGACCTTAAAACAGACTTCATCACATCATAGCACCCGTCATAATATCTATATAGAGCTCTGTCTCTCATATACAGGTATTATCTTGTCTGTAGGTTTGTGCATAAATTTATACCTGTTCATTTTACATACTGCCTATTTTTAATGTAATGTATGCATAAATACAAAATACAATGCATACTATAGCTTCAATAGTCTATAAAAGTAATAACTCAATTAAAAACAAAATTCTGTCTATTAAGACTTAATCTGTTGTTATCCTCTGGGCATTTTCACTTTAACATTATTAACTTTAAATTGTCCATATTTTAAAACTGTGGTGAGCAGTTAAACGCTATAGTGAGTGGCAAATAACTGCACATTTTTATAATCCAAAAAACTGAAAAACATGTATACCATGAAATATACTGTTACCGTAAAATAAAATGACTCATGGAATAGATTTTTGGTCATTCCGTGCACCCCTATCTGGCACCATTTCGGGCTTTTTTCAAAAACACTTATCTAAATCTCCAAGATCGAATCGAATTGAATCGAACAATGATAATCGATTCAAGATCTTGAGAATCGGAATCGAATCGATTCTTGAAATTTGAATCGAAACCCAGCCCTAGCGCCTTCAGTAGCTCTGTGTGTGTAAACAGACCTTATGTTTGAGAAGATACAAAATTTGAGGAGTAATCAATTGTTTGGAGATTGTTAATGGACATTTTTAAGTGGTAAGTTTGTGTCTTTAACCTGCAAAACGTTATGTCAATAGTATAACTTCAGCTTCAATGCTAGCATACAGCATTAACTAGCATATAGCACAATGTAACAACATTGTAATTAATTTAATTTAAAGTGTAATTTATGTTGGGTCGTACATCTCGACTGTAACGTCACAGTTGGTGTTATGTTGAGATCGGCCTGTTTTCCAGCTGTCTTTGCATGCACAAGGTTTACATAAGGAAGAGGAAACAGTAGTGTTTAAGGCTCTCACTATATGTCATTATCATGTACAGAACTCTTATTTTTCATCTATGCCTAGGTGAATACAGGTTCCTATTTTACGGCACCTTTATAAAGGTAATATGTACCATTTGAGAACAGATATTTATAGTTTTGGTACCTGTGACATACTAATATATACTCTTTAGGTGCAAAGGTGTACTTTTTAAAAGGGTACTGCCTAAGTGCCAATTTTTTTCTAACCTTATGTACGGACCCATATGCGGTTATTTATGTATTAAAAAAGGATGCTTAAAGCGGAAGTCCACCCTAAAACAACATTATGCTCCAACACTATATTTCGTCACATATATGTAGTTGATTGTGCTGCCATCAAATGTACTAACTCCATATAAAAATTAAAGCTTTTTGACAGGTCGTCAAATCACCAGAAGGAAAATGCACAACTACATATTCTGAACGTTCTAAATGGGGGCGGGTCTTGAGGTGAGTTTAGGGATGCACGATATATCGGCCGACATATCGTTATCGGCCGATAACTGCTTATTTTTAATATTATCGGTTATCGGTCTGATAGCAAAATTAGGCCGATAAATAATAGCCGATAAATTATGGATTATTTTGGTTTGTTGAACCACTTCACTTGCTCATTGCTGGCCATGTGGAGTTTTGATTGGTGCTTTCTGTGACATAGCACAAAGATGACACATGTTGCGGGCTTAAGAAGAGTATGCTAGTATAGCGCAAAGACAAGATGTCCGCGGTCTGGGAGTTTTTCATTGTGAAATTAATATGAATATTTATCGGCCTATATATGAAGAGTTTCGTTGCAAAACGAGATAAATCCATTTTTAAAATTTTTGTCAAAACATGTTTATTATTATGTTATCATGTTATTATTTTGTTTTATGGTGCTACTTAGCTGTATTTTTTAAGTTATGAAGGTTTAAATCAAAACAAACCAACTGCAGTTGCATTGAAATTAATTGGAATGCACAACCAAAAAACGAGATTTCTGAACAATTAAAAAAATGGTGGTTATCTCGTTTTGCAACGAAACTCTTCATATATATATATGTGTATCGGTTATCGGCCCCCAAATATAAAGAGTTATCGGTATCGGCCAAAATTTCCATATCGGTGCATCCCTAGGTGAGATGATTGACAGTAGAGGATAACGTTATTTGATTGACAGCTGCACAGGATGAGCTAACGTTAGCTTACTTTGCTCGTGTTCATAATAACAACAATACGATAATAACTTTCTACAGTACATAGTATGTTTACCGTAGTTACACAAAACAAGCAACAACCAAGCCAAATGATGTTTTAGATATTTTTAACATTTTACATTATCTGAGTCCGCAGAAAAACTGGGCGGAAAACAGTACTCGAAATCTTACTGACGAAAGTGCTTGTTGCATATTCAAATTTTCGAGTAATCTGTTAGTGCTGTGTCAGCTGAGGGTCGCGTTGATGTAAACACCAAAAACTCCAGGTGGCCGAAATTTGTTGTCCTTACATCCACATACTGCACAGGTTCTAGTCATCTTTTATCGAGAGTTTTGGGGTTACTCTTTGGTTGGGTTCGTTTGCCGGCTAACTTCAAGTTGACTTGAAGTTATTAGGCTTGTTCAACTTCATGAGGCGCCGCAAGAATCTACAGATGGATGACGTCAAAGTACCGCGAGATCATATCATATAGGGAGGAGTTTGGTTTTAAATCGCTCTCGCTGAACCTTGACGTCATCTGGCTGTCGGTTCTTGCGGCGCAGTCGAACAAACCTGAAGGCTGCATCAATTAGTGGGTGGAGCAAATGACTCAGTTTCGCACAGTGCATTCTGGTTAATTGAGTCCATCAAAGATTGGGTATTAAAAAAGTAGTGGTTTAATTTTTTTTTATTGTAGGGTGGTTGTGTTCACACACTGCCAACACACATTTATGTCCAAGCACCTTGTAAAAGTGGATTTAGCTTAATAGGTGCCCTTTAAATGTAAAGCAGTGTTTACACTTTGAATCCCCAGGACGTATTCGAATAATAAGCCACAATGAATTTGGGCTCCATCCACAGCAATGCGAACACATTTTTGGGAATTTTTCTGCAGACAATGGTGCCATTTGTGAACGTGATGTCTCTCTCTTTCTGTTGATCTTTGTCTTCCCCTCTCGCCCTCTCTATCCCGATCGTGTCAGAGTAATAAAAACTCCTACCGTAGCACAGAGCATGTCGGAGCAAGTCTTCACTGGTAGTCTGCCTCTC
The DNA here is from genome assembly GCF_027580225.2 of Misgurnus anguillicaudatus. NCBI lineage: Eukaryota > Metazoa > Chordata > Actinopteri > Cypriniformes > Cobitidae > Misgurnus > Misgurnus anguillicaudatus. The sequence continues at coordinate 24,095,428 of NC_073361.2, read as the reverse complement.
TCTCTCCTCCTTTTCTTTTGCCATTCTCCACTCGCATATCATCTTTTTAGCCTTCTTTACTATTTGTCTACCCAAGTTATAAGTCAAATGTTACTCTGCACGATTCATACAAGTATTTTATGAGGAAAAATGTACTTGATAATCTATCAAAATGTAACCCATTGTGTTTATGTCTTAAAAAAGACTGCTTCCGCATGACATCACTAATCCCTTGTGCTCTGTCAGCCTTTCAACCACCTTCATAGACCAGTTTTTACCTTCCAGTCAATTTCCAGTAAATAAAAATCACAAAATGCTATAGCTCACAGACTCGATAGACTTTAAGTAGAGGCAATTTGGATTTTGTGTCATTGCCCTATGTACACCTGGTATTAAGATGCGTTTTGGTTGATCGGATCACAGGTGGACAACGCTAAATACAGGTGTAAACCAAGCATGTCGCACAAGCCCTGAAAAGTAAAGCCAAAACGTCTCGATCGCCCCCCCCCCCAGTGACTGGTCCCAGTATAGGTCATAAACCCCGCCTCCCCCATGTTATTCAATGGGACTTGAGACCAACTAAACAATTTAATTACACTTCAATTATTTTTTGTTTTTAAAATAACTTTGTGTTTAGTTAGTTAATTAATGCTATAAAAACGGTGGTGTCACGTCATGATTGACAGTTGTGATATGCGCATTCTGCGAGGGCGGGGTCTTGATTTTGCGGCTTTACTTCCTGCTCACTACTACGCAGGACTGGTCCCGAAATCGCTACTGCGCAGACTCAAGACCCAAGATGTCAGCGGCGTATTGGGACTATGGCGTTTCACTTTTCACCAATGGAAGAGCGCGAACGGGCGTTGTCCATCTTTTTTTACAGTCTATGGTGTAAACAGGATGTGAAACGTTTTAAGCTCGTACACTTTCGACTACATTCATAGGTAGTCAAAAATCATTCAAGAAAATCATGGATTGATGTAAACGCTCATTTATTTGACTAAAAAGAGATAAGAGATTGAAAAGACAAAAGAGATTGATTGAATTACCAGGTGTTGAATCATCACATGCGTCATCCAAAACGCATTTAATACCAGGTGTAAATGTGCTCTTAATGCTTTCCTTGCTTCCATTATGTTTCTGATGGATAAAATTACAAAGGTCAAGGTTGGGCCAGTTACTGTAGCCCTTCCTGGTCGACTGACATCAAACGCTCTTGCCAACCACCGCCAACTGTAAATCAGAGGCCGGCCTTTATCGTTGCATGATTCACACAAGCTTCCGTTTCTTTTTTCGCAGACGTTGGGTGGGGAGAGGGTAAAGTTCTCACCCTGTTAATTCAGGATGGGGGGAGCATGGAAATGAAAACAATGCCTTGAATCACCAGAGATGGCCTGGCACGATAGCAATTCCCTGATCCATTTCTCTGAATGGGCTTTTATCACTGACACAGAGTAATTCAGGTCATTTCTCGGGCTCATCCACCGCATCAGCCAATCAACAGCTGACATAAGCAGGGGGGATGACTCGAGGGTAACTGTGAAGTCGTCTCGTTTTCCTCCGGGGCTGTTTGCTCAATGCTCTCCACACAGGAGCTGAATGAGTCCGCGGACAATTTTTATGGCACATCCTGAAAGCCAACACCCTCCCACCCCAAGCATGCTGGGAATTCACAGTCAAGCGCTACATATCCACATGGCTCACCGTCCCCAAAGCAGGGTGGATCTTCAGACCAGACTTTTTGGAATATTTGAGTGCTCGGGCCATTTTGGTTTTGCTTTGAAAGTGGGCTTTGTCTTTAGGTGCAACAATGTCTCATAGCAAAGAGCTCATAAACATGTTTTTAATAATTTTCCAGCATGACCAATTTCACAGGGGTTTATTGGCCTATTTTTGTTTATGCATTTCATCTGTGCATTCTGTAAATTCCTACTCATTTTTTTTTTATTTATTTAGTATGAAGTAATTTAGGGTGCGTACTAGCAACTTTTTAGAGTTATGCTGTCAATGTATAAGGATTTGAGTAATGTTTTATTGCCCAGTTTGCTTTCTGCTCTTTGGAAATTTACATTTTACCAGTAATTGTCTTTAAGGTGGCCATTTTCTTTCATTTTATAAGTGTCCGAACATCAGTATGGTGATTTGACTCATATGGGCTTTTCAATGGCCAATGATAATGTTGATACAGATGCTGAAAGAGCAGAATGTCTGATGGCCAATATAATGCTACATTACATTGAGTTTAAAATAGATGTCAGAATATTAAAGGAAAACACCAACCTTTTTTAAATATTTTACTATGTTCTTACCTCAACTTAGATAAATTAATACATGATACCTGGCTGTCTTTTTTCAATGCGTGCACTTCTAATCTTTGTATATGGCTTTGTGAATTGTGTTAGCATTTAGCCTAGCTCCATTTATTCCTATGGATCCAAACAAAAGTTTTATTTTGTGCCACCATACTTCCTCGTGTAACTACATACACTCTAAAAAACAAACGGTGCTATATAGCACCAAAACAATTGCTTTGGATCGTAACGATAGAAGAACCATTTTTAGTGCCGTGTGGCACCGGTGAGGGGCCAGTGGGGCACCGGTGAAGCGCCTGTGTAGAACCATGTAGTGCTATGTAGAACCATATGTGGTGCTATGTGGCCCCTTGGTGGTTCTGCACTGGTGCTTCACTGGTGCTTCACTGGTGCTTCACTGGTGCTTCACTGATTCTTCACCGGTGCTATATGGCACTAAAATGGTTCTTCTATCGTTACGATCCAAAGCAATTGTTTTGGTGCTATATAGCACCGTTTGTTTTTTTAGAGTGTATGTAACAGTCTTTAAGTGGAGAAAACATGGAAGTGTTTGGTGGCTTCTAAATTCATCCCTGTTTGGAGCCATAGGAATAAATGGTGCTAGGATAAATGCGAACACATTCACAAGATTTAAAGTGCATGCATTAAAAAAAGATAGGTATGTATGTATTCATTTGTCTAAGTTGAGGTAAAAACATAGTAAAATATTGAAAAACGGTGGTGTTTTCCTTTAAAACCATACCAAGACACATTACACCCTTGTGCGTGTGTTAAAAAGAGACTTTGGGAAGGAGAGAAAATGTAGCTTCATTTGCAGCCAAGTGATTGTGACACATTTTTGTAATTTCAGTGTCTTTTTTGGCAGATTCCACAGTTTTGTGCACATTCCAGTCACAAGCATTTCATCTCTAAAAATTTGATACATATTAAATATTTATTGTGACAGGATGAGTGATTAAACCAACCCGAGCCTACACCTGGCGTTCTACCTGGTGACCTTGTTGTATTTGGACCTTTAACAGTGTACGTATTTGTGCGATCGTCTGAAATGAGTGCGTCCCACGTGGCAGCCGGCCAAGAAAGACGGCATTAAGTTGCATTAATGCAAATGTAAACACATCATAGTAAATATTTGGGAGTGGTTCACACCTCTATGAATCGGGGAAAGCATTGCTCTACTGTCCGTTATATAACGCCACACAGAGTTCATCAGGGGTGAGTTACATCAGAATGAACTTTGAATCATATTTTGTTATGGTTATGGCTTAAGACACATGATTTAACTGTTTTTCTTGGTAAGGGTTTAGATGAAGGACTGGATAATGATGCTTGAAATAGGACGAATGGCGTGCAGTTTAACGTACCCAGTATTTGCATTTATACATTTGGCAGATGCTTTTATCCAAGGTATACATTTTTTTCAGTATGTGTGTTCCCTGAGGGTTGAATCCATGACGTTTTGTGCTGCTAACGCAATGCTCACCCTGCTTGGCTACAGGAACAAGCATTAAGCTACAAAGATAAATGATGATGATTGGATCGCTTTGTAGTGTATCATCTAACATTTGCTGGCTGACGTAGATGTTTTTCTCTTGTTTATAAAGATGAATTGATATGGCACAACATTGCGTTTCATCTTCATATGGGTTTTTATTATGCCCGAGTGTCTTTTCCCAGAGGGAAAGTATTGCTCAATTGTTGCTTTTTCATAGCTGAGGAGACCTAATGGAGTTATAACTGCAGCTCATACTTGATCTTAGAGGTTTATTCGAACTCAATGTTGTCTAAACAGAAAGGTATTAAAGAAATCTGTCTTGATTTTTCTTTCTTCTGCAGGGCTTTGCACCCTAACTGAATTGCTAACCTAAACACAGAGATCAGATTTGCAAATGCTTGCAGAAAAAGACTTCATCTGCCCAGCGGCTCTCAGATTGATGCAACACATTTTTTCTAGAAACATCCTTTCCTTATGCTCTTTTTTCTGCCTGTCGTCTCCCTGTCTGGCCAAACTAGACCTCCAAAGCATGGGATCATTCTAGGAAACTGATAGTTTGTGGAAAAACACACTTCCGTTTTGTTCCTCAATGATCTTATATTATATATATACACACACGCACATGTATACCCTGTCAATCACAGCTCCTTTCCTTTCAATCTCCATAAAAAATGTAACCAGAATGCATTGCTTGGCAGCTGTTCCTCGTCAGTTTATCTCCAGAAAAGAAAATACTCACACAAGCACACATAGTTTGGTGGCGTGTCAGTGGCCCCCAGCAGGACCAAGACATATGAAGTACCCAGAAGGCCTTGCAGTGGGGGTGAGAGCTCCTCTTAGAGCACAAAGAGTGGTTTGTTTTGCTGTAGAGGCCGTCTGCTTTAACAGACGCCTGACAATCCGGGAGCCATCTTTCATCATCTTTCATGAATACGACTTTTAAGGATAGTTAATGATGGTATTGCTCAGTTTTGGAAAATCTCTGTATTAGTATCTGAGCATGTTTAGCATCATTAAGACCTCCTCTTTTAGGCCACATCCACACCAAGCCAGAACTTTCCCTGTACGATTTATAAGTCCGTAAACGCGCCGTAGTCTCGAGAAATATCTGCGTACAGACGAAACCACTGGAACTGCCTTAAAGGGATAGTTCACCCAAAAATGAAAATAATGTCATTAATGACTCACCCTCATGTCGTTCCAAACTCGTAAGACCTCCGTTCATCTTCAGAACACAGTTTAAGATGTTTTAGATTTAGTCCGAGAACTTGTTGACCCTTCATTGAAAATCCATGTCCAGAAAGATAATTAAAAACATCATCAAAGTAGTCCATGTGACATCAGTGGGTCAGTGAGAATGTGTTGAAGCAGCGAAAATATATTTTGGTCCAAAAATAACAAAAATTACAACTTTATTCAGCATTGTCTTCGCTTCCGCGGATGACGTATGACACGGCTGACGTGTTATCTGGTGCGCCCCAGCTGTTTTTTTTGTGTGCGCCCAGGCTTCGTTTACAGTCTAAGGGAGATGCACGCTGTAAGTTTGGAAAAAAAACATGTCTGAGGATAACACGTCATCCGCGTCACTGCAGTCACGTGACTTTAGTCTCGGTGTCTGACTAGGTATTGAGAACGTGGGGTGATGACTAGGGCTTGGCAAAAAAATAGATTTTTCGATTAGTCGTTTTTTTTACGTGGTATTTCCGCAAACATTGAACGTAAGATTAATGTTAATCTAATTACTAGTCTTCTCCATTAGATGTCATCCTCTTTATTACCTTGCGCGATGTAACCAAGGAGCGAGAGGCGAGCCTGTCATTCATTCATTCATTCAGTCTTTATTCTAATTCATAGAGTTGAATCGAAAATCGAGTTTTAAAATTGGCCCGGGATTCGAATCAAGAATTGGAATTGAATCGATTTGATAGCTTGTGAATCGAAATCGAATCGATCTGGAACATCTGAATTGATACCCAGCTCTAGTGATGACATCATCGTAAAATATACGTTGATTGTCATGTTTCACAAGGTTGTTGTGTTCAGATTTATCCTCCCTGAGACCCGGTTTCAAAAAAAGGAGTTTTAAAACGGCGGATTCATCTGGACGAATTACCGATATGGTACAACATTTTTACGTATATAGCTAAACGCATCTTTGTTTTGACGGGTTTAAAATTAAGAGGAGATATGTGATCTGGGGTCTTTATCTTAGGAAAAAAATCTGATAAGCAGATGGCATCTTAGGGGCCATCAGGGGAGTTTTATGCGTTTTGGCTGTTTATACAAAGGCGCCTGAAAATGCAGACACTTGAAGCCGAGTTTCAAGTGCAAGTATTTGATAATGACGGCGGTGTAAATGTTAAAGGGTGTAAGTGTTTGTTTTTTTTACCATAAATCTTATGTAACTAACATTTCAATTAGTTAATTGTGTAATAGTAATAGTATTTATATAGTAGTTGCCAATAAAATCATTATGAATATATAGAGAATATTAATATATTGCCTAGCCCATCAACTCTTAATTCTCTCGCTGTCTCTCTCTCTCTCTCTCGCTGTCTCTCTCTCTCTCTCGCTCTCTCTCTCTCTTGCTGTCTCTCTCTCTCTCGCTGTCTCTCTCTCTTGCTGTCTCTCTCTCTCTCTCGCTGTCTCTCTCTCTCTCTCGCTGTCTCTCTCTTTCTCTCACACTGGGTCAAGGATGAAAGAGCTCCCTTCATGTTAAGAGCCTGTGATACAATCCTGTCACTCAGGCTGCCACCCCCCCCCCACCCACTTTCTCAGGACGGTCGGTTCAAGAGAGAGGGGGTTGAAGTGGAGCAGGAGGCTCGGGCCACATACCTGCACGGGACCCTTTCCAAACACACACAGAACAATCTGAATGGATTTGTTGTGCTCTGTACACGTCGCCCTGTGAAAGGTTATTTTAAGCCACCGTGCGTATACACTCGCGTCCCGGTGAAACGACCCACACACATCACTGTGTACACACACCCCTCCTCCTTCACCCCAGTGAAGAAACTCCTGTGAAGCCCCTTTTACATAAGCACAAACGGGGTCTTATTCAAACCCATTGACCACTCGGCTTCGCTAGCCGGATAGATACTGAGTCTAGTGTTGAAGATGGAAATCATAGGGAATTTAGTGATTCCTTATGTTTAAGATTTTATGTTAATGCGTTGATTTTTTTATTACTTTTAAATGAAATATGTGACACTGTCCTGTCCTAACAAACCATACATCAATGGAAAGCATATGAATTCAGCTTTCAGATGATGTATAGTCCCAATTTCCAAAAATGTACCCTTACAACAGGTTTTGTGGTCCATGGTCACATATTTGGAAAAATATTGCATTTACTGTCCTCTGCAGCTTTCGTTACTTGGGTTCAAACCAATGAAATTTTGCGCAGCTAGCACAATGCTCTACCACTGAATGGTACAGGAGCACAGTTTTATTACATGTCGTAATGGACAGTTTATAGATACAATGATTCAAGGCCCACGAGTACATTAACACTTTTCTAAACATGACAAAATGAATGACTTCAGTTAGTGAGTCAGAAAAGTGATTCATTACAGTTTGATTCACTAAAAATAACTAGCTCATTCATTTAGGAGTCGGCACAGTTGATTCACTTTAGGAAACGATAAGTATTTTGTATGCATCAGCTGAAGAATGCAGTGCAAGCAATCGAAAACCATGAATTAAAGGAAATCATGTAGCTTTCTATATGGTTCTTTATACCCAATATTGAATAATGGGCCACAGGGCCTGCTGGGGTAACTAAAGAGGAACTGTAAAAATCATCAGAGTGATGTAGTGATTTACTGTGCCGGAGGTTGTCACGCCACGGTTAGGGTCTGGAGGAGACGGCAATGTCTAAAACAGCTGGCGGGCCTCCGGATAAGGTACGTTTTGTAGAAAAAACACACTGAAACAGCATTGAGTTGTTCGGTTGGCATCTCCGTGCTTTATATTCTGACAACAAACAGTATGTGGGGGTAGGAAGGGATTCATTCATTGGCATCCCATGAGAGCCATAACAGAGAGGGTTTGTGTGCATTGTAAGTGCAGCGGTGGCCGTCTCTTCCTATGGTGCACCAGTTGGACCTGATGGCTCCGTTTCCACTTTAGTAGAAACATAGAAAGCGTGTACTATGGTGACGCCATAAACAATGGCTAAACCCAATTTCACTTTACCAAATATAACATGTGAAATGTGTTCAGTTTGGTTTAAAGATGAAATGAATTACTTTATGCCTTCGTTACTTTGCTTTCAGACTCAATCACGAATCGCTGTCAACTTGTGCAATTCCATTTTTATAAACATATGAGTGTCGTCTTACCGATTTGTTCCTCATAGCAAAAGAAGAGCCTGTTTTTCTGCTGTTTTTCTCGTAGCCCCTGGAATTCTCGGCACTTAACTGCGCATTAAGCGATAGAAGGAGTGGGCGGAGTCAGCGTTGTGTTACTGTGTTGCATTTCACTCTGTTACACTGTTTGATTGACAGCTTTTTTCTTGTTTTACCTCAGGGCCTGCTGAAGTTCCCATGATGTCACCAAACGGTTCCATTCCACCAATCCACGTTCCTCCTGGCTACGTCTCCCAGGTAACCAGCCGGAATGGATCAGGGTTGCGAGATTGGGTGGCGAAGCCTCTCCTACACAATGGGGATGTGATTTCACCCCCATGGGCAAATAATATATCCCTTTCTGAGAAACATGCTCTCCAAGTGTGTGTCCAGTATGGGACTAAAAACAAACAACAAGAGAGTCTGAAGTTGTGTTCGTCTTTACTGTGATTCATTTGGAACGGTGTCAGGAGAGTTTGTTAAAGGTCACCGACTGTGACATTTCAGCAAAAAGGTCAAAAAAACTCTTGTGGAGAGGGCGGAAGAAAGGGTTGCGAGTTGTGGGTGTGATAAATGAATAGGGCTTATAATGTCAGAAAGGTCGCTCCTGTAAATATGTTTAATTGGCACATACCATACAAATGTGAAGGGCTGGACTTGACAAACAAGAAGCCTATGGTATTTAAAATGGGTTTCTTTGAACCCTGACTATTCAATTAAATAATTACTGAGAGCTATTAGTGTGCATTGTGCATTTCATTTTAAATGTAAATTGTATATTTACCTTTTTTGTGTACTGTAGTGTTTTTAAAGCTAACATACTCTTACATAAATATTTTGTAATTGTAAAAGATATTTATTTTGTACTAATAATTTAAAACTGTAATGAAGCAAATAGATTTATGTCTCCAAAATGAAATGAAGGCAATGCACGTCACTCTGGTTTCCTCCCAGTCCAAAGGCATGCTGGTTAGGTGAATTAGAGATGCCAAATTGTCCATCCCCAACTTGGGTGTAGATCAACTTGTGTATAGATTAATTTCTAATCTCGCCATGAATATAGCTATAGGTGCCAATCTCTTTTTTCCATTGCATCAGGCAACACTTAGGTTGCTTAGCAACAGCAGACGCTACAGGAGCGCCCAAACGCTTTGGGGATAAGGAGGAAAGTGACGTGGTCTCATTTTCTGCACGGTTTTAGATGCGAAATGTGAACTACCCCTTTTTTGGCTTATTCATCAAAGCATTGTAGATATTACATCTCGTGAGATCCACCAATCAGAGACGCTCTAGAATTTCAAGAGGTTTTTGATTAAAATTAATTCAGCATATCTGTCATTTTTCCACGGGACACTCCCCTTTTTTTTTTTTGAAAATATGCTCGTTTTCCATCTCCCCTAAGTTAAACATTTGATTTTACCATTTTGGAATCCATTTGGCTGATCTCCGTGTCTGGCTGAGCCACTTTTGGCGTGGCTTGGCATGGTACATTGGGTCTGGTGGACCATTGGCATCGCGCTGGAGAATAACCAGGGAGTTTTAATATTTTCCTCTTTGGAGCTTGACTCTTCTGTATACTGTGTGCTAGGACCGACAGAAAATTAAAAGTTGGGATTTTCTATGTGGCTGGGAGCTATACTCTCATTCTGCCGTAATAATCACGGACTTTGCTGCCGTAACATGGCTGCAGGAGGCGCAATGATATTACGCAGTGCCTGAAAATAGTGCCCTGCTATTGAAAGGTACCAAGGGGACTATTTTCGGGCAGTGCGTAATATTACTACACCTGCTGCAGCCATGTTACAGCAGCAGGGTCCTTGATTGTTGCGCCAGAGTGAGAGTATAGTTCATAGCCATATCTGCCTAAAAAATCGCAACTTTTCTGTTGGTCTTAGTACACGATGTCTACAGAAGAGTCAAGTTTTAAATAGGAAAAATATCAAAACTCTTTGGTTATTTTTTTAGCGCGATGCTAATGGTCTAATCAGATTCAATGGATTATGCTAAGCTATGCTAAAAGTGGTACAGCTGGAGCCGGAGATCGGCTGAATGGATTCCAAAACTTTTTTTTTTTAGTAAAAATCAGGTGTCACTGACCTCACCCTCTGCCCCTGTATAATCCTGGGATCAGTACAGTCAATGTTTTTGTGATTTCTCCCATGTGAACCACAGTACCACATCCAACAGGATTGCCAATGGCTGTATGTTTTCTTCATTCAGTGGAATGTATTTGATGCCAGTCCTTTTGTTTACTTTGCATTCCAGTGCATTGTTTAAAATGCTCCTCAATGTCTAAGGTTGCCATAGTAGCTCTTGGCATGTTAGATTCAGAGATAAGTTGCATTATTCATCGGGCAGGGCTTTAGTGACTGACGTCAAGGAAAGCGATCGGACTGACGTACTGCCTTGTTTGCCTGAGCGTTTTGTTTGCCTCTTCATGTCTACAGGTTCTGGAGGACAACACGGGTGTGCGGAGGGTCGTGGTTACGCCCCACTCCGAATGTTACCCACCCAGTTACTCACCGGCCCTGTCCCCGAGTCACCACATACACCCACAGTACCTGACGCACCCTCATTTTATACCAGCCTCGCACACGTCATATTACCCTCCGGTCAGCCCCGGAGACGTACCACCACAGTTTTATCGACTGCCACCCATCTACCCTGAAGGTGAGATCAGAAGTCATAAATAGAAATTGGGTGCATACTTTGCATGTTTGTAAATAATTTGGACAGTCATTTCTACCCAGTCTCATGTAGATGCGTATAAATAGCACGAAGTGTGAAAATCGTGCAACACATACGCCAAAATCCAGTTTGGTGTGCATATGATACGCCAGTCCTTCCCATTCACTTAAAGGGTGCATTTTTTTTGTCATTTTTTATTGGTTTCTAATTTTTTTCTGATTTTTAAACAGTTTTCGCTTGGGATAGATTTGAGATTTGCTTAAGGAGGTTATTTAATATACAGGTTTCTCCATGTTTCTGTCTATATTTGAGCCATGGTTGCTTGGATTTGGGGTTAGAATTGGGGTTTGGGTTAGGATGTCATTTTTATATAACAAAAAGTTGTTCTAACCCTAAACCCAAGTGAAAATGGTAAAAAAGGCAAAAAAATTGAGAAACCAATAAATAATGCACCGTTTAAGTGAATGGGAAGGAATGGCGTATCATATGCATGCCAAATTGGCGATTTTCACACTTCATGCTATTTATACGCAACTCCGTGAGACTGGGTTGGTCATTTCCTTTTTCTAAAATTGTAATAAATTAGTAAATTATACAATAACTCAATAAAATGATTGAATAACTTCATCAAAAATGCAATGATGATGATCTTTCTATTTTTATAAAGAAAATGTACTAAAAATTAGAATGTACTAATCAGCCATTGGGAATTTTTCATGCAGACCTGGCAACCCTATTTCACATGCCGAGAGTTATTTCAACAGAAAATCTATTTAAGTGCTAAGATTTACCGCTTGTTGCCCTTACGACACTGTGAAATCGAACACAAAGCATCCCCTTTGTGGTGTTTACTTCACAATCTACGTATCGTAATTATCTACATTATCTTGTTATCCTAGAAATCATTCCTTTGTATAACGTCTCCACTTTCATGGGTCATGAGGAGTACTGTAAACCTCCGCCCAAGAAGCTAAAACAGCCAATGGAGCGTCCGGCATTGAGTCAGGTGACCAGTCCAGTGTCCAGCAATTACAAGACCACCGTCCCTTGCACCACCACTGCGAACGGCTATGGCAAAAACCACACCAGCCCTGGAGGAGGAGGAGGAGGGGGTGGCACAAGCCCTGGCAGCAAACGGGCAGACCGGAGAGCCAGGGGAAGCCCTAAACACACAGACGTGGAGTCACAAGGTGAGACGTCGACTATAGCTTTCTTGTAGCCTTGTTTCTGGTAGAGGATTGCGATCGGTGCAAAGGATTATGGGTTTGACCCTCAGGTAACACACACATACTGATAAAATTGTATGATTGTAATGCACTTTGGAAAGCATCTGCCAAATGCATGAAAATAAATGTACAACTCATGACCTACATGTCAAGTTAATAGTAGATTGAATGTAAAACCATCACATTTATGCATTTGGCTTTTTTCCAAAGCGACTTGCATTTAAGCTATACATTGTATCAGTGTATCAGGGAATCGAACCCATTATGCTTTCTACGCAATGATCTACACAAACACAAAGCGCGTCCTGTGCAATGAGATTTTAAGACCAAAGTTACGCATATAGCACATAACCTTAAACTATATTTAAACCAAACATAAGTGCCTATCTCCATTATACAAAGGATCATCTTTTGTGGGATTCAGTCCTAGATCTCTTAACCACCAGACCACATCAACCCTCCGTGTCCACAGTCTTGTGTCCAATCGGCTTTTATTTTTTCCTGTGCGTTTCCTGCAGCAGAGAAAGTTTCCCTTTAATTATTGTCGAACGCCTTCATAAACCCCAGAGTCTTGAATCTGTCTTCACCAAGCGCCCGTGTGATCTGTGTGTGCCTGCTTGTGTTGCTTTAAAATGCGTTTCGGTGCTCGTTTCTGCAGTGTTTTCATAAGCTCGGTAATACCACAGGCCGAAAACTGAAACTGGTGTCAGCTGTACTTGAATAAAGCAAAGTTGCTGACTTGGGTCTTTAAGATGAGAAGAAATCCTGTCCACATCTATTGACTTTAAAGATATCCACACAGATTTACAGGCCTTACTCAAAGCCTTTGTTTTTAAAGTGTTATGTCAGTGTCAGCATTTATTCTCGTGTGTGATGCAATCATTGAATAACAGACGTAACAATAAATGCAAGCAGGGATGGAGAAGAGCGCCCACTAGTGGTCAACCAAAACTGGTTCCCCTGAATTAAACTGAATGAACCAAACAAATTATTATGTAAATTAACAAATCCATTTTTGTCAAATTTTTGGCTTATGTGAATTTTATTTTTGATTTACACACATTCGCTCTGCTTGTTTTGTGTTTAGTGTTTACTCTTACGTGTACTGTGTACACAATACCATTATTATTCATGCATACCTGCAGGATCTACCACAGTACATTCTGCACTAAAATGTACTGTTTACAACCGTCACTGAACATGATATCCAACAATGCAGTATTTAACCCTATATTATTTGGTTAAGTATTGAGTTGTATACAGTACAAGTGTCCAACATTGCATACATCAGGCCTGTCCTGCAGATGAATGTGAAGCACATGTTGCATCAGATGGAGGTTGATTCCACATCTCCATATCACCATTTCCTTTCCTTTCATCGCTCCTTTGAAAAGCGCTCATTCTGTCTAGCAGTTTTCCTCTTTGTTCTTTAATGTCTTATCTTACCCTGGTCTTTGTTCACTGGATCATTGGTTCCCATGCCTTGTCGGTGTGGCTGTGCGTGTGGAAACGAGGGAGAGTGTATTTGTGTGTTGTGTTTGTAGTCTGTCTGTGGCGAAACCACAGCTCGTAATGAGCCGCAGATCACTTCCTGTCTGAAGCATCGGCGCAAGCCTGGTCCATGTTAAAGCGTGCAGGACAAAACCCAACAAATTAAATCAAGAGACAAGAGGAATCCATTTTAGTAAAAGTGTCTGAAATTATCAAAGTTTGAGAGAAACACAAGTTTGCTTTGTGGGGAAAGTAGTTAAAGTACTGTCAAACTTCTTTCGAAATAAATAAATAAATTATTATTATATATTATATATTATATATGAAATGTTATATATTAAATATTAAATATTATATATTAAATGGTATATATTCAATGGTATATATTAAATATGATATATTATATATTACATATTATATATTTATATTTATAATTTAAATTATTATTATTATTATTATTATTATTATTATTATATTTTATTGTATGATTATTTTATTTTTATGATTATTTTATTATGATTATTTTATTATTTTTATATATTATATAATATATTTGAATATTTCCAGATTCAAACATTGGAAAAGATTTATTTACATTACAAAATTTGAATAATATAGTGGTAACACGTTACTATAGGGTATTTGTATTTGTTAACATTTGATGCGTAATATGAACTAACAATGAACAATACTTTTACAAAATTTTTAATATCGTTTTTTGTTAATTTTAGCATTTACTAATACACATTTAAAGCCATAATACGTATGGTTTTTGTAATGAAATATCAAAAAAACACTTGCACAGAAGGATCTAGCTAATGCAGTTGTGTACTTGCATTATCTCAAAATTTCCCAAGGATTTATAAACTCAATTTTTAATTTTCCAATCCAATAATTTTCCATCATTCCACTCTCAACGTCAATATTTAACTTTATAATAAAGGCCGAAGTACAGTACATTTTTTACACACATGCGAGGGTCTGCATACTTTTTTTGCAATTTTTGAAACCTTGCGTTCATTGTACGCGTAGGTTGCGTATGTGCATTCAGGAGTATGTAGTATGTAGGCCACCAGATATATTGCAATTTGTTGCAATGCGTCAAACGTCAGCGCACGTGTATGGGTCAAATGAACTATGCTTTGCAAGGATGTGCGTCCGACTGTGCGCGTACTCTCGTGTATGCGTAGAAAAAGAGACTATACCCAGGGCTTTGTGTTGTTGTGTAATAGCGACCTGTAGTGGTGAAAATCCACATATTGTGGCTTTAAAGTTATGAGTTTTGCGCATTTTGTGAAGTATTAACTGTGCTGTATTATGTTTTTTATTTTTTTATTTAGCACTTTAGTTTTCATATGATTTAATGCATAGACTATTACAGCAGGGAAAAATCCAACTTTTTTATTAAAACAATATAAATTAAAACTATTTACAGTGCTCGGCACTCAACCCAAGTGCGTAATACCGTATAACTAAAACTTAGTACTACATCACATAATTTTCTTATGTCTTTACTCATAAGATAAGCTATTGATAAAGTACTTAAGTTTAACAGCTACAGTAGTCTTACTTCTCGTGACACATTGTTAGTTTTTTGGGTCCTGTGAGTAATTCAGTCAAGACCACACTGACCCACCGCGTTTGATTTTCAATCCATACATGGACTGGAAGCTAGGATTTTCCACTCATTTTTTCCATCCTGAATTAAATAAGAAAGAATCCACTCAAAACATCCTTTATATCCCCCACATCCAGCAACATTTCGTTAGGGGAAACCATACGGGTCAGTATGAGGTCATGTTACCATGACTTCATCACAAAGATGACTCATTGCAGAGGCCCCTCGGGCCCTGTAAGACCCAGACCTGTGAACCTCTCTCCCCAAAAGCTGCGTTCCTACTCGCTACTGGCTCACTGCAACCTTCCCATCCATCAGGATGTCCTCAGATCTTTATCTTTTCTCCCATCGCTGTTTGGTGATGTTGAATTTATGATTCTTTTCCCTTTTAAACCAGCACGGAGAAGTTGCAGACACACACACACACACACACACACACACACTGCTGATTTATGACTGACTTGGACAGATGTGGTTAAAATTCATCTATGTTACCGTCTTCTCTTTGTAGATCACGATGTGGACGTGAGGCGAGTTCAGGCCGTGCCATCAGGAATGGAAAAGCCCCAGGTGTGTGATTCAAAACATCTTGCCCTCACACATCTACTGTGTGTTTGGAGTCTTAAACATTAACTTGAGCATCATACTGCATATTTATGCTATACACACAAGTCTTACTCAAAACTTAGCTTTGGTAGGAATCAATTCAAGGCCCTGGGAAGTTTTTGAAAATATACATGCATAGATACAGGTCATTGAAAGTGCTTGAATTGATTTTATGCAAGAAGTTTTCTGGCAAAAAAAATCCATATTATTCCCTGTGTCATGTAGGATAATATCATTAAAAATTCTAGACTTTTTAAGCACGCGTGCTAAACTGTTTACTTTAAATGCTTATATCTTTTGTATGCGAATGTTGATTAATATAAAAATGCTTTTTTGCATAGTTGTGTTTGACACATGAAAACATCTTGGGTTACGTATGTAACTGTTGTTCCCTAAGTAGTGAACAAGAAGCTGCTTCTCCCTTGCCATACTTACTGCATCCCTGTGACGCCGTCTTTGGCAATATCTCAGATAGTGATATACTTCCTGGCTCCCGCGTCACCCTGTCTTTGTCGTTAAGCCTCACCATTGGTTGAATTTGATATACACATTCAGACGCACTTACCCCTGGAGGTGTCCAAAAAGTGTCACCGCAGTGATGCAGCGCGAGTTCCGTCAAAAGGGAATTTTAACAATGTATCTTAAAAGGTAACACGATGTAACCTTGCTCTCACTTGAAATGTGACCCCACATTTAGTCCTTGAATTTGTAGGTATTAGACCTGGGAAGTCCTTGAATTCGAAGTTAAATAAGGTGTGGGATCCCTGAGAAAAGCACCTTTCACCTTTTTTTTATCTACTTTGCAGTTGATGTTTCTACAGATGGTGAGAATGAAACAATCCCATTTACTTTCACTAGAGGGCAGCAGGAGTTAATGCTTGTCCTAATGATTCACTGATGGGGCCAAACTTAATGTTTATCATCTTTGTTGTTTGATTTTGTAATCGGTTTGTGGGAAAGAGCAGAAAAGCCAAGGCCATCAAATATGTGTGGTGTTTTTAGATAAGCAAGGTTCAGGATGCTGTGTTGATATAAAGTGACCCCAAAATGTATTGGGACACTTAATGGATGGATGTCAGGGCTAAACCAAATAGCATTTATTTGAACGAAACGCAGTGCAAGTTTGGTTTTCAAGCAAAACAGTTCACAAATGAAGAGTTTCGTTGCAAAACGAGATAATTCCGTTTTTTTAATTGTTCAGAAATCTAATTTTTTGGTTGTGCATTCCAATTAATATCAATGCAACTGCAGTTGTTTTGTTTTGATTTAAAAATTCATAATTTAAAAAATACAGCTAAGTAGCACCATAAAACAAAATAATAACATGATAACATAATAATAAACATGTTTTGACAAAAATGTTAAAAAATGGATTTATCTCGTTTTGCAACGAAACTCTTCAAATGTTTTTTAGCCATGTTAACATTTAGGAGATGCTTATATCCAAATTGACCTAATGCATTTACCTGTAGTTAAAATCACCTTTGAGGTTTGAGATCAGTAAAATAGTACTGAAAAAGTTAGAATATAATAAAAAAGGTCTGACATCATTTCTTTGCGAATTACACCTGGGTTTTATTTAATGTTATGTAATGCATTGACATTGATACGTTTGTAAATGTGCTGTTAGTGTTCCTGTATAGCTTCCGCTAAAATGCATACTGTAAATGTAAGTGCCCAAATACAACTACGGTCACGTTTTTAGTTTATTTCTTCTTTTTGTTACTTAACATGTCTGTGCTAATTCAATGATCATCCAGACAGTCGAAGCAAAAGAGATGTTTTGCATCACATAACATGATTCATCTGGTTTTTTAAAGCTGTAGCCTCTTCAGAGAAAGATGTTTTTATGTTTTGTGAATAAGGACTCGCTCTCGGTTGTGGTGTACATCAATTCATTCACTAAAAGAGTCTGCAGACACCCGAATTAAGCACTGATTTACAGCAGCTTCTGTTTACCAGACATCATAAATGATTCAGAGTCTGCTTTTTATCAGTTTAATTTATTTTTGGGACTTCTGTCTGCTTCTAGACTCTCTTTTTGACCATTTTACAATTTTTTTACTGTTTATTATGCAAAAATTGCCTTATTTTGAACCCAGCGTTGGGTCAAAAAAGGATGAGCCCAGCAGCTGGGTTGAAATTAACCAAGAAAATTTTTATATTTGAAACAACAATGGGTTAAAACAACCCAGCAGCCTTTGCACATATTGAAAATATGTGGAAAGATCATGTCTGGGTTTTATTATATTATGCCTAAAAACTGAATATAAAAGTATAATTTGCCCAATGAAAATTAGTCCTGCTTTTAGGAACATTAGATTGATGTGCATGGTGACATTTTGTTGTTTGTTTCATTTATTTTTTATTACAATGATTCGCAATAATTGTAATGTGTTTAAATGAAAAGTATTTATTTCTCAAGGTGTGCTGTTTGTTGTACCGCCTTAATTTATGCTGATTAACAAAAAGGTTTTGCATTGATGAGACCCATTTGGATGCATCACAAGACATCTGGATGCATTACAGTGATAAAAATTATGCAAATGGGAAAATAATGCAATGCTTGTCAGATACAAAATATTTTGTTACGGTATAAAAAGTCAATTATTCTTTTTATTTTGATCTCTCAGGTGTCTAAGGTCCAGTCTCGCTCTGCTCTTGTGTCTTGGGCAGCTGCTCACTTGCCAGGGTCTTCTGGGCGGGGCTTGCAGGGAGAAGCAGCTCCGCCCACCTGTAACTATGAACTACAGCTTACGGATAAGGGACGGGATGGGAAATACAAGGTTGTGTACAGGTAAGTACCTCCGTGTACAGACAGACATGGAAGCGAAAATAAACATTTTAGATGTCTAGACAAATCTTTAATTTTAAGAAAACGAGATTGGAAATTATCTGAGATGCATCTATTTTCCAAATCTCCACAGAGAAGCTTATGGGCTATTAATATAAAGTACACTAAAAGCTGAAGCAGGTCTGATAGGATGCTTAAATTTTTTAGCCTTGCAATCAGAGCGCTGTATGTCTTACATTTCAGTGGTGAAGAGCTGCAGTACGCCCTCACTGACCTTAGACCAGCCACAGACTATCATGTCAGGTAAAGCTATGGGCTTTGAATTTAATGGCCAAGATGTGTGACTTGATTTCTGATAAAGGTTTAAATTTGTGATTAAATTAGTGTTTATGATTTTAATTGTGATGATTGGTTGTTTATCCGGTATGACTGTAATGTGCATGTGTTACAGAGTAAGCGCAGTGAGTAACTCTGTAAAAGTCCCCTGTTCGGATGCGAGGGCCTTCACTACGCATTGTGGACCCCCTGATACACCTCTACCCCCCAGACTGACCAATCGCACAAAAAGCTCCCTCACATTGCAGTGGAAGGTACATTTGTTTCCAAAAGCGGTATTGTAAAATACCGCGTTGTGGATTTTGCTATGCTGACCCAACAAAGTACCAAACTGTTTATCAAACAGAAGTAAAACGACATTGGGTCTCATTCACTAAGCATGCACAAATTTGTGCGTGAGATTTGTGTACGGATGTTTTCACGAACAAATCGTGATTCAACAAAAACTTTTGTATCAAAATGTTTTCTAAATGTATTCAAAAATTCAAGAAAACCTAAAACCACTCGTTCACTATAATCAAATACGAGGCTATAATTATAAAGTTTATAATAATTTTGATATATAAAATGTACATGATTATATTTTATATTATAATATTTTCTGTATTATATATTATTATATTTGATCTATATTATTATTGTATACATTATATTATACATTATTTTAGCCTACTTATTTTTTCTAAACATATAAAGAAGATGCGTAATGACAAATCTTCACGCTTTCCTTCCTCACTTTTTAAATCTCTATATGAAAGCGTCTGCTTAAAGGTGCAGTGTGTAAATTTTAGCAGCATCTAGTGGTGAGGTTGTGAATTGCACCAACGGCTCAGTCTACTGCTCACCCCTCGCTTTTAAAACGCATGGAGAAGCTACAGTAGCCACCACCGGAAAACATGTTATCGTCGGAGACAACTTAGTAAAAAAGTTTGTCTGTTAAGGTCTTCTGTAGAAACATGGCGGCACAAAATGGCGACTTCCACGTAAGGGGACCCTTGGTTTATGTAGAACGTCTCATTATAAGGTAATAAAAACATAATAGTTCAATATAAAAAAGTCTTTATACACCCCTGATAATATAGTTTTGTATATTATTTTGTATTTTTGTCAAGAGATCCTTCTAAAAATTACACACTGCACCTTTAATGCGGAATATAAACGTAATTTAAGAGTAATGAGAAGTCCAAACGTAAATCACTTGATCTCCTGTCTGTTTTATGTAAGATACAGATGCGCGTCTCTGTCATATTAATTAAATGTCATATTTGTACACGCATCCAATACTTCTTTAATGTTACTCCGGTCGGTGGAAAGCACTTGCTTCCTCCAGCAACAGCAAAACCTCCCAAATAAAAAATGCAAAGCGAAGCAGAACTTTACCGATAATAAATATGATCATGGATTTCTTTTCGAGCTCTTGCTTCTATGACAAACTGCTCTTAAATTTTCTGTGGACTAGCGCTGCGCTGAGAAGAAAGCCCTTATATAGAGCTGTGTTGGGCGTGTTTTATGCAAATTACCAACTTTGTGCATGCGGCCGCTCGTGTAGTGTGCATATAAATACGAAAACCGTGCGCAGTTATTAGTGAATGAGACCCAATGTCTTTAAAGCTCCCATAACACAGGCTCATCTCATGTTAATCTTGGAGCTGTGTTTGCAGCAATGGTAAAATATCCATACATCTGTGATCGCTCATTAATAAAAAAAATGAATGCACCGTTTGTTTGTTAATAATTATTTATTGATCATTTATATAAACACACCTTTATCATACTAAAATCTTTTCTGTTATTTTTAGCCTCCTGCGGACAACGGCTCAAAAATCACAAGTTATAGACTAGAATTGAATGAGGTATGTATTACCTGGTCGTATTCTTACTGTATTGTATTCTGGATGTGATATTTACTCTGGTTGAATAAAACAATGGTGAAAAGCTGAAAGAGGGTTGGGTGAAAGTCACAAATGGGGTTTTGTTGCTTTTCTTTCGCTGTCTTTGTATATCACTATCAGGTCTTACATCATCGTTGCCTTTTCGGCTTTATTGTGTTTTATAAAAGACGAAGGTCATACTGTACTGTAGGTGTATACATGTTCATATGCATTTAAATTGCAGATTAATTCACCCTATAAGACTTAATTGTCTAAATGAATGTGTGTAGTTCTTTCATGCGATTCATAGTCTTTACTGAAGGTTTGAAAGTATTTGTCCTCTGTCTGATCTCGCCTGCACCTGCAGCCGGATACTGAATTAATCTTTCCTCTGTTCTTTTATCTGCTGGATTGGGACAATATGTGCTATGGCTTTGATGTTGTTTGTACTGTATTTTCTTCAGTATATGAAACATTGGTACTCTAGAGACAGCAGTTTGATTTTGAAGGACTAGTTCTCGTAAAAATGAAAATTATTTTATCATTTATAGTCATCCGATTCTTAATAATTCTGTCATAGTATTGACTGCCGCTCTAGCTTTTTCAGGAGATTCATAAGTAGGGCTTTCACAATGATTAAATAATCGTCTCATTGCGATTGTTTGACCTCATCACGATGATTTCAGATCACCGCAATGATCGCACATCTCTCTAAAAACACAAGGGGGAGCTGCAGGAATGTATTTTTTTGCAGCCATTACAGACTTGTGGTCCAGTACTAATATGACCTTAAAAGGATTGGCTACTATTAAAGGCCTGTTCTGGTATAGTCAGTTTGTTTTGATTGCATTTTTATTTTCAGTTATTTTTCAGACACTTTATTGTTTATTTTATATGAAAAATTTTCAGTTTTTAAAAGATATATTCATTAAATAATTACTTTTAAATATGTGCTGTGTATTAATATTTACTGCCAGGTAAACCTTGCAAAAGATTTAATTTAAATATTCTCAACAATGTGTGAAAAGAAATTTATGAACAAACTAAAAAATGTATGAGAATTAAATGTCAAATAAATAAAACAGACAACTAATTGTCATAATCGCCACAATTTATTAGACAGTTAACCGTCAGCCAAATTTCATAATCATGACAGCCCTGTTCATAAGAGATGTAGCAATGTCTGAAGAGTCGGTTTCGGTGAAAGCATCAATCCAATTCACATAGTCGGTCTAAATTATCTGCCCATCACACGGATAATCGAATAATAAACCACATTTTGTTTTTAAAGGGATAGTTCACCCAAAACCAAAAATTCTGACATAATTTATTTACTCTCTTTCAAGTTGTTCCAAATTTGTATAAATTTCTTTGTTATTCAGAACAAGAATATATTGTATCCAATGTACCATTGACTCTGTTTGTTGTATTTTTCCTACTATGGAAGTCAGTGGCGCCCCAGATCTGCTTGGTTACAAACAGATCTCCCTTTAAAGGAAAACACCATCGTTTTTCAATATTTTACTATGTTCTTACCTCATTTCAGACGAATTAATACATACCTATCTTTTTTCAATGCGTGCACTTAATCTTTATACAGCGCGTTGTGAATGTGTTAGCATTTAGCCTAGCCCATTTATTCCTTAGGATCCAAACAGGGATGAATTTAGAAACCACCAAACACTTCCATGTTTTCCCTTGTTAAAGACTGTTACATGAGTAGTTACACAAGTAAGTATGGTGGAACAAAATAAAACGTGGCAATTTTTTTTTAAGCGGATAAAATGAGAAGTGCTGCAAACTAAGTGCTCTTCCACCATATGATATAGTTCTTATGTTTTTATCCACTTAAAAAATCGCCACATTTTATTTTGTGCCACAATACTTACTCGTGTAACTACTCATGTAACAGTCTTTAAATAGGGAAAACATGGAAGTTTGTTTGTTGGCTTCTAAATTCATCCCTGTTTGGATCCCAAGGAATGAATGGGGCTAGGCTAAGTGCTAACACATTCACGATGCGCCGTACAAGGATTAAGTGCACACACTGAAAAAGGTAGGTATGTATTAATTCGTCTAAATTGAGGTAAGAACATAATAAAATATTGAACAACTGTGGTGTTTTCCTTTAAAGACGTAGTTATAGACCGTTTCAGCAGTAACAACCTAAACAAGCGGCTGTCGCGGTCTGCACGTAACTTCCGGTAAACTCCGCTAAGAATAAATAAAAACAAAGTTCTTTAAACGTTGTTTATTTTTATAACAAGCAAAATAAAACACATAGATAACCTAGAAAACCAAAACATTTGTTATTTTCGACGAGGCATTTGTTAAAGAGATCAGTTTAACAACTAGTCAGACCCTTAAAAAAACGAAACCGTAAGTAAAGTTCGGATCCAGACATGTATCACGTGCGTCCGATGAAACCGTCTATTCTTGTTTTCAGAGCCGGACAGTAACGGAGTACATTTACTTGAGTACAGTACTTAAGTACAATTTTGAGGGATCTGTACTTTACTCGAGTATTATTTTTGGGGAGTACTCATGACTTTACTCAAGTACATTTGAGAGGCAAATATTGTACTCTTTACTCCACTACATTTCTATCCATAACCGTGAGTACAAGTTACCTCTTCTAAAAAAAAAAGGAAAAAAGAAAAATCTCAGAAACCCTCGATTTGTTGTTTCCCTTTTCTCAAATGTGATTGGATTGTGCAGGCGCCACTGATTGGGACAGCCTATCAGCTATCACCTTCAGCTTTCCGCCAAAGTCCCAACTCCCAATAGTCAGATTTAGATAAGAGAAGAAATCATGGACGAAACAATGGATAAAGACACAGCAGGTTATTATTAAACTGGTTTGCAGTGACATTAATTTCTTAATTTATGCCAGGAGTGCAAAATAATTAATCTGAAACGTTCGTTATTTTGAATAGAAATCATCAAACATTCATTCTCGTCTTCTCCGGTTTATTTGTATTCAAATACATAAAATATACAGAATCCGCCAGGGCTATTAGTACATTTCCACTGAATTATGCGATCTGAAGAGCTCAAAGAGCGAACGGAGTGATATGTGTGTCTCCTCTTCCTGATTTGTGTCAGATTTGACCTCAGAGCTCTATCATTTGTTGTACAGCTGTCAATCATCTCACGTGCTTCAATGTGCACTGTGGCAGTAGTAATGCAAAATTTTTAAATTTACTCTTGTACTCTTGATACTCAAGTACTTTTAAAAACAAGTACTTTTTACTTTTACTTGAGTAGACATCTGACTGCAGTACTTTTACTTGTACTTGAGTAAAATTTAGCAAGGGGTAACTGTACTCTTACTCAAGTAATGAACCTGTGTACTCTGTCCGCCTCTGCTTGTTTTAAGAGTTATAACGGTGGGTAAATGGTGAATATGAATTTTTGTAAGGACTAGTTTGTGTGCTTTCAGCTTTCATGTTGACATTATTTCAAGCTTTTTAGAGATAATTAAAACTCAAGTTTCACCAGAGGATTTTGGCAACCATTTCCCTCCACAGAAGCCATGCAAAATTTAATTCTGGCTCCTGTTGTCGTTGTGACAATTAACACAGCTGCCAGCAACCATTTAGCTGTTTGTTCTTTTCATGTTAAGAGCGTTTTTGTTCAGACATGATGTGGACACAGCATGTGTCTGTCCCTTACCTCTGTGTTTTATAGTCTTAATATTTTTTTATTTGTCACCACTGACAGCATCATTATGTACTTGCAGGGGAAAAAGAACAGCGTTTTCCGGGACTGTTACGTTGGACCTCAGCGACACTGCAAAGTCGGGAAGTTGTGCCCTGCTGTTGGTTATACGTTTCGATTGGCCGCACTAAATGACAAAGGCTCCAGGTTTGTATATTTGGTTGTATATTGACAGAATGCACAATGATACTTTTATGTAAGTGAAATATTGTATTTTGAATTGATTATTTGCAATAAATTTGAATATAACCCACAGCCTCTCTGCTTCACGCTAAAATACATTACATAATAAAACTTTGGCCCTAAATCGTCCTTGTGTTTAATGACGTGGTAAATGAGAAAATTCGCCCCTACACTACTTGCCGACACTGCAAATTCACAAAGGGAGAAATCCAAAAAATGTATAACCTTAAAATGCATTTCTCAGGCTTTCAGGGCACATAAAATCTTTAAATAAAATGGATGGCTTTTTATGACTTCAATGCGTTTAACTCTCTTTCTCTGCAGTGGATTCAGCACAGAAGTCGTGTTTTACACCTCCGGAAGTCTCCCACAGACGTCCTTACCGCCAATGCTGGTACTGGCAGGTCCATCGTGGGTTACGCTGGAGTGGACCCGACCGAACAGCTGCAGTCCTGAGGAGGTGGTCACATACATCTTGGAGATGCAGGATGAGAACAAGGTTTTGAACTCCCACATCCCATAATTCACCTGTGCATTCATCATTTTGTTGTCATACAGTGGCGTGTTTACCCACCACGCAAACCACACAATTGCATGGGGCCCCCGGGCTTGGGGGGCCCCCTACTTGCCACAAGGTGTGCGAAAGTATGTTATGTTTATTCAGACCCAAATCTAAGGTACGGATAAAGCACGCCCAAGCGAGAGATGTGTGAGTATGTACGCAGAAAAATATTTGCGCACATCCTTGCGAGGACACATATAAGCTACTTCATGAGCGAAACTATACGGGAAAGCGCACCTCTGCCTAGCGTGCACAAATGCAGCCACACAAGTGCTAAAATGAGCGCTCGCTCGACTCTCTCTGTGCTCCCGTAACTGCACAACATTCGCTCGATGGTCAAGTTTACTTTAAAGACTTTGGGCTTCACACCTGTGATTGGTGGTTTGGTTTGATCAGTGACACGCATCTTTTGTTCCACGCTCGTAGAGGTATAAACATGATAAAGACACGCAGGGGTTTAAATCATGTCGAAAATACATAAATCATATTCTGTATCTCATCATTGTCATTAAAATCTCATATATGCTTTGCTTAGGGCCCCCAAAATGGTAAACACGCCAATGGTTGTCATATACACCATAAATGTTCTCATTGTTGTGGGAATATCCTGGGTGTCCAGTGTATCAGTGGCAACTCGTGACTGCTCATCCGAGGGGTACAAATTCAAAATATGTGTTTGTTGCTTCATGTAAACCATGTGCATCACGTGTTTTGTCAAAATAAGTGCCTGCTGCACGCGAGTCAAAACCGTTTATGATAATAGAGACGCTCACCTTCACAAAATACACGCAAGACACTCCCTTAACAGTAAACTCTGCCAGATACTCGCATAATCTTATGCGTAATCAAAGGTGAGCGTCTCTTTTTTTTACCACACACATGACGGGCTACATATATGTTGTGACGAACTTCCCATCGCGCGCCCTCAAAAAAAGAAGTCATCGGCCGACACTGCAGTGTATTAGTTTTCAGCTTGTTAAAAGCTGTGACCTGTAGTTTTTGATATTAATGGATTGGTGTGTGTTCGTTCGTGCGTGCATGTTCGTTTGTGCGTCTACATACAAACAAACACACACACACACACACACACACACACAGTTTACACTCCCTCATTTTTTTTATAACAATTTTATAAATATTGTTGTTTACTAAATGATGATGTCATTTGTCAGGGACTGGAGTTTCAGGCAGTATACAGCGGTGTGGAACTGAACCGTAAGGTGGAACCACTAAGAAGAAACACGCAGTACAGATTCAGGGTAAGTCATGAGTCATTTTACCATCACAAATTGAAACAACATGTCTCAAAAGCTTATGTGGCTGTTTATACTCTGTATAAAGATGCATTTTGGTCAATCGGATCACAAGTGGACGAGAGAGACTCATTCACATTTACACCTGGTATTTTAACCCGTCTCTTTTTTCCACGTTTGCCTGCTTCTATCTTGATTACTGAGGGGGTGGTTTGTGGGCGAATTTATCTGCTTTCGTTTAAACACGAGAAGTGTCGGTTTAAATTGACGCAAACTTTGCACATGTAAGAGCTTTCTGTGATATTTCAGAAAATGTATGAAATGGATTGCACAACTTTCAAACGCTTGCAAAATAAAACCAAAAAGAAAGAGGCTGAGAGTAGTCGCTTTAGTTATTTCAATGAAAGCCTAAAGATTGCGCTGCACACTATGTTCACGCTAGAAGTCAGCTCTGATGTAAAAACATTGTGCTTTGTACATTACATTACATCTATAGGCAGAGAGTAGGTGCTTTTATGTGGCTGCTCGAACACATTCGACCACATGCGCGTCTACACCATAAAAGCAAGGTCTAATGCATTTTCGACTACCTGTGAATGTGGATGAGCGCCAAACATTTCACACCTTGTTTATACCTGTGTTTAGCATCATCCACTTGTCCGATCGACCAAAACGCATCTTAATACCAGGTGTAAACAGGCTCTTTGTTATGTTCAAGTGTGTAAACACACAACTGTAACCAACTTGAAAACACCACATTCCCCAGCCAATTCAATACATCATTTCCTTTTTGTTAATCAGGCAATTAGTGATAATCTAATGAGCTTTCATTTCTTTATCAGCTCCTATTTAACCTGGAGCTCTTTCTCAAATCCAGCAGCTGTTGATGTTGCTGGAGGAAGATGTCAATCGATTTCCCGTGGTGATGCATGTTAAAGCCTTTTAGTTTAATCTGTGTTAAGACGGAGAGAACAGTGTGTGCGTTATCAGGAGAATTTCAGGGGATTCGAACGTCATTTCTGTTGATCATTCGGATCAGACCTGCGTTCAGAGGTTGTTTCGTTCACTAAGCAAAACTGTTCTGAATCTTTAATGAAAATCCAAGTAAGAGGATGTTAATTGTCGTCTGATGTCACTACGACCTTAGAGACTATAAATGTCATAATAGTGAGGTGTTTACTGGAAGCGATGTAGTATGTACTTCAAAATATGTGCTGTTTCTTAAAGGGGACATATCATAAAAATCTGAAGTGCTATAATTGGGTTTTATCAACCTAGAAAATGTGAAAAAGAAACTTAGTTTTGGTAAACCATTCTCTGCAAGCATGTGAAAAAGTAGGTCATTGAAATTTGGTTCCCCTTGTGATGTCAGAAGGGGATAATACCGCCCCTTAATCTGCACTAGTTAAAGGATGTTAATTGCATGTTAAAGGACACACCCCAAAACAGCACATTTTTGCTCACACCTACAAAGTGACAATTTTACCATGCTATAATAAATAATAATAAATTATATAGTGTTTTGAGCTAGAACTTCACATACATACTCTGGGGACACCATAAATAAAAAGATTTGTTTGACATCTTAAAACACTTGTGAAATGTTCCCTTTAAGAATCAATTATGAAATGCACAGATTTTGCAACAATAAATATTTAAAGCAGTTGTATGTTACATTGTTTAACATGACATCATCACGTATGTATGAAATTATGTTCAAGTATCATCTTAAAAATGCAGACATTTGTATGAATTATTTTATAAAGTCTTCGTTGGCAATATGATCAGCCATTTGTATATGAAGAGTTTCGTTGCAAAACGAGATATACACCGTTTTGTTAATTGTTCATAAATGACGTTTTTTGGTTTTGGATACCAATTTATTTGAATGCCACTGCAGTTGCTTTGTTTTTATTTAAACCTGCATAAATTAAAAAATACAGCTAAGTAGCACCATAAAACAAAATAATAACATGATAACATAATAATAAACATGTTTTGACAAAAATGTTAAAAAATGGATTTATCTCGTTTTGCAACCAAACTCTTCATATTTTCATTGGATTTTTTTGCATTCGATGCATATGTAAAATTTGCATGTTGTGAGTAATATCCATGCATATAACAACTGTCGCCCCCTACAGCTCATCACGTGTAATGGCGAGTGGCGGAGCGCACCAAGCTCTTTGCTGGTGTGTAAGACGACCCCGGACAGACCCGGACCTCCGATGAATCCTGCAGTAAACACGATCACATATCACAGCTTCTGTGTAACATGGGGTAACAAACGTCAGCATTTTATAAATTCAACAGGTTTTACCAGGTTTTTATTGCCCATTTTTATTGTAATAAATCTTTATTACATCAGAACCTCCACAAGACGATGGTGGATCAGGGGATTTGACATACGTCCTGGAAATATCAGAAGGTGATTCTGAAGGTATTAAGATATAATTTAGAAATAATTACATTTAATTTAATAAAAAATTGTCCTTGAAGTGCAGATGTCTTTTTTGTAATTATCATTATTTATTAAAGGTCAATCTTATTAATTAATTAATTTAATGCAGTACTTTGTAATACATAGATGTTTAATTAAATAACTATATATATATATATATATATATATATATATATATATATATATATATATATATATATATATATATATATATATATATATATATATATATATATATATATATATATATATATATATATATATATATATATATATAAAAATATATATATAAAAATATATATATATATATATATATATATATAAAAATATATATATAAAAATATATATATATATATATATATATATATATATATATATATATAAAAATATATATATAAAAATATATATAAATATATAAATATATAAATTAAATATTTCATTTAAACATTTGATGTTTTTTTTTTAATTTATTCACCCCAGACAGATGTGTTTGTGATTAATCATAGTGTTTGTGTTAAGCAGACAGGCAGTGGTCGACTCTTTATAGAGGACCAGAGAGGAAACATTTGTGTAAAGATCTCAAACCGGCAACGCGCTACTCACTAAGACTCAGCTGTGTCACTACTGGTGGGCAGAGCCAGGTATGAGTTGAGAAATGTGGAAAAATCATTTATTCAATAATTCACATTACAGTACCATCTGTTAGGGCTGCTTAATGATTAGTCAAGACTATTCGTTTGCAGAATAAAAGTTTTTGTTTACATAATTATTATACACAGTACAGTATGTATATATAAATACAAACACATGTATGTATAATTTTAAGGAAAAATATTTTGATATAATAAATACTTATATATGATATAAATTATATGTAGATCTACAAAATAATGTTTATATACATGCAAATATTTCTTAAATATATGCATGCATGTTTGTGCATTTATATATACATGATTATTATACACATTACACACACATTTAATACGTAAACAAAACTTTTATTCTGCAAACGATTAGTCGCGACTAATCGTTAGGCAGCTCTAGCATCTGTGTTATAAATGTACTCATTGAATATATTTTACAGTGCTCAGATGTCTTGTCTGCATGCACTCTGAACCCGCCCCCTGGCCGATGTCAGCCGCCGAGAATTGTGGGTAACGCTAAACACAAAGAACTCAGCGTGCAGTGGGGTGAGATTTAATTTATTGTATTTTTTAATGCATAAGCTGTTATTATTGGGCTCTATTTTGTTAATAGCTGAAAAAGATCTTCGGTTGTAGTTTAGCAAATTTTTTATTCGTTAGAAGAAGAATGAGACCGCAAAAACAACCTTAAAGGACACCTGTCAGCTTTTAGATGTACCTGACAACAAGCATGCTCTATCCACACATTTCAGACTAGATAAATAAGCCCCAAAAAGTAAAAATTATAGACATTTCCAGAATAGACTACATGAAAGTATAATTTACACACTGACCATTATCATCACCATTTCGTGCACATCACCATTATGTGTGTGTTGGTTATGTGTAAGGTAGGCAGTTGTTTGTTATCTCTTATAGTCCTGCCTCACTGTTTTTGAAGGTGGGCGCATTCAAGAGGCAGACTACAGTCTATAAATAACTGTGAAATAGCAGTGCTGAATTCAGCTGTCCATGCTGACTCTCAGCAGACGTGATCTTCACTACATGTTCTCCATCACGCCAATTGATCAGGTCCTTCCTGTAGCTAGTGAGGCACAGGGTTGGAGAAAGAGTCGAGAGTCTTTTAGTTTTGAGAGGTTGGCGCCAGACGTACACAAGGTGGTCCTTTAAGGCCATTAATGTGATACTGCACACAAGTGTCTGAGATGATGGTTTGCGTATTGACTTTTTCAAAATTAATGCTTATTGTTTTTCTCTCTGTGTTTCCTGTTGGATTCCCTGCTTTTTACCTCCAGATGGATCTTTGTGTGGGGAAGAGCAAGAAGGTGTTGAGTTTAGCTTGGAGATGTGTGCAATGGAGGAGGACGGCTCAGAGCCGATTGAGGCGTACCGTGGATCAGAAACAGAGTGCACTGTGGGTAATTTGCTTCCTGGCACCACCTACAGGTTCCGAGTTCGTGCAGCCAACAAGGCAGGGGTAGGTCATACTTCATGCATGGGACAGTAAAAAAAGCTAGGATTTCTGCTTTATCTGCTTTACTGTATCTTAAATATGAAACTTGATTCATACACCGTTAGAAAGTACCAAATTCAATTCGAATTTCTGTCCAGCTGCATTAGTACACGGAAAAAGAAAAAGGTACTAAAGCTGTTATTGGATCGGTACCCTTTTAAAAAGTATACATTTGTACCTAAACGGTGCATTTTAGTATTGCAAAGATATATATTGGTGCCTCGCAGGTTCGTACCGGTACATCACAGGTACATATTGGTACATGACAGGTTCACATTGGCACCTCACAGGTACATTCCAGCGCCTCCCAGGTTCATATCGGCACCTCGCAGGTTCACACCGGTCATATAGAGCATCTCACAGGTCCATACCGGCACACTACAGGTATATATATCGGTACCTCACAGGGTTATACCGGTGCATTGCAGGTACATATCAGCACATCGCAGGTACATATCAGCACATCGCAGGTACATATCAGCACATCGCAGGTTCATACCAGCACCTCTCAGTCATATCAGGCACCTCACAGGTCCATAACGGCACACCACAGGCATATACCAGTACCTCACAGGGTCATATCAGCGCCTCGCAGATCCATACCGGCACCTCGCAGGTTCACACCGGCGCCTCTCAAGGTCATAATGGGCATCTCACAGGTCCATACCGGCACACCACAGGTATATATATCGGTACCTCACAGGGTTATACCGGTGCCTTGCAGGTACATATCAGCACATTGCAGGTACATATCAGCACATCGCAGGTTCATACCAGCACCTCTCAGTCATATCAGGCACCTCACAGGTCCATAACGGCACACCACAGGCATATACCAGTACCTCACAGGGTCATATCAGCGCCTTGCAGATCCATACCGGCACCTCGCAGGTTCACACCGGCGCCTCTCAAGGTCATAATGGGCATCTCACAGGTCCATACTGGCACACCACAGGTATATATCGGCACCTTACAGGTCATCCCGCTGCCTTGCATGCACATACCGGCACTACGCAGAGTCACACCGGCACCTCTCAAAGTCATACCGGGCACCTCACAGGTCCATACCGGTACACCACAGGGCCATACCGGCACCCCACAGGTCCATATCGGCACCTTGCAGGTTCACACCGCCACCTCTCAAGGTCATACCGGGCACCTCACAGGTTCATACCGGCACACCACAAGTATATATCGGTACCTCACAGCATCATACCGGCAACTCACCGGCATGTGCTAAACTGTTCTCTTTAAATGCTTATATCTTCTGTATGTGAATTTTGATTCATGCCAAAATACTTTTTTGGCATAGTTGTGTTTGACACATGAAAACGTCTCTGGTTACGTATGTAACTGTTGTTCACTGAGAAGGGAACGAGACGCTGCGTCTCCCTTGCCATACTTCCTGCATCCCTGTAACGCCGTATTTGGCAATATTTCAGATAGTGATATACTTCCTGGTTCTCGCATCACCCTGTCATTATCGTTAAGCCTCACCATTGGTTGAATTTGATATACACATTCAGACGGACTTATCCCTGGAGGCGTCCCCAAAGTGTCACCGCAGTGACGCAGCGCGAGTTCCCTCGAAAGGGAACTGTAACAATGTATCTTAAAAGGTAACACGATGTAATCTTACTTTCACCCCACATTTAGTCCTTGAATTTGAGGGTATTGGACCTGGAAAGTCCTTGAAAGGTCCTTGAATTTAAAGTTAACTAAGATGTGGGATCCCTGTAAATATTTAAAAAAAGGTAATTTAGACTTCGTATACTGTAGGAAAACAGCGGTCTTGTTAATAGTCTTTCACACAAACCCTACATCATATAACAAACCCTCCACATCCCCTCAGGATCTGTAAATAGATCAACCCTCTACTACGGCAAAGATATTAAGAAGCTAATTCAGCTGTCACAAGAGATGGATGGCTGCCAAACACAGTATACGTTTTACCTGCCACAAAAATAACAGATTCCCACCTTGTGGCACCATGCAGTGTATCCATTACTCTAGAAACTCAAATCAAGTATCTCTCTCTCTTTCTCCAGTTTGGACCCTACTCTGAATCTGTGGAAATAAGCACCGCTGCTGGCCCTCCAGGCCAATGTAGCCCCCCGAACATCAATGTGACATCACATTCCTGTGCTTTTGTGACCTGGGAGGTGAGTTGGGTTGCTTTTTCTATTACAGGCGTGTAAATAAATAGTGAATCATGCTGTCATCTTTAAAATTGTCCAAATGATGTTCCACACTGGCGGAGTAATCCATTTTGAGCAACCGCCGGTGGCTTGTGTACACATAAACAAACATGTTTTGAATTGCGAGAATGGACTAAAAGCAGTTGTGGAAGCTGAAAACAACCTGTGGCGAAAATATCATCATTTACTCAAACAATGAGGAAAATTGCTCCTGCTGAAAGCAGAGTTTGTCCACACAATCTTTTTCTTCAGGAATTATACGACTTTATTTTCTATTTCAACTTTTGTCCTTGTGAAAGAACAGCTTTCAGAACAAACAAAGTCCTGGTTTCTGTTGACTTTGGTTATAAATTAGATTTTTTTTGTCTCATAAATGTCAAAATAAAAAAAAAATAATTGCCTTTACCTCCTGTTTGCATTCTTAAAAGGTTGTTAGCAGGGCCTAAAATGAACACTCGCCAAGGGCCAAATTCAAGTAAACATCGGCAGTAGCAAGTATATGAAATGGTGTTAATTGACATCGCTAACAAGTGTTGTTGACTTCATGCAGTGCTGCACTGACCAATCAGTGATTATGACAAGTTGAAAATTTTTATGTTAATGTTAACTCTTTCCCCGCCAGCGTTTTTAAAAAAAGTTGCCAGCCAGCGCCAGCGTTTTTCATGATTTTCACAAAAGTTTAATGCCTTCCAGAAAATGTTCTTCTTCAAATATATAAACAAACAAATGAAACCAAATGAAAGAACAGACCCTCTGCTTTCAAACAAAAAACCTGTTTCATCCTACCTTCAGTAGTTCTTTTGTAATCAGCTTTTGAATATGGGTAGGTTTCTGCAAAAACACCCCATTTTGAGCAAAAAGCAGAGATAATTCCATTTTTGTGACGGACTTTTCATAGAGATCCCATTCAGAGCGATCTTTAAAACAGACACGGACATGCAGCAGCTTGCCAGAGGGCAATACTTCCGGGTTTAAAAAGTTGCGGAAGGGCGCCACCTAGTGGATACTAGCGGTATTGCGGAAAGACAGAAATACTCGTCATTGGCGGGGAAGCGTTTTCTCTTGATTGACGAGATATCTCGTCAATGGCGGGGAAAGAGTTAAAGGTCCACTGTGTAGATTTTTAGCGACGTCTAAAGTCAAGATTGTGAATTGCAACCAACGCCTCACCCCTCCTTTTCGAAACTCATAGAGAAGCTATGGTAGTTGCCACAAGATAAACATGTCGTCGGAGTCAATGTTTTGACAAAATGCGCAGATTGTCCGTTTAGGGCTACTGTAAAAACATGGTGTTGCGAAATGGCGACTCCCCGTCCCATTTAACTCTTTCACCGCCAGCATTTTTTTTAAAAGTTGCCAGCCAGCGCCAGCGTTTTTCATGATTTTCACCAAAGTTTAATGCCTTCCAGACAATTTTGTTCTTCAGATATATAAACATACAATATACCAAATGAAAGAACAGACCCTCTGCTTTCAAACAAAAAAACCGTTTCATCCTACCGTGAGTAGTTCTTTTGTAATCAGCTTTTGAATATGGGTAGGTTTCTGCAAAAACACCACATTTTGAGCAAAAAGCAGAGATAATTCCATGTTTGTGACGGACTTTTCATAGCGATCCCATTTAGAGCGATCTTTAAAACAGACACGGACATGCAGCAGCTTGCCATAGGGCAATACTTCCGGGTTTAAAAAGTTGCGGAAGGGCGTCACCTGGTGGATAATAGCGGTATTGCGGAAAGACGGAAAATCTCGTCATTGGCGGGGAAGCGTTTTCTTTTAATTGACGAGATATCTCGTCAATGGCGGGGAAAGAGTTAAGGATACCTGCAGTGTATGTAGATACAAATGGCTCATTTTAAGGTAATAAAAACAATACAGTTCATTTTGTAAAGTCTTTATACACCACTAATAATACAGTTATGTATATTATATTGCATTTCTGACAAGAGGTCCTTCTAAAAGTTACACAATGCACCTTTATTAAAGGAAAACACCACCATTTTTCAATATTTTACTATGTTTTTACCTCAACTTAGACAAATTAATACATCCCTATCTTTTTTCAATGCGTGCACTTAATCTTTGTACAGCGCGTCGTGAATGTGTTAGCATTTAGCCTAGCCCCATTCATTCCTTAGGATCCAAACAGGGACGAATCCAGAAGCCACCAAACACCTCCATGTTCTCCCCATTCAAAGACTGCCACATGAGTAGTCAAACAAGGAAGTATGGTGGCACAAAACAAAACGTGGCAATTTTTTTAAGCGGAAGTGCTACAAACTAAATGCTCTTCCGTCATACAATATAGTTTTCATTTTTTATCCGCTTAAATTTTTTGTTTTGTGCGCACATACTTACTCATGTAACTACTCATGTAACATTCTTTGAATAGGAAAAACACGGAAGTGTTTGGTGGCTCCTAAATTCATCCCTGTTTGGATCCTAAGGAATGAATGGGGCTAGGCTAATTGCTAACACATTCACAACGCGTTGTACAAAGATTTAGTGCACGCATTAAATAAAGATAGGCATGTATTAATTCGTCTAAGTTGAGGTAAGAACATAGTAAATATTGGAAAACGGTGGTGTTTTCCTTTAACAAGTACTGTACTAAAATTATCAGTCCTGTAGAAGTGTTAGTTATTGTAATGTTAACACATACAGTTGTACCTTTTTGCTTAGTGTTACTGAAATATGTTTAGTTAGTGCAGATTTAGTTAATACAAATATTTATTACTCGTCCACTTTCTTATGTCATTGGCATGTGTGGCAAAAAATTAATTTTTATGCCCAGGTTGTGAGTCATTATTCAATGCGCACTCGCTGACTCTCATGCTTTCCCTAATGAAACCGTGTCGAACATGTAATTAGTCATGTATGGCTTGAGAACATGCATTTGTTTAGTGTCCGGAGCATAACACCTGCTGTGATTTCAATTCCCAGAGCAAAGAGAGTTCTGGGATAGACATTTCTGAGTACCGGCTGGACTGGGGACGTGATTTGGACTCTCTTGAGCTGCTCTACAGTGGAACGGAAACCCAATTTCAGATCTCCAACCTGGAGGCGTCAACAGAGTACTGCTGCAGACTGCAGGTACGTCATGATTTTGTCACATGACACTTAAAAATATATATATGTGACACTGTCTGTGAAATCCAGGCTTATAAGTCTAATTATGAGCATCAAATTTTTGATTTCACATAAATTTGACGTGACTTTACTCAGTCAATATTAAAGATATCAAGTTTATATTTTTACAAAATGTTCTTTAAATTATGTAGGATTTTTTTAAATGACTTTAGGTGGGTTTTCAGACAGGTTCACATTATCTACTTCCATCTGAGCCTATTTCTGCTCATTTGCTTTAATATTGTAGCTTGCAATGAAATCAATGACTTCTCAGAACAATACAGCACAATGAAATGCAAATAAGTCGACTCTTAATGTCTAGATCAAGTAAACGCATTACTCCCGTTGTTCCTGAAAGCAATTACGCTCCTATAATTGCGGCGAGCATAATCGCATTAAAATACATGGATTACCAAGAGCTTACATTGTAATTAGAAAACCCAGAGGTGTGTAAACCCTTAATTATACTGTATAATGCAGTGTGTTTGTTGTTTGCGGTTGTGTATTGATGAGAATATTTGTTGTAATTCTTGTATTTAAGAAACATGATATATTATCACCTCATTCTTTGTTTAATAGACCAATAAAAGTGCAAATAGACCAAGCCAATTCTAGGCCAAAAGTTCTTGTATGACTGTGAAATCTGACCTTCAGTTAATCATCTTTAGTTTTGGGGACCATCTGGTTATCTATCTATCTATCTAAAGCTAGGATTTTCATCGAAACATGATGCGAATCTTTTCAAAATGCACAAAAAACAAACAAATGCGAATTAGGTGTGTTTCCATCAAGTTCTTTGAGCGAATGACGGTGGTATTGTGACCAACAATAAATAAAAAGCACGCTTAGAAAATGGAGACAGGACTGCATTTTGTTACAAATTTACTATGAACTAAATGCTGTGCACAGAAATGCAGAAGAAATGAAGAGTTTTGTTGCAAAACGAGATAACCACCATTTTATTAATTGTTCAGAAATCTCGTTTTTTGGTTGTGCATTCCAATTAATTTCAATGCAACTGCAGTTGGTTTGTTTTGATTTAAACCTTCATAACTTAAAAAATACAGCTAAGTAGCACCATAAAACAAAATAATAACATGATAACATAATAATAAACATGTTTTGACAAAAATGTAAAAAAAATGTATTTAACTCGTTTTGCAACGAAACTCTTCAAATGCAGAATTGCGACGACGTTGTGCCCCATATATGGTAAAGACACTGTCAGCTGATACAGCTAGATGACGTCAGAATTTATTCGGCAATTGCATTTCCATCTCCCAGTCAAAAACCTACGGAGCCCCTAGGGGGAAATGAAGCAAAAATTAAAAAAAGTTTAGTTTCGCGTGCGCACGCAATAGTTTCACGTGACCACGCGAAACTAAACTTCTTTAAAAAAATTCTGCACATGAAAGTTTCACGTGAGCGCGCGAAAGTTTCACGTGAGCGCGCGAAAGTTTCACTCTAGGAAGAGCAAAAGTACGGCAGAGAAAGTGCATTCAGAACTCACAGTACCTGCATATCCAGTCAGCATATCCCAGGAAACACACACCTATACAGTTGTATACCTTGAATGCCCATTAAGTTGCTTTGTATAAATGCAAAAATGTAAAATATTGTGTGTGTTTCTTTTAGGCAGTGAATCACGCAGGGGCGGGCCCCTACAGTGATCTGGCGACCTGTCGGACCCCAGCAGCCGTCCCTGATGTCGTTTCCGGATTTCGTCTCCTGGACCACCCTCCGACAACAGACGACAGCGAGTCCTTCTTCCCCTCCACCTGTCTGGCGCTCACCTGGGACGAGCCGCGCTGTAACGGAGCTGAGATCATTTCCTACAGCATCTGCATGGAAGACACCATCATCACCATCAAAAACACAACCAGTCACGTTATCAGAGACCTGCTGCCGGACAGCGAGTACAGGTGAGTACACATCTAATATGCAGAATTACTTAAAACACAGCTTAAAAATCATACAGGATATGATGTCAACGTAAGCGCAGAATCATATTAGTCTTGTTTTGAGGTCACTGAGTTTTTCTTCTTCGGTTTTCAGCTCAGTCTCTGTTTTTTTTCTGATGGAGGTCAGTGTTTGTGCATTAGCGATGACTGGGAACTTATTTTCTCATTATTTCGGTCCCTGTAATATGTTAGGACTGCGATGGGCAGCTTGCCGAGTGTCTGTATCATTAGTTCAACAAATGGACTCCACTTACATCCAACCCTGTTCAGTAAATTAGTGCATTCTGGGTAAATCCTCTGTATGCTTCACTCTGGTAGTAATATTAGGATGCAGGTAAAAATTTGTTTATTATGGTCATTTTCTCCTTCCATACCACCCTTACAAAAATTGCTGTGATGTATCGGGTAATAATACCATGGAGTTTGGGTACCTGACTTGGGATACCTGACTTTACTTCAATATTTTGCATGTAAATTTCTATCTATCACGACAAACTGTGTATCATTGGAAAGGTCTAAGCCTTTAGAATACATATTTCAACAGTGTTTTATAAAATAAATTATGTAGGGAGAGTAAATTGATTCATTTATAAAGACCTCAAAACATTTATATCCTGCAAAATGTCACTGTACCGCCAGCGGGATGCCTACGTTTACTTCAGTGTTTTGCATTTTTGCAATTCTTATCCAATCATGACACACTATATATCGTTTGAAAGCTCTAAGAGTGTAGTTTTCATTTATTATCACCATTTTTGCAAAGGAATGACATAGTGAGAGCCATTTTCTAAAATGCCACGGGTCCACAGGTGGGCCCACTGTTAGTATATATTTTTAACACTAAACCCCTACTCTAAACCTAAAAAGACCTGACAAACTACCGTATATATCAATGGAAAGCTCTTAGAATGTAGTTTTCATATTTCAAGATCATCTGATGATAGAGATAATGTAGTGATAATGTCTTCTCCATAGGAATGCATCTTAATTATTATTTATTCATAACAATACATCCTATTATAAATCTTCAAAAATGTTGACAAACTATGTATCATTGGAAAGCTCTAAAGGGGATCGCACACCGGCCGCGCAGCACTGTTATAAAAGACGAAGCTTGCGCTATTTAATGTGCACTTCCGGTTTACAATACCTATGAGTTGTCCTAGACGCGACTCGGCGCGGTGCGACGCTGAGCTGCGCGGCCGGCGTGCGACCCCCTTAAGAACATAATTTTCATATTTTAAAACCTTTTTGCATTAATAATAATGCAGTGACAGTAATTTATTAATTTGTGACAAGAGTATGCAGCAAACCGTTGACACCTAGTGGCTGTTGTTGGTAAAACCACTAAAAGTGTCACACACCTCATTTTTTGTGATTTTAACTTGAGTTTTGGATCACAAGTACTTGAGACTTGTGGCTTCATGTTTATATTATTACTTTTGTGAAATATTTTTATAGTTTTATTTATAAGATGAATATGTTGTTGCATTATTTTTAACTTCTACGATAAACCTTAAATTGTCTTTGTTAAAACAAGACCAAGATTAGGTCTCTAGACCAAGAGATTTGTGCCAGTTAAGAGGTTAATAATATTGGACTATACAAGGACTTTAAAAAAGCACTAGGCGTGGGCCGGTATGAGATTTTGGTCGTATGATAACAACACAAAAATACCACGGTTTCACTGTGCTGTGGTATTGCCATTGCCACATTAAAATTATGTTATTAAATGTCTGTGTATAAAAACAACAACATTTCAACTGGACACAATACATTTTGTTTTTAAGCAACATACAACATGTATGCCGGCTAAAAATAAAAATAATAAATATTATAATATTAAAAAAAAAATGTAATCTATATTAAATATAAACATTAAATCAATAACATGACTTAATGATTTAATACATTTTGTCTCCTACCTAAACGGTATCACAGAATATTTTAGTGGTTTTAAAACCTTTGAAACTCTGTATACCTTGAAACCGGTAACCGGCCCATGCCTAGCACACACTTTCCGATCTTAAAAAATATTTGTTAGCTAATGCAATGGCATTCACTTTAGTCACTGTGTGTTCATGTTACTTTCATGTTCACTCATGGTGTTCTGGTCTGATCATAATGTTCGTCCAATATATTGCATAAGATTTCCTAAATATATTTGTGCACCTGCTTTTGTTTTTTGAGTCTTTATAAGCACAACAGAACATGAGTTCTGAGCATTGAGTGGGACTTTTTTGATAAAATTCGGATAAAAAGCTCTTGATTTTGTAAAAAAGCTTTTATGAAAACACAATAAATCTGTGTGCAGCTGTCTTAATAATGTCATAAACACTTAACGTTTCCATTAGTTATGTTTTTAGCCTGAAAACGTAGTGTATAAAGTACCTTTTTCAAAAACATGAGTAATTTGCCTAAAAATAGAGAAACTTCTCATTGTTTACTTTACCCCGTATTACTTTTTCATGGAAACAGAGAATTTTCAAAGAATCTTTCTGCATACACTGAAAACCTTCTTTTAAAGCACTTCAGGTAGTTCCGAAATGATTTTTTGTCATCTACACTTGAAATAATTGGACCTCCTCATCTGTCTGCAAGACAGACCCCTTATCCGAAAGAAGATCATTTTTTCCCTGTGCTTTGGAGGGCTGTTGAAAGGTCACAGTACAACTAGTAGTCTGCAGGGTTTAACTAGAATTGTCAGCTGAAGGAAATAGAGTAGAGAGAACTGAACAAATGAAAGCTGCAGTGGGCACAGCTGCAGGATTTGCTGCATTCAATTATTGTAATTATTATTATTTATAATTTTTTTCTAAAAATACATAACTTGTACGGTGTCGTGTTTTTTTATAAAATAGGTTTTGTTTTAAAGATGATCAGGTATTGACTGAAACCGTTGGTCTTTTCCTCAGCCTGCAGATTCGAGCAGAAAATGAAATGGGTCCCGGGCCCTTCGGTCAGACCCTGACAGTGAGAACCAGACCCCTGCCCCCCTCTCCTCCCCGACTGGAGTGTGCAGCAGTGGGACCTCAGACTCTGAAGTTACGCTGGGGTTTCGGCAACAGAAGTCCTCTCACAGATGATACGACCTACGTCTTACAGATGGAGGATAAGAATCAGAGGTTAGCGCTGAAGAGCTGTAATATCACTGTGGTTTTTTGGGTTAATTTTGGGTCATTTTTTAGATTTACAATTTCTCTAACATCATCATCAGGTGAGAAAATAAGTGATTTGCGGTGTACTTGTAACATAGACAAATGACACCTAAATTTGATGCTTTATCCAAATAGACATGCAGTCGTTTCGGAGCGGTGGTGCAACTGCCATCATAAATGAGTGATATGTCATTGGTTTCTCTCCTAATGTACATAAACATTGAAATATACATTTCAATTAAAAATTGGTCATGTGATTTCGGTTGGCATATTGGCCTATGATGCTTGCTATGAACATTGAAAATCAAAACAGCATGTCTAATGAGACTGCTTTGATTTAATGGGAATTAAAAAACAAGCAGGTGGATTTTTTTCACCATAGGGTGGTTGTGTTCAAACACTGCCAACACACATTTATGTCCAAACACCCTGTAAAAGTAGATTTTGCATAATAGGTGCCCTTAAAATGATGTAAAATGTTCTTCGCTAGAATATTCTTTTTTATTCCATTGTAAAGCATCATTCTATTTATGTGTATGCACGAGTATTCGCTTTAATTTGTCCCCCATGGGCCCATAAGGCAGGTTCGTCTCTCTGATGTAAGTGGATGATCTGCAAAGCACATTTTGTGTTCGTGAGTCCATTAAGGTGAAGCGGACTAATGAGAAGACTCGATCTCAAAGCGCTGTTGGGAATTAGATTAGGAGAGTCAGGGTTATCAAGACCACCTACCTTAATGTTTTCTGAGAGGCGCTCATCACCGAACCCACTGACGGCTGATTTAGGAGCAAATGAAGGCCCACGTCCTCATCGGTTTTGAGCTTTCAGCTCCGGATCCACTTCTGAAAAATTTAAGCCGTCTGGGCTCATGAATAAAGACTAATCAGGGCCCGAGGATCAAACTTGCTGTCGTTTCTCTATATGTACAGTTTAAAAGAAAGCAATATGATTGCAACATGGTTAGTATACACTGTCCCATCACCAACATTTTCCCCTTGTTTTCAAAAACCTTTTTTGTTTTTTAATGTAATTTCTGAAAAGCTTACGATGCATTTTTTTCTGCTTTTTTAACTCATTCCCCGCCAGCCTTTTTTTTTAAAAAGCATTTTTTTTGTGATTTTCACAAAAAATTCACAAAATGCCTTCAAGGAAAATGTTCTTCTATAAATATATTAGGGATGCTCCGATCAATGCCGATCTCCACTAATAATATGTGGCCGATCACTATTCTGTTCAAAAGTTTTGGTGTGTCCAGCCCCTGAGAGTGCCATCTAGTGGATAATAGCAGAATTACAGATTACCGTAAAAACTCGATATTGGGAAAAGAGTTAAAAATTTTATATTGTTAATTATTTTAATAATTTGGTACTGATTGTTTACTGCCTAAACACAATTTGCAATTAAATCATGTTGGATTTTCAGTCATAACTGTTAGTTTGTGTAACTGTACAACGATCATCTCATTTTACGTCATATTTGTGCACTGATGTTCTGTTTATAACACACGTGCCTCTCTTGCCTTTGTTAGGTTTGTCGTGGTTTACCGAGGTCCGAGTCACACGTTCAAGCTGCAGAGACTGAGCGAATCGAGTCGGTACAGTTTTCGGATCCAGGCGGTGAGCGAGGCAGGCGAAGGACCGTTTTCTCAAACGTACAGCTTTGGCACCATCAAATCTCTGCCACCAACACTGAAAGGTACTGGGTTCAAATCAAGCTCTGCCCACTTTGTGGGGCCTGAATAAAGTCAAATAAAGTTCAAAAAAGATCAGACATGTGTTTTGTTTTCTCCTCAGCACCAAGAGTCTCTCAGCTAGAAGGAAATGCCTGTGAGGTCACATGGGAGAGCGTTCAACCAATGAGAGGAGACCGTATTAGTTATGTGCTACAGGTGCGGGGCGGAAGAGAATCAGAGTACAAACAGGTGAGATGTTGGGAGGTTTATCCAAATTTCTTTTTGAACCCATGTCATATACAGACTTGTTTTTTTGAATTAGTGTTATACAATCATACAGTCCACTCATACAGTGCAGTTAACCCATTCACATTACAGATGGTGAATAAAGAAACAAACAATAACAGTGGAGTGAAATTTTTTTAAACATTTAACATAAGTTTTGATTTGAATGATTCAAATGTTCTGTATAATAGAATTTTTACCTCGGTTTTCATATTTCATGGAAGAAGGACTTTCATTTTCCACTAGATAAACATATGGGCACAGTGACAGCAGAGATGCCGTTGATGATTGGAATTAATATTAAACCGGAAACAAGCTGTTTGCATCATTTGCTCTTGATTCGGTCATATCTGCCTTAACTCATCACAGTCAACATTTGAATGAAGTCGAGTGCTCTCAGAGCTCACAGGGTCCTGCAGGATTCATTAAATCGTGTTTTAAAAAGGAACACAGGGACGAGAACATGCGATTATCACAATTAGGGCCCATTCAGACGTGAAGTCGATTATTGTTTGGAAATTGTTTCTGGTAAGCCACTTTCATGGTGCAATAAACCAAACGGAACTTACTGGATTTGAAATAATGTTTGAATGTATTTGTTAAAACAAGAAAACGTCTCTCT
This sequence comes from Misgurnus anguillicaudatus, assembly GCF_027580225.2. Classification (NCBI taxonomy): domain Eukaryota; kingdom Metazoa; phylum Chordata; class Actinopteri; order Cypriniformes; family Cobitidae; genus Misgurnus; species Misgurnus anguillicaudatus. The sequence goes on along the minus strand of NC_073361.2, from coordinate 24,051,299 downwards.
CCCTCTCCTCCTCATCTCTTGGAGGATGTGTCATTTTCATGGCCATCCATTTGCTGGTAAATCTTACAGAAATAGAAGTCCAGGTTGTGCATTTCAAATCAAGGGGACAACCTCAATGAGCACTTCATTTAAAGAAAATTTTAAACATAAAGGGGGTTTCACATCATTTTGTTTTTGTGGTGCACCAGACAGATCTCAAAATGTCTGATTTACCTTAAACTGTACACTGTTAAATGTGCTACACAATGCTGTAGAAGAACCATTTTGGCTGTATTGTTCAATAAGAATCCTTGTAAAAACTTTGTAGTAGAAAAAAAGTTTTTTATACAATTTAAAGGCAATAAATGGTTCTTTTAAAAACCTTTTACTAAATAGGTTCTTTGGGGAACCAAAAATTTATACAACATCTGTAAGTTGAATAAATAAGCTTTCCATTGATGTATGGTCTGTTAGGATAGGAAAATATTTGGCAGAGAAACAACAATTTTAAAATCTGGAAGCTTCGCGAATTGAGCAGCGCGAATTGAGCGACGCAAATGCCGCGAAAACATGCGCTATTCGGCTTAAACGCGCCTTCGTGCAAGTTGAAAATATTCAACTCAAGCGAAAAATTTGCATGACACAAAGTTAAATCCCGCGAGTAATCTAGAGCGAACAACGCGATGCTACGCGTTTGATGTGTACGTAGCATAAGGATGCTAAAAATCAAGTATTTTTGTCGTGTTTTCAGTAGAGGTATCGAGGAATTCTTGAATTGAGATGCTTTTTCTTCATGAGCGAAGCGACCCCAGAGAGTGATTTTAGTTTTGAGACCAAAAATAGGAAATTTAAGTGATTTTGTGCATAAAACGAGCAAAAAAATCTGCCAATGGGGTAAGCAAAAAATCTTGAACATTTTTCATAAACACTACATTTAAGAAAAAATCAAGAAAAATTTGCCTACCCCCATTGGCAGATTTTTTTTGCTTGTTTTATGCACAAAATCACTTAAATTTGATATTTTTGGTCTAAAAGCTAGGCTTATTTTCTTGTTTCGTTTTGCTTATCAAGGAAAAGCATCTAAATTTAAGAATTATTTGATATTTTACTAAAAACAAGACAAAAATAGAAATAATTTTTCTCTTAAAAATCATTATTTGCAGTGTTAGCAACACATATTACTAATAATAAATAAATTTCTGATATATTTATAGTAGGAAAGTTACAAAATATCTTCATGATACATGGTTTTTACTTAATATCCTAATGATTTTTTGCATGAAAAAGCGATAACTGATAACTTAGTATTTTTGTCTTGTTTTCAGTAAAAATAGCAAAAAATGCTTACATTAAGATGTATTTTCTTGATAAGCAAAGTGACCTAGGAAAATAAGTCAAATTTTTAGACAAAAAATATACAATGTAAGCGAATTTGTGCTTAAAACAAATTCAATGGAGTAAGAACATTTTTCTTGAAATAAGTTTACTTTTTTAACACTTAATTCAAGATATTTTTGTTAACCCATTGGCAGATTTTTATATTATTTTGTTGCTTGTTTTAAGCACAAATTCACTTAAAGTTTATATTTTTGTTTAAAAATTACTTTTTTATGTCATTTTGCTCATCAAGAAAACACATCTAAATGTAAGAATTTTTAGATGTTAGTATTTTTGTCTTGTTTTCGGTAAAAAGTAATTTTTTGCAATGATCCAAACAATATTTTTTTGGGCTATTGCTACAAATAGTGGTTTTGTGGTCCAGGGTCACAAATGGTGCTTACAGTGTAAAGGAATGGCATTCCCATGTCAAATAGCCATGTACAACATTGTAATTTTGATTTAATTCTGTTTGTTTTGACCTGTGTCAAATTATGCAAATACACACAGAAGTGCCGTTTTAATTAATTGCTTATTACTGCTTTCGTTTCTTTTTGCACTCCATGTTGATGCGTTCAAGATAAATTATATCAATATTTGACATTAAGCTTTCAATGAATACAAATGAAAAAAAAATAAACACTTCACAGAGGTTTTACATGCATAATTGTTTTCATCATTGCAATAATATCAAGACCTCACCACATTTATGAGCTACCAGTGGTGGAGAGGCTTAAAAGATGCTTGTTTCCATGGAGACATAAACCGGTCCGTCTGAAAGCCGAATATGACGGGCGGAAAGTCCTGAGTGTATTGCCTGAATACGCTTGTCTTCAACAATATTATCTAGGTTTAAAAGCCCACATAAACCTTATTATTTTCTCTGTTTTTAATTTCCATTTGCTCCGTGCCGTTGCTTGGACAAAACGGCCATTTGCTTTAAGTCCATTTATGTGCCATTAAGTGAGTTCCTTTTAAATGCAGCCTATTGTTTTATTTATGTTTGTCAATGAAAGGCAGGGTAATTTGTTTTGGATGATTTTTATAGCACTTCTTATTGTAAACGCTTGCATTTTATCATTACCGCTTGGTTCATGAACTTAACTGTACTGGGAAATTTTCTGTTTTGTACATCATGTATTCCTTACGCTTGTTTTGCATGCACACTAAGAATAACATACAGATTGTCCTGATACATGTCAATATACCTGCATGAAATCTGCACACGTTCCCCGCTTCATGATGTTTGTAGGGCATGTTATGTTCTCTCTTACAACCAGAGGTTTGTTTTTTGTTCCCCATTTCTTGTGTGCCTGCATGAGTCCACAAGCAGTGATGGGTATTTTTTGATGTGACCCTGAACCACAAAACCAGTCATAAGTGGCACGGGTGTATTTGCATTAATAGCCAACAAAGTCAAAATCATAATTTTTATGCCAAAAAATCATTAAGATCATGTTCAATGGAGATATTTTGTAAATTTTCTACCGTAAATATATCAAAAATGTGTTTATTATAGTAATATGGAATTTAAAGGCGATTTTCTTAATTTTTTTATTTTTGTTTTGCACCAGATTTTGTCAGCCATATATTGTCTTAAAAAACCATACATCAATGGAAGGCATTAAAACTGGTTTTGTGGTCCAGGGTCACACATAGTAAAGAGAAAGACTTTTTGCACATCAAACAAGACATTATACATGAAACCTTTTGTAACAATTATGCAATATGTTTTGCATCAAAGAAAAATATACTTACAGTTTGGTGTGATGTAACTTTAGTGTCACTAGTATGGTATATTAATCATGTTTTCAAGATGAAAATTAGTAATGCCCTTTAAAGGGACACTCCACACTGCAAACAATTATTTTCAAGAAAAAAAATCTTAGTATTTTTGTCTTATTTTCAGTAAAAATATCTAAAAATTCTTAATTTAATAGGATTTAATAAGATTTGGTTTTTGACCAAAAATATCAAATTTAAGTGATTTTGTGCATAAAACAAGCAAAGCAATCTGCCAATGGGGTAAGCAAATTTTTCATGAATTTAGTGTTTAAGAAAAATGTTCAAGATTTTTTTGCTTACCCCATTGGCAGATTTTTGTACTTGTTTTACGCTCAAAATCACTTAAGTCTAGTTTTTAGACCAAAAATATCCAGTTTATTTTCTTGGGTCGTTTTGCTCATCAAGAAAAAGCATCTTGATTTAAGAATTGTTTGATATTTTTACTGAAAACAAGACAAAAATACTAAGAAAACTTTTTCTTAAATTTTTTTTGCAGTGCACAATTGATTTTGTTACCTTTTTGGAATCCATTCAGCCGATCTCCGGGTCTGGCGGTACCACTTTTAGCATAGCTTAGCATGATCCATTCAATCTGATTAGACCATTAGCATCGCGCTAAAAAAAATGACCAAAGAGTTTGAATATTTTCCTTTTGACAACTTGATTCTTCTGTAGTTACATTGTGTACTAAGACCGACAAAAAAGTTGTCATTTTCTAGGCAGATATAGCTAGGAACAACACAGCAAAAAATTACTTTCTTACTTAGTATTTTTGTCTTGTTTTCAGTAAAATATCTAAAAATTCTTAAATTAAGATGATTTTTCTTGATGAGAAAAATGACCCAAGAAAATAAGTCTAGTTTTTAGACCAAAAATATCAAATTTAAGTGATTTTGTGCATAAAACAAGCAAAAAAATCTTGAAAATTTTTCTTAAACACTAAATTCAAGAAAAATTCAACAGAAATTTGCTCGCCCCATTGGCAGATTTTTTTGCTTGTTTTATGCACAAGATTACTTGGGTTTGATATTTTTGGTCTAGGAACTATAATTTCTTGGGTCGTTTTGCTCATCAAGAAAGAATATTTAGATATTTTTACTGAAAAAAGACAACAATACAAAGACATTTTTTTCTTGAAAATCATTTTTTGCAGTGTATACTCTCATTCTGGCGTAATAATGACGGGCTTTGCTGCCTTAACATGATTTTAAAATAGTTTGAAAATAGTCCCCAGCTATTGAAAGTTACCAAGGGGACTGTTTTCGGGCATCATATCATCGCAACTGTTAATTTAGTCTTGGGACAAGATGTAACTAAAGAAGAGTAGGCAAAATGTTGAAACTCTTTGGTTACTTTTTAGCGCAATGCTAATGGTCTAGTCGGATTCGATGTATTGTGCTAAGCTATGCTGAAAGTGATAGCGCCAGACCCGGAGATCAGCTGAATGGATTCCAAAACTGTAAAAGTCATGTTTAACTCTAGAGGAGCCGGAAAATGAGCATATTTTCAAAAAAAGTGGATTGTCCGTTTAATATACATTATATTTAATATCGCTTTAATGATTTTTTCTTTTTTCTTTCTTCTTGTGGATGATTGAAATAGAACTGACTGTATTTTGTATATAATATTTGACGTTTCATTGTGTTACTGTTGTATTTTTGGAAGTGTCCTGACTGTGATTTTGTATACACCGATACATTAATTTCATCATATTTATTGTTTTCCTCAGGTTTATAAGGGAGAAGAGACGTCATTCCAATTGTTTGGCCTGCAGTGGAACACAGACTACCGGCTGCGAGTGTTCGCATGCAGGCGTTGTACAGACACCCATCAGGAGCTGTGTGGGGCCTTCAGCCCTTCCGCTCATTTTACACCACAGCGGTCTGATGCCACACTGACCGTGGAGGCCGATGTCACCAGGGTGCCCATGGGCAGAAGCCTTACCGATGAACAGTTTGCCAGCCTCATAGTTTTTGGTGTGGCCTCTCTCTCTGTATTAATCGCCTTCCTGCTTCAGCTTCTAATTTAGACGCTGGAACATTGAGTGTATGAAATGTTCCCGTCTGATGGCTACGGTTTATAAACTGCAGATTGCAAAACGGTTATTGCAAGTACTCGAATTATTGGTCATTGACCTGCTTTTTACACCTGAAAACAATCACATGAACAGATTTTGCATATTTTATTTTATTTTTACAGTTTTTCTAAGGTAAGTCACAGCTTGTGCGAATCGGTAATGATAAAACATTCTGCTCTATGTCTTTATGTTTAAACTTGAGATGCTGTCGTATATTTTCATAGTATCAATGGTATTTTTTAATGGAGATTTTTAACACGCGGCCTATGGGATCATATTATGTAACGCAGAGTACGGATTGCAAGGAATATAAGTTGTACTGTCTGTCCTCTACAATATTCAAGTATCAATACAGTATCAGTGATTTTCCCATATGAAGTCCAAATCTGCTTTATTCTGCCCTCTGTATAAATTAAAAGAGGGAAAGACACGAAAACTCCAGAAACTGTCAGTCCAAAGAGAGTCTTTGCAATTAGCAATATACAATTTAGTGAAGTCTGGGATGTTTGTACCTCAGGGACTTGGGAGGGCCAGATTTCTTTTTATTTCATCGGTGACGTGAACCTGTATACACAAATCCAAATCATTTCAAATCTGCTGCTCACAGTATTCCATTAACCTTTGATCACATTGAAGAGGACACGGTCATGTTTACTAGCTCGGCCCTTAACCAAAGTTAGTGAGCAATAACAGTTTAGTTAGATTTATTTATGCTATATTCTTGTACTTTATCATGCAAATCACAGTGCAATCTTCATTTATTTATTACAAGATCAAAAGAACTGTCATATTCATATTTTCCTCATGTAGCATGTCTTTTTTATGGAGGGGGGGTATTACAAATGTTTTATTATTTTTCCAAATACAGCATTAATATCATTAACCTGTCTTATTTTAGGTATATATTTTGTATTCTGTTTGTAGCGTTATTCGCTCAATGGTATATCTTGTGATTTTCTACCTGCACAAACAACAACAACCAATGTTTTTTTAAATCTTTAGTCCTCACATAGTGTTTATGCATTGTTGGATGTTTTAGGCAAACATTCCATTTATTTTTAATCAAGAAGTTGAAGTAACTTGACACTAGAAAAACTTGAAGTGGAATCACTTGAAGAATAGACATTGTTACTTTTTAATTAAACTCAAGACCCAGAATCCATTTTTTTAAAGTGCAAAACAGATGTTTTTAAAACTTGTTGCTTTTTTATTTGCAGTTTTAGGACATCGGGTAATAAGTGACCTAAATATAGTTTTCAGTGCTTGCATATAAAATCATTCCATGTTACCATTTTTAAGATATAACAATGTCACATTTATTGATGTAAAATTATAATCGTAGACATTATATTTAAAAAAAAAAAACCTACCATATCAGTTTAATTGTATAGATATTGAAATACTACCCTTTTGTATTTAAGATGATTATGTATCTGTAGCATATATGTAATATATTTATACACAATAAATTTTTTTAAATTTCGAAAATGATTCCTTTGTGGTGTTTACTTTTTAATAAGCTTGTATTTTATAATTTCCTGTAGTGTTAATTTTATATTACTATAATATCAATAAAAAATTTTGTTTTATTTTTGTTCAGTAGATTTGAACAGTTATTTTATTAATTCTGTGTTTGTCTATAAAACAAACAAATTAAAACCTAAATAATACAGTGTGACATTAGGACCTAAATGTATTTTACATAAAACATTCCCAAAAAAGCCATCGCCATGTTCTGCATTATAGACACAATATATTAAATATCTCATAAATATTTTCATTACAAAATCATACATTAATTTCTGTGAAGATCATTAAAGGAGACATTTCACAAGACTTTTTTAAACATGTCAAATAAATCTTTGGTGTCTCCAGAGTACATATGTGAAGTTTTAACTCAAAATGCCATATAAATAATTTATTATAGCAAGTTAAAATTGCCACTTTGTAGGTGTGAGCAAAAATTAGCAGTTTTTGGTGTCCTTTTAAATGCAAATGAGTTGATCTCTGCACTATCCCCTTCTGACATCACAGGGGGAGATAAATTTCAAATACCTATGAAAATGATTCCTTTGTGGTGTTTACTTTTTAATAAGCTTGTTTTTTATCATTTCCTGTAGTGTTAATTTTATATTACTATAATATCAATAAAAAATTTTGTTTTATTTTTGTTCAGTAGATTTGAACAGTTATTTTATTAATTCTGTGTTTGTCTATAAAACAAACAAATTAAAACCTAAATAATACAGTGTGACATTAGGACCTAAATGTATTTTACATAAAACATTCCCAAAAAAGCCATCGCCATGTTCTGCATTATAGACACAATATATTAAATATCTCATAAATATTTTCATTACAAAATCATACATTAATTTCTGTGAAGATCATTAAAGGAGACATTTCACAAGACTTTTTTAAACATGTCAAATAAATCTTTGGTGTCTCCAGAGTACATATGTGAAGTTTTAACTCAAAATGCCATATAAATAATTTATTATAGCAAGTTAAAATTGCCACTTTGTAGGTGTGAGCAAAAATTAGCAGTTTTTGGTGTCCTTTTAAATGCAAATGAGTTGATCTCTGCACTATCCCCTTCTGACATCACAGGGGGAGATAAATTTCAAATACCTATGAAAATGATTCCTTTGTGGTGTTTACTTTTTAATAAGCTTGTTTTTTATCATTTCCTGTCGTGTTAATTTTAAATTACTATAATATCAATAAAAATGTTTGTTTTATTTTTGTTCAGTAGATTTGAACAGACATCGTTATTTTATTAATTCTGTGTTTGTCTATAAAACAAACAAATTAAAATCTAAATAATACAGTGTGACATTAGGACCTAAATGTATTTTACATAAAACATTCCCAAAAAAGCCAGCGCCATGTTCTGCATTAGACACAATATATTAAATATCTCATAAATATTTTCATTACAAAATCATACATTAATTTCTGTGAAGATCATTAAAGGAGACATTTCACAAGACTTTTTTAAACATGTCAAATAAATCTTTGGTATCTCCAGAGTACATATGTGAAGTTTAAACTCAAAATGCCATATAAATAATTTATTATAGCATGTTAAAATGGCCACTTTGTAGGTGTGAGCAAAAATGTGCAGTTTTTGGTGTCCTTTTAAATGCAAATGAGTTGATCTCTGCACTATCCCCTTCTGACATCACAGGGGGAGATAAATTTCAAATACCTATGAAAAATGATTCCTTTGTGGTGTTTACTTTTTAATAAGCTTGTTTTTTATAATTTCCTGTTGTGTTAATTTTAAATTAATATCAATACAAATGTTTGTTTTATTTTTGTTGAGTAGATTTGAACAGACATCATGTTATTTTATTAATTCTGTGTTTGTCTATAAAACAAACAAATTAAAACCTAAATAATACAGTGTGACATTAGGACCTAAATGTATTTTACATAAAACATTCCCAAAAAAGCCATCGCCATGTTCTGCATTAGACACAATATATTAAATATCTCATAAATATTTTCATTACAAAATCATACATTCATTTCTGTGAAGATCATTAAAGGAGACATTTCACAAGACTTTTTTAAACATGTCAAATAAATCTTTGGTGTCTCCAGAGTACATATGTGAGGTTTTAACTCAAAATACCATATAAATAATTTATTATAGCAAGTTAAAATTGCCACTTTGTAGGTGTGAGCAAACATGTGCAGTTTTTGGTGTCCTTTTAAATGCAAATGAGTTGATCTCTGCACTAAATTATCCCCTTCTGACATCACAGGGGGAGACACATTTCAATTACCTATTTTTCACATGCTTGCAGTGAATGGTTTATAAAACTAAGTTACTGGGTTGATCTTTTTCACATTTTCTAGAAGCACTGGGGAGCCAATTATAGCACTTAAAGTCCGATTTTCATGATATGTCCCCTCTAAATATCTCCACCCAAAGATGTGCTGTCTTTACAAGCAACTCAAGAAAATGTACATTTAATTTAATATTATTAAAAACAAGCAATATACACCAAGTGCTTAAATTAAATACAAGACTTTCACAAACTTGTAATAAGTGCACTTCATCATGATTTAAAACGCAACTAACATCTGATAACACAAGCGTGTTGCAGGACATTTATCATTCAGCACCATTGTACTTTCTCCCACATAGGGTACAATGTTGAAGTGCTTACCTCTACAGTGTGCTGTCATCCAGTATATAGGCAGTTTAAGGCATTTTGGGGTACTGTGCATACAGTATGTACAGTTTTTGCATGGATACCAGGGTGTAAAGGGAATTATGACACTGCTGGTTTGTGTGTGCAGATGATGCATAACCACTTATATATTTGGTGTACTGTAAATGGCCTCTGGGTACAAAAATGCAACTATTGAAATAAAAAAGTGAAAAGGCAATGAAATGGTGATTGTAACAGAGAATACTCCATGGAAAAGTAAATAGGACAAGCTGGATTTGTTGCTATGTTTGCTGGATTTGTTGCTAAGTATCAAACACTCTTAAAAATAAAGGTTCACGAAAGGTTGGGCTGTTAAGAACCATAACATCCATAAAACCTTTCTATTAGATAAAATGTTCTTTATACACTCAGAAATAAAGATACAAACCGGTACAAAAGTTGGCACTGGGGTGGTACCTTTTTAAAAAGTACACTTTTGTACCTCAAAGGTATAGGTCCCTAAAAGGTACATGCCTCAGAAATACATGTCTGTACCAAAATGGTACATTAGCACCTTTGTAAAAGGTACCGTCCCAGTGACAACACGTGTACGTGTTAGTGGCTAAATATTTTTTTTCTTAGTTTATATAAAGGTACTAAAAACGTTCTCTAGGTTACAAAAATTATTTTATAGCATCGAGTACCTGTATTTTTTAAGAGTGTAGGTGCATGAAATCAAATGCATATTCTCAATTTGAGCCAATACATTTTATAGTTTGTTGTAACTTTATGGTTCTCATGAAGGGTTGTAGAAGTGCTCAGTCTTTCATTTAGTATATACGGTAGTCACTTTATCCAAAAATGTATGAGATGATTGACAGATTCGTTCCCTGTGTCACGTGCTCCAACTGGGTTCATTCCACACTGAGAAACTCTCCGCGTTCACGATGTTCTGCACCGAGCGTCCGGCAGCGCGCCTCATTCCGAACAGTTTGCACGCCGCGCTCCTGTACTTTTTGGACATGATGTTGTAGAGGATGGGGTTGATCGCGGCGCTCAGGTAAAACAGCACAAAGGACACCAGGTTGCAATATTCACTGATTTGGGAGATTAAAGGGGAATTGGCTTCGGATGACTTGGAGAACAGATACCGACCCACGTGGAAGGGCAACCAGCAGAGGACAAACGCAAGAACCACTACAGCTGAGAGAGAGAGAGAGAGAGAGAGAGAGAGAGAGAGAGAGAGAGAGAGAGAGAGAGAGAGAGAGAGAGAGAGAGAGAGAGATTTTAAACAACCCATTATAAGCAGCTTTGTGAAATGATAGTTTTTATGTTATATTACTTCTAAAAATACATTAAATTCACTTTATCAACACTTTACGCACACACTGCCACTTTATTGTTTACTGCACTACATCCATATACACTATTAAAAATGTGTCTTTGTGATTTATTATTTCTTATGCAGAGGAATTAACAAAATAAAAGTTCATTGTGCCAAAGTACCGTTATGCGTAAAGTTCACGCAAAAAGTTTTGTTTAATAATGAGAATTTTTTAATTATGCCAATTATGCTTCCTATATGTTTTGAATGAATAAAGCCATTGTAAAACAGTCGATAATTGTGACAACATGTCAATTATATTTGAAGAGTTTCGTTGCAAAACGAGATAACACCCGTTTTTTTAATTGTTCAGAAATCTCGTTTTTTGGTTGTGTATTCCAATTAATTTCAATGCAACTGCAGTTGGTTTGTTTTCATTTAAACCTTCATAACTTTAAAAATACAGCTAAGTATCACCATAAAACAAAATAATAACATGATAACATAATAATAACCATGTTTTGACAAAAATGTTAAAAAATGGATTTATCTCGTTTCGCAACGAAACTCTTCATTTGTATTAATGCAAGCTGCTGCGTTGCATGGCAACCCGATAGTTATGCGTATGATTTATACACTTTTTTTCTGATTATGATTATTAACCCAATGATATAAAATTGATCAATAATAATTGTAATACTATTAGAAGGCCAATTTATTAAACACTAAACACATATTTCTGTTTATTTTATTGCTTTATGCAAATTGATTGTAGCAATAGTTTGAAGTCAAAACTGTTTTGTAATGCACCTAAAATATTTGTAAGACTTTAAAGAAACGTTGAGCTCACCCAGCATTTTGACTGTTTGTTTATTGTTCTTGTCCCGGCTAGAAACGGGTCCAACCGGGTTCTCCTTCCTTCTCCACAATCTTCTTCCGATGAGGCTGTACAGCACTGTCAAACACAGGACCGGGAGAAAGAAAAACACACTGGAGACCCAAACCATCATAGTAAGCAATCCCGACCGGATGGCGTATTCGGTCGCCTTACATTCATTGGTCTCCCAGGGATTGGTACCGTTCTCGTGCTCGACTCCGACCAGAATGAATATGGGTCCGGCGCTGCAGAGAGCCACGGTCCAGAGAAACACAATCACCCCTTTAACTCGACCCCGGGTGACGATGACTTTTGCCCTGAACGGGAAACAAATCGCGAAGTATCTTTCCACGCTCAGGGCGGTAATGTTGAGGATGGTGGAGTACGTGCAACTTTCACTAACAAACTGAAAGAGCTTACACAGCTCATCTCCAAAGTTCCAGGGTCGGTACCGCCAGACCCGGTAAAGGTCCAGTGGCATGCACAAGAAAATCAGCAGATCTGAAAGTGCCATGCTGCAGAGGTAAAGATTGGTGGTTGTTCGCATGTCTTTGTATTTGCTGACCACCAGGATGGTCAACAGGTTCCCAGCGATTCCAACCAGGAAAAGGAAAGCACACGTCACTGTGATGCCAGTCAGGATTGGGACTGGGAATAGATGGACCGGGTACTCCACGCCAGTTGCGTTACTTTCCGTGATGTCTTCATCGCATAAAGTGATGCTGAATGGGCAGCTGGACACGTTCGTCCAATTACTCATTATGAAAAAATATCAGAGGATTTTGGTGAGTTTTATTGGTACCTCATGACTTCCTCCACGAGTTTCTTTGTATGCACATCGTACAACGTGTAAAATGCACAGTTTGAGAAGTGCACGCGAGTTACCTGTCAATGATGCGATCTGAGCTGCCTGTGGGGGATCGGGGAGACACAACTTGCACCGCGCATGCGCACAACATGCCCTGACTAATTGCAATCTTATTGCTTTCTACTTTTTGCAGACTATCTTTATGTTACGTGTTTGTAGCGTTTCATAACGTTTAAACTTTAAGTATTTCAACACAAAAATGGCGCATTATTGTATGGAAACTATATTTTAATGCACTGGGATTTCTTTGTTCCTTTAACGCCACCTGATATCCTAATGTTTCGCAATTTCATTGCAATGCGCTTATAATGCATGTACGAAATAAATGGTAGTGCTGTCCAGGGTGCTGAAAATCATTTGGTGGGCGGGGCTAGGTGTTAGGCTGGGTTGATGTTAAAAACAATATAGGCTCATACATATATATACACAAATAGATTTAATAAAGCAATTCTTAATTGAGATTTCCCTTTATGCGTAATTAATGATGATGATTCATTTTCCATGGCAATGTTCTTTATAAATGTTTTGCATTTGTGGAAACTAAATCTGAGTAACCACTTAAATTCCTGGTATGCGTTGATATCTGTATATGAAGGTAATTTGTGTCCTGTCTCCTTGTTATTGTTGAGAATAACATTGTAACGTAGGTTTATCTGATTTTTACCACACGGTGGCAGTGTTGTCACTCTTTTGTCACTTCAACTATATGTGTCTGCCTCATTAACCTCCCAAGACCTTCTCTTGGAGAGAAGATTTAAAAATGAACATTTCCTCAGATATATGGGGAAAAAATATGCAGAAATTCTCAAACACAAACTATTAACAGTAATCTTAAATACAGTATAACTGGATTAATGAGAACGTATTTTACTCCATTAGATTAAACAAAATTTGTCAGAACACTTCAGAAAAAGGGCACACTTTTACACTGCATGTGGAGTTGTCCTATGGTGCAGGAGTTTTGGAAAGAGGTACTAGAGATACAAATTTTTCAGATGATATCATGAATCCAGAAATTTTTATTTTGGGTATTTTTATTGAAATAACTGAAAATATTGTATGTTGTAGCAGCAGCACTCGTAAACTAATTGACATGTGTATACTTCAAGCAAAATGTTTAATAGCTATATACTGGAAAAAAGTGGAAAGGCCATCTGTTGTACAGTGGATTAATAATATGTCTTTTTGTTTGTCAATGGAAAACATTACATATATCCTAAAAGGTAAATTGTCCCAATTTGAAGATATTTAGAAACCCTTTATATCCTTTATCTCAAACTCTGATTTTAGTAATGTAATGGCTGACATTGAAAGAGACAAAATATCTTGATTCTCAATGTATTTACACCCACATTATATTAGTAATCATTTAGCCAATTACTGTTTTGTTTTTGTTTTTTTATTACCCCTTTTTATATTTGCTTCCTGATTGATTATTTTCAACTACTTTCAACTCTTCTTGGTTTGATATCTGAATTGACCTGTGCCAATTTTTTTACTTAATTTTATTATTTATTTTTTACTATTTATTAGTGTCTTTCCTTCTTTGTCATGTTATTTATTGTTATTATGTTAAAAGATATCTAGAACACGAAGCAGTGTATTTGTCCATGTTTGTGTACAACAGGTTCCAGTTACACAGAATTAAGTATTATGGTGCAAACATAAAAAAAAATGATGTCCACATATGGTCATCAACCCCAAAGTGAACATAAAGGCCTGTTATACATAAAGTTAAATATATTAAGTGAAAATGCCTGTTTCAAACTACAGTTTATGCTGTTTTTCACAATGTAAAGATAAAACACATCAGATCATCATAGGATTTAAACCACACAAAAAATATGGACATTGTGATCTTTAAAAATATGTTATACCTCTTTTAAAGAGGATATATATTTTAATTCTGACCTTTTCCATGTTTAAGGTCCCCAGTGCTTTTTTCGATGTTTACCTAGAAAAGTTTAAAAAAGGTAAATGTAGCTCCCCTTGTGATGTCAAATGGGGATTCTATTCCATTATAATAATACCACCACTTATTCTGCAACTATCCAATTACAGCACTGCCATTTAGTGCAGAGAGAAAGTGAGAGAGAGAGAGAGAGAGAGAGAGAGAGAGAGAGAGAGAGAGAGAAAGAGAGAGAGTGTGTGTGTTTGTATTTCATCAGCTCATTTGCATTTAAAAAGACACACCCAAAAACAGCAAATATTTGCTCACACCTACAAAGTGGCAATGTTAAAATGTTAAATAAATAATCTATGTATTTTTAGCTTAAACTTTATGTACTCTGGGGACACCAAATATTTATTTAAAAAAAAAAGTCTTGTGAAATGTCCCTTTAAAGAATTTCAGATGTGAATGTTCAAATATTCTCACTTTTACACTGCACATTATTAAAAACATTGTACGTTAAAAATAGCCCAATGCTTCCTAGGTGTTGTGTCATTTATGCAGCGACTCAGGAATGTTTGACTTCTCATGCATGCAGGGGCACTGACATAATCTAAGATAAGTTTCAGTCCATTAGAGATACTTTTAGATGAGATGAGCACCTGATAATGGCATAATACTGAAAGTATGTGAAGTAATCGCTACCCATAAACTTAAAAACATGATCTTATCTAAAAAAAAAACCCTAAAGAGATAAATTCTTTAACAGTGTAGTAGTTTATCCATGACAATATATGTTTGCTCAGAAATTAGTTAGTAGCCAACCTGTCCTGCGTTTCTGGACACACCCACAAGGAGCACACACAAGCTTTTCGCTTTCTAAATTATTTTTTAGCTTTCTAAATGAAGCCATAAGTTACCACCTTTGTTTTTTTATTAAAAGCTATTAATAAATACCAAATAACTCTAACCTCAGAAGACGACATCTGCATTTATAGAAATAGTCCTATGAGGAGTTAACCACTCACAAACACTCTCGGACACACAAGTAAACACGCACAGCCAGACAAAGTGGACAAGAACAAGATTAGGCTACATGGCAATTAGTAGCCTACACAAGATGGTTGCCAGATCTGCATAGCAAAACCAATGCAATCAATGACTCTACCCAAATACCAAAACTCAAAATATGTGACCCTGCCTGAGACAGCCAAGCTAAAGTCATTTTTTGTGATTTACTATTTTTTGCATAAAAATATCCTAAACACAACCTTGATAACTTTAGTAATAAGATAAGAAAATCAACAGTAAATCAATGATTAAATCAAACTTTCATTCTCCTAATCTCATCATTTGATTTTGAGACTTTAGTCAGCATTTCACAAGAATTCATCACATCTGTCATCCCATACTAAAAAACAGTAATGTAACAGTCACTGTTAAGATTTTGAGACTTTAGTCAGCATTTCACAAGAATTCATCACATCTGTCATCCCATACTACTAAAAAAACCCCAGTAATGTAACAGTCACTGTTATTACACAATGAATCACAAGATAGTCGTAATCATACATACATGCAATCATGCATAATTACAATCATCTTACCTTAAGTTTGACAGCTGACAAACAAACTCATCCCCACTTCAACCCGCAAAAATCCGAGGATTTGGCAACAGACATACAGTAGGCTATGTGAAGTTGTGAACACGTGAGTCTGTTAAATATTTCCTACAAACTTCTTAATAATCATAAGTTGTGGTTTCACTTCCTGGATATATATTTTAACAAAGTCAGACATGAAATCTTTACAAATAAATGCAGAAAAGTATATAAACACTTAATATTACACACTGCGTGTACACGCCCATACATTGTTTAACTGGGCGGGTCCTCACCGTAGAAGAGGAAGCGCGAGCTGTTTGATCCACGTTTGACTTCATTTCTCAACAGCTGATTGAAAGAGGCAAACGTCTCACAACAGTTCTTCATCAGGTACGTTTATATGACTTTACCCCAACTCGAAGGATAAACTAACACTAAGTAAGTGGTTAAATAGTTAAGCGTGTACGCCATTGAGAACTTTTATGGTCCGTTAATGCGGTTAGAGTTTGAAATGCGTAGCAACATATGGAGGCTGGCGAATACATTGATTGACAGTGGTCTGCATCACTGATGTTGAGTGTATTAAAAAGACCTTTTGGGATGTCAAAATGTTTACAAGTGTTTTAATAACATAATAACAAATTACGCAGTTATGTTTCAAGCCAACACCCAGAGATTATTGGAAAGTAGGCAACCTGCTGTACCTGCATGGCAACTTTAAAAACCTGAAGTGATTACATACTGCTTACGGTATGTTTTGGTTGTCATGCCTCTTGTTGCAACTTTACGTTTATATACATATACTGTAACAAATATGCATTAATGTATGATAAACGAGCTTACAGTTCTGCTTTTCTTAGTCATGGATCTACTAAATGAATGTTGTTTTGACGTTTATATAAGAATGTATTGCAGTATAATCTTGGCCACATTATGACATGACTGTATACAGTACAAATCAATAATAGTCAGATTAACAGTAGTTGATCATGTGTAATTAAGGATCTAGTCTAAGGCAAACAGGGAGTGTTTGGTTGACTTAGTGGGTTGCGGCTGTATTACAGACACTGTATATCCTAATTCAGGATCCAATCTTATCTCTCCATTGTGATTTCAATTTGATCATTTAGGACACTAAACCTATCAGATTTCAGGACCTAAGATAGGAAGCTTTGTAAAGTAAGTGTATATAGTGCTTTGTATACAAATGACAGTAAATTAATTTGTCCTTTTATATGTGACATGTTACCACTAATTTAGATAGTGTGTATTTGTTTAACAGAGACATTAACTGTGTAGTTATTATTTACTTTATGAGCTTCAATGGGTGTGGTTACAGAGGCTCAGGATCTTGAGATATTACTGCGCAACTGTCGCAGCTTTATGTCTCTATAGTAGTACACCTTTGTACATTTGGTATCTCCTGATGTAATATACATTGATAAATGGGTTGCCAGGTTACATGGTGGCTTGTATTTTAGCCTGTGGCGACGACATCACCCTTTTTCTTCTTCTAATGCACTGAGATAAGCAGATAACGGAGTATTTTCTTTCCAATATTTCCCTTGTTTTATTTAGATTTAAATTTTAATGTTTGTATAATCCTATTATTACACTGTATATTATTTATCCTCGCTTTCTATTATTTTTATACTTGCACAGTCTTACAAATCTGACCAGATCTACATTTCACTGCAAGTTGTTTCCTGTAACTATATATGTGACAATAAAGAAGCTGAATACAACTAACACGCTCAGTGGACACATGACAGCTCGTCTCAGTGTGGTTACAGTGGTGTTGTTTGCTCTCGTGGTGGTCGACAGGGTCACTCTTTGCATCCTCTATGCAACTGCAATACACGAGACCATGACAAGAAAATTGGTTATTGTCCTGTCTTTAATATGTTTTAAAGCAAACGACATGGCCAAAGCATGCATTCACCTAAAAATGGAAACTGTGGTCTACTGTATGTGTTATTTTCGTCATGGCGGACAGGAAGTTGAATTCAAAAAGGGATGATGGAGATGTATTTAGGGTTGTGAGCAAGTTTGTATATTTGGGATTGTTCTGTGAAACTGGAACCTTCATACGTGGTGTGATATCTGTCATTGTTTCAAAATGGCATGCAAAAATAGACATGGTTGGGGATGTGGTGTTGCACAATGTCCTGTATACTCTCTAAGCTAAAATAAAAGCAGTTGGGAGATTGCAGTGGTTGTGGTTTGCGGTTTGAGTCAAGCATACTGAGCATACCAAGATGCAATTGCCACTCACTTTCCCTAAGTGTGGCAAGACTCCAGGCTCGATAAATGTCCCGTGACCAGTCGCCCTGCCTGTTGTCACCTTAGGAACAAGCAAATATCATTATATTTTGTGATATAATAATGAAAAGTTCAAGTAATCGCTTAATTTCTTAATTTGATTCTGGTTAGATAAAAAGACAGTAATGTATTGGATACAACAGACCTTAATTAAACTACAAGCCATCTTTAATCAAATCAGTAAGTTGTAATTATATTAAAGCCATTTGCTGTATGTGTTTTTAACCACCAGAGGGCGCCTCCTTAACAGATTTGGGGTCTTTATGTAACTTTTTTGCACGATTCTTATAGCAAATTGGTATTTATTGAAATTTTCCATTGACTAAGAAGCACATAAAATAGTTAAATCCTGCTCAACAACCGGCCTTGTTTTCTTCTCAACAAGGAACCAATGGAATGTAATGCAGATGAACCTAACAATAGGCATGCTTATTTGAATAATTTATTGTATACATAAAGAAAGTAGGTTTGTGCACGTTGGGCTCAGTGACTGCCGTATCGTCTGATTATTAGTATGTCACATTGATGTTCAATAAAAATATTATAAGTATCTTGTGGCACTGCCCTTGAATCCTTTATATAAAGTCATATAAAGGCAGTAAGGCAGGATGCATTATCATTAGCACATTCAAATAGCAGTGCATATTATATAAATGCCTGCCATGAATAAATCAACATAGTCATCATGAATCCATATAATGTTGCTTAATGGTTAAATTAAGGCTTGTTTTAGATTTTATGCATCATCTCCGCCAACGTAATACGAGTCATTTGCAACAGCATGGTGTTTCTTATCACATTAAACAATCTTATCATTACCTTTCGACACTTTTGTCATTTTCTAAGTTTCCCACATCAGTACAAGAGCCGCAAGTCTTGCATTTAAAATACGGGTACATGAGTACATACTGTGTGTTTTGGTGGGTGTGTATGGACTGTCATGTCATGTGCCATACAGCCCTGCAAGGAGATGAGCGTTTAATAACAGCTTTCACTTGGAGACGTGAGGAAAGGCACTGTGTGGTCTAAAGCACAGCATTGTTTTGAACGCCACGCTTTTCTGAGAGTCCAGGATATCATGCTTATGCAATAGATTGAAAGTTTAAAATGGCATGAGATGCAAAAGGAATATGCAATGATTCATTATGTTTGTATATATACAGCATACACTCAATGTGCTCGCTCATATAATGAAGAGGGATACAGACATTAAACTGAACCATTGCACTGAATCATTCAACATCTTAGGGGATCTGCTTGCTTTTTGTCATCACAGGAGGTTTTGTATTTGGCTTTATTTTTTATAGATAATCTTCATAGGAACAATGTGTGGGTGATTCTCACGAAAACTTGGTTTTAAAAATGTCAAGCATGAAAATGTAAAAATTTTCCCACCAGACATTGAAAAACAAAGTCTGGAGTAAATGGGAACATTAATTTAAAAACTTTTACTTATCATTTAACACTTTTTGTAACACAATTTAAAAAATTAGTCCTAAAAAATCTCATTACCGCAACAGTCAGAAAACATCAACACTGACATATTTTCAAAATGACATGACAAACCTGTAAGAACATAATTTGGAGATTCTGCACATGCATTTAAAATCAAAGTATTATGCTTCTATTAATTAAATTAACATTTAATAAGCATCTGTTGCGGTAATGATAATCAAAATGTCGTGTAAGCATTCTGACAAGACAATATTTCAAATTAACTGTAAAAAAATGATCTTACCTGGTAGCCATCTTGAAGTAACTGGTCCATGTGCTTGGTCACTCAAGATCAAACTTGATTAAAATTCTGTATGTGTGCTTAAACTGTTCTCAAAAAGTGTTGCGGAGGATGAGAACATCAGGCATGGACACATCATTTTCCTAATTTTTCTTCATTATTATTATACATGAATATTCAGTAAATATTTTTTCTGTCATCTACAGTAGTCTAGCAAAACATCCATTTATTTTTTTTTTCTTAATATTTTTGTGTTAATTTGATTAAATTACAACATAACACATGTTCAAACACAGCCGGACACATTGCGGTAATGAGAATTTCAGCAGAAAATGATATAAAATTTACAATTATAAATTCTTATGTTAAAATCACACATTGTGCAAGGTAGAACACAGTATTGTGTTAATTCTGATGCTTTTTAATGTTACTATATTACACATTTTAAAGCTAAAATCATTAGTGCCGTGGTGTTTCAATGGTTTCGTGAGAATCACCCGTGTACTGTATAAGCACTATACAAATAAGTTATATTGAATCATTCTAACAAATATTAACCTGGACAGCGCCCACACGGAGACGCCCATCTCCAAGATAAAAGTCCAGAAAACATAAAAAGCTCTCCTTGGCATTGGACTGTAAATAAACTTGGAGTAGAAGCATGCTGGTACCTAAATGTTAAGAATATAGAGGCTCTTCCTCTTTTTGACATGTGACTACTCGGTTTCAGCCCCTTTTGCACCCCCCCATCACACTTGCTCTAATACTCCAGCACACACTGCCTGTCTGCTTGTGAGCTGTGTATTTATGGTCAGTGTATGCTTGCTTGGCTGTGTAACACGATTCTGTTTGGCTTAATTCGCCTTTTTCTGGAGAGAAGCAAATCGTAAGGACGACTTAAATGATGGGGGTCTCTCTGCCTCTGTGCGGGCAGGTTAGTGAACACGTTTTTTAAATCAATTAAATTTCAGCTTTCAATTTTCAAGTATAGATCTTTACATGTCTTCATTAATAATTAAATCAAGGGAAATTTTATTCATATATACGTTTGCATAAAGTAAATGCATGTCAAAAATATGTAAACTCACTTACTGTTTTAATGACTTGTGACTATGTTTTAAAACATTGTGCACAGTGCTATATTAAAAAAATTACACAACTATCAGTCTTCAATAAGATCTGCATTTGCATTTGCATGCATGTTGTGCTTTCTGTGATCTGTATACAGTATACAGTATGTGGGTGAGTGTGAGTCACTGTGTTTGTTAATATAGCCACACAATTTATTTCAAAACAACCGCAATAATATTACTGGAATGCTTGTTAGGGTTAGTTATGGTTAATGATTGATTTGTTCCTTGATAAGTGACCTGAATCAAGTTGTTTTATTAGAAAGAGCAAGTTAAAGTGCATGTGTGATATACTAAATGCATCAGCGCTTAGAATAGCATGGGCTCGATTCGCCTCATTTTGGACCCCTTTGCTCCTTGCCAGCGTCTATGTAATTCTTGCCAACCCGGACACACTGTATTGTATTTGCATACCGTAGCCAATAATAACAACAACGTTGCTTGTTAGGAAATCTTTCTCTGTGCGGAAGATGGTTTATATTTTAGTCAACCAAAGCCCTAATTTCCCTCCGAACCTTTATGAATGACAGCTGCCGTTTGTATCAGAGTAGGATGTTAATGTGTGAAATGAGGTTTAGAAACTATAACCAGGAAGTAAATTTGCAGCAATACCAGTTTGACTGGATGTACTCTACAGTATATTTACTACTTCAGGGTCCAGAGAGAGAAAAATATGGATACGCTTCGCCGGGTTGTCCTTTCCGTTGATCACACAAGGACACTTTTCCTTCTTTGTGCATGAAAGACTTGGTAATTTGCCAGTGTCACAGATACCTTTCATTCAATGCCATAGACAGCGCATTAATTACAGGAAAAGTACAGAAGGGGCAAACCTGTGGAACAATGCATGCATCGCAGTATCTGTTCAGTCGCTGGATTCAAAAGTTTTCATTGAGCAAATAATTTAATGCCTGAAATAGAAACTATATTTTTACATATACCATTAAAAACTTGTAGGTGGTTGCCATGGCAATTTGATTCTGTGGTTGCTGAAGTGTTCAGATTGGGGTGTTTATATGCGTGTACAGCTGGAACCCCCGACTGAAATAGGATAGTGATGCATGCTATTTTATATTCATACTCTCCCAATGCAATTCAAACACCCAGGACAGTGTTAAAGTATGCGCTGCAGCATCTGGACCACAGCAAATACAGTATAAAACTGCCTTGTGTGCAAGGTCATCCTTAAAACGGTGTTAAATTAGGTGTGCGAGATTGATGATGTTTGTATTATGAGTATAGGTATGTGACCTCTCAATGGTCAAGTTATTTTAGTGGTTTATTCAGCTGTATCTTATCATTCAACCTCCCTATAGGACTTCATGACAGAAGCATCTTTATCTTAACTGTTCACAATAGTGATGAAAGTTTTTTTCAGTGAAAGTTGCCGAAGTTGTCAATGTGGTATTTGCAAGAAACGATGCAAGTGTGAATTTTTGTTGTTTTTTGCAGACGATGCAGGATAACCGGATTGTAGCTTGCCATCTAAGCACCCGAGCGCAAAGAGTTAAAAATGCAAATGTATTCATATATTTATTCGGCATGCATTTATCTGTATCAGTTTAATTAAAGAAAGCTTTTAAAGGTGCAGTATGTAACTTTTAAAGGATCTCTTGACAGAAATGCAAAATAATATACAAAGCTATATTTTCAGGGGTGTATAAAGACGTTTTTACAATAAACCGTTAAGTTTTTATTGCCTTAGAATAAGATGTTTTTATCTACGTACACCGAGGGTCCCCTTACGTGAAAGTCGCCATTTTGTGCCACCATGTTTCTACAGAAGCCCACTTTTTTACTAAGTTGTCTTTGACAATGCAATTTTTTGTGGTGGCTATCGTAGCTTTTCTATGCGTTTCAAAAGCGATGAGTGAGCAATGGACTGAGCCGTTGGTTGCAATCTCACCACTAGATGCCGCTAAAATGTACACACTGCACCTTTAACTAAGGATGCATAACGATTAATCGCAATTAATCTATAGCGGAATAAAAGTTTTTGTTTACATCATATGTGTGTAAACTGTTTATAATAATTATTGTATATATAAATATGCACACATGCATGTATAATTTAAGAAAAATATATATTTATATATTAAATATTTATATTTATATATATATATAATATAAATTATACATATACAAATCTATACACGTTACATTTCTTAAATATATACATGCATGTGTGTGCATTTATCTATACAAATATATTATACACAGTTCACACACATATATACACTGTAAAAAAATTACAGTATTACTGGGAATTACTGGCAACTACTGTAGCTGCCAGTAACCTACTGTAGATTTTACATTTATGTTATTTACTGGCAAAAGTTTGTTCAAAGTTGAATGAACATTAAACATTTTCGGTCTTTATCTTCTACAGTAAGTTACTGGCAACCAGCTGCAAAATTACAGCTAATTTTTTACAGTGTAATGTAGCCTAAACAAAAACTTTTATTCTGCTATAGATTAATCGTGATTAATCGTATGCATCCCTACTTTTAACATTTTCATCATATGTTTGTTAAAAACTAAGCTTTAAACGGGTCCTTCTTGCTTTAAAGGGTCAACAAATTTAGTAAATTGCGGTTAGATTTAAATCTAATAATGTAAACGGGTTTCTGCGAGTGATAAGGTTAGCATTTGTATCTAGTTTGAAAGGTCACTGTAACTGTGACAGGTGTCTGAAGGCAAAAGGTTATTTGAATGTGCACATTAGTATAGTATGATTTACATAAAACAAAGAGGAATATTTAAATGAATGCTTTTTACATACAGGTATTAGTATAACTGTTTTAGTGAGAAAGCATTTTGTGTCATTACTTGCTCTGTATCCTCTAAATACTTAAAACACAAAGCATCGTATCAAGTCCCTTTAAAGCAAATAAGTGCATTCAGTCATATTGGCAAAATCCCTGGGTAGCTTTTACCATTAGCACAAGTACAGCGGCAGCCCTTATATATTTGAATAGGGAAAGACTCCAAAGCAGAATATTGGAACAAAACCTTGCCAATAAAACAATTCAATAATATCATAAATGAGATATATTTAGCTACATTTTTGTTTGAGCTGTCATTCAGAAAAACCTGCTTACGTTGCTGCACTAGGTTTCATGGCTGTAATATGATCGAACATGTATCAAGTTTTTCATTTGCACTTTTGGATATACTGTACAGAAAGTTGAAACACAGGGCATGAAAATTGGGCATTAGCAGCTCAAAACGTCATTGCTTTGATCGCAGCAAGCACACATACTGATCAAATACAGTATATAGCTTGTAATGAACTGTAAGTTGCTTTGCTTTCTGCGAAATGTATAAATGTAAATGTGTTGCTGGTTTGAGTAAGATGAGCCCACCACTGTTTATAGCGTTTAGCAAGAACTTTACTCCACTTTTAAATCGACATGAGGAAATGCACAATTTTGTCATACAGAAACTAACAATAGTTTTGTTTCTCAGAAATGGTCGATTTTCTTCCTTCAAGGTCTGTAAAACTGTAACTTTGATCACAAAGTAATAGCGCACCTATCCAGAACAAACTATATCATTTAAGGTTGTTGCATGCTACAGTTTATTTTTGTGTGCGTGTTAAGCTTATCCACCTAGTAATCCCCGGGTCTAGACTGTTTTGATGGCCAACGTTTGCAATATTATGTTCCTTAAAAATTAGATTGTCTTAAAGGAAGTGAAAGCAGGTCTATTTTAGTCTTTCTTTATGGAAAATCCACTCTGTTGTAATCACTTTACAGATCCGCTAACAGATGATTCAACAGAGATGCCATTGATTGTAATTGCCTTTGATGGTCTCGGATCACCTCCACGGAAACAAGAACTGTGCTTTAACAGCCCTCCACTACAAAAACTTAAATATACCTAAACAAAAAATACTGGTGTGCATCTTGGGACAAAACAATGGCACTGATATGTTAAGATATGTCAATGCAAGTCAAACATGCATTTTAGTGGGACTAGGATAAACCCTGTCCAGGAAACCACCTCTGAGTGTTTATAAGCCAGATTTAATCAGAAATGATTTAATCATAAACCTGTCTAGATTACAAAGTAAAATATAAAGTCTAGATTGGACTAGAAGAAATGCTTCAGGAAGTTTATTTATAATATAACTAAAATGTATTTTAATTGGTCAAAGGTCAAAGTTGAGGTTTGTTGTGATGTGAAGTAATGCCACTGTGGTAATTAAAGTGTATATTATGGACTGCGCTTGGTTTTGTATGTGGTGTATTTATCCCTGCCTGTTGCTAATGGTGAATAGGAATGAGGAACAGGATACTGCTGTCTTGTCTGAGATTCCTACTTTAACTTTTATTTGTAGGCTAGGTTTCTAATCCTCATTTCCATTCCCCCACAAAATCAAACCACAGACATGCATACTGAGTACTACTGCTCTCAAAGGAAATTGCCAACAGCGAGTCAAAATTTGTCTCTCTTCTTTACTTTTCTAGCTTATGCACATGCTCAGAAAAATAACCTATTATTCTTTCACCCTTCAATTAGTGTGTAATATTGTAAATAGAGTTTGTGTAATGTGCAAAGATACAGCTTTTTCCACAGTCAGTTCAATGCATAAATCCTCCACCCATCTCTAAGACTAAGGTGCAATAAATCCCTTATCATAGAGGTATGAACGTGCACAATTTCCCCCACTATAATGCACGATTCCCACGGGTCCTTAAAAGTTTGTGAATCTGAGGGGAAAATTCAAGGCCATGGGAATATTTATTGAAAATATACATACAAAGATACAGGTGGGTGATTCTCACGAAAACTTGGTTTTAAAAATGTCAAGCATGAAAATGTAAAAATTGCTTAAATGTACTTTTTTTCCCACCAGACATTGAAAAACAAAGTCTGGAGTAAATGGGAACATTAATTTAAAAACTTTTACTTATCATTTAACACTTTTTGTAACATAATTAAAAAAATTAGTCCTAAAAAATCTCATTACCGCAACAGTCAGAAAACATCAACACTGACATATTTTCAAAATTACATGACAAACCTGAAAGAACATAATTTGGAGATTCTGCACATGCATTTAAAATTAAAGTATTATGCTTCTATTAATTAAATTAACATTTAATAAACATCTGTTGCGGTAATGATAATCAAAATGTCGTGTAAGCATTCTGACAAGACAATATTTCAAATTAACTGTCAAAAAATTATCTTACCTGGTAGCCATCTTGAAGTAACTGGTCCATGTGCTTGGTCACTCAAAATCAAACTTGATTAAAATTCTGTATGTGTGCTTAAACTGTTCTCAAAAAGTGTTGCGGAGGATGAGAACATCAGGCATGGACACATCATTTTCCTAATTTTTCTTCATTATTATTATACATGAATAATCAGTAAATATTTTTTCTGTCATCTAAAGTAGTCTAGCAAAACATCCATTTATTTTTTTTTAAATATTTTTGTGTTAATTTGATTAAATTACAACATAACGCATGTTCAAACACAGCCGGACACATTGCGGTAATGAGAATTTCAGCAGAAAATGAGATAAAATTTTCAATTATAAATTCTTATGTTGAAATCACACATTGTGCAAGGTAGAACACAGTATTGTGTTAATTCTGATGCTTTTTAATGTTACTATATTACACATTTTAAAGCTAAAATCATTAGTGCCGTGGTGTTTCAATGGTTTCGTGAGAATCACCCAGGTAATTGAAAGTGCTTACATCTATTTTATGCAAGAATTTTTCTGAAAAAAATCCATATTATTCCGTGTGTAGTGTAGGATAATATCATAACATTTCTAGCATTTTAAGCACACATGCTAAACTGTTCGCTTTAAATGCTTATATATTCTGTATGCGAATGTTGATTCATACCAAAATGCTTTTTTGCATAGTTGTGTTTGACACATGAAACGTCTCGGGTTACGTATGTAACTGTTGTTCCCTGAGAAGGGAACGAGACGCTGCGTCTCCCTTGCCATACTTCCTGCGTCCCTGTAACGCAGTCTTTTGCACTATTTCAGATAGTCATATACTATCTGGCTCCCACATGACCCTGTCTTTGTCGTTAAACCTCACCATTGGTTGATTTTGATATACACATTCAGACGCACTTACCCCAGGAGGCGTCCCCAAAGTGTCATCGCAGTGATGCAGTGCGAGTTCCCTCAAAAGGGAACTGTAAAAATGTATCTTAAAACGTAACACGATGTAACCTTGCTCTCACTTGAAATGTGTCCCCACATTTAGTCTTTGAATTTGAGGGTATTGGAACTGGAAAGTCCTTGAAAGGTCCTTGAAGTTGAAGTTAACTAAGGTGTGGGAACCCTGAATGCAGTATGTTACTTCACTTTGCACATCCACATCAGTATATCTGTCTGTCGATCGATCTATCTGTCATGTTCTCCTGTTGAAAATCTGTTACTCTGTATTGATTAAAAGGAGCGCCTTGGCCGGCTGGCCGATTGTTAGCCATGCTGCGACAGCAAGAACCCACAGTCAGCACCCTGCATCTGGTGGCCAATGATATGACCGATATCATGGAGAACTTAGACACACGAGAACTCGACATTGGAGAAGGGGAAGATGTCTTTGACGGCCAGGACCCTGGCGGTGCAGGTAAACGAAACAAAGACATCAAATCTGTCCTGCACAAAATTCTCTGAAATAAGATAGTTGCAGATTTTTTCTAATTATATTAAACTTTCTCACACAGTACATTACAATACATTAAACCCTTCAAGCACCCCACCAAAGACAAAAGCCTTAATACCTCTTTAAGTCAGGTTAAACACTGATCATTTATAAATGTGTCTACAGAAAACTGCATCCCCTTCTCAGCCGTGTATAAAACAAGAGGCTTTAAGGAATCTGGAGCACGCGTGTTTATTACCGCTCTTCCCATAACCGCCAAAATCTTGGAGGTGGAACGCTTCACTTCTGCCCAGGATCGCTTCAGCGTCACCAAACAGAGAAGCGTTAATAAGGTAAGATCTTCCCCTCCCATTCTCTTTCATAAAGTGTTAGTATGTGGGATGAAAAGGGAAAATTTGTTGCCCAGGAGACTTGGAGGTTGCCAAGGCAATTTACATGTTGCCCAGGAGATTTGGACACCATATACAAAAATACTTAACACATGCAAAAATTGCGTTTCTGCAAAATACAACAACATAAAAAGTCCTGTCATCAATCATTATTATTCATGTTTTAGGATGCAGCTTATTTGAATTTTATGAGATCTTTCTGTAGCTCAATGGTGAACACTAAGCATTAGCAACACTAAGGTCATTGGTTTGACTTCAAGGGAACGCATGTATAGATTGAATGCATTGTAAGTCGCTTTGGATTAAAGCATCTGCCAAATGCATACATGTAAATATTGAAAAATGGCAATATTTTGATGTGTCCAGGTGGTTCCTGCAGTATTTAAGATAGAGATGAAACATGGAAACTTCACCTGGTTGATAAAAAGGAAGGAAAAACATTTTATGGAGCTTCATAGAGAACTTCGCACTTACAAGACCTTCATGCGAATACCACTGCCCACCCGCAGGTAACAGCTGGCATACTTGAGCAAATATACCATGCTTCAATGGCGAGGACAGAAATGTTTAACTAAGTGGACCTTGGTAAAATAGGGTAATAATTTTAGAATAAAGTGGTTAAAGGGATAGTTCACCCAAAAAGGAAAATTCTGTCATCATTTGCTCACTTTCATATTGTTACAAAGTATAAAGGTTTAAGTGCACAGGCACTTATTTTGACAAAACACGTAATGCACATGGTTCACATGACGCAACAAACACATATTTTGAAAACCCCAGCAACACACATGACACTCCGAACACTTATTTTGAATTTGCGCCCCTCGGATGAGCAGTCACGATCCGCCACTGTACCCTTTTATGTAGGCTCACCACTGCCATGCATACTGTTTTTTTCTATTCTGTTTGTCTATTTTTAATTCTTCTGGTTTATAGTCACGCAGAGCGGAGGCAGACTGTAAAAAGAGATCACGAACGGCACATGCCAAGTCTACCGCGGGGAGGAGAGGAACTGGCCAGGGAAGAGCAAGTCTCAAGTAGAAAAGTCTGTTTGCTATTGTCACCTCTGTCTTGACTGATATCTTTCAGCAGTTTGACATGTTAGCTGGTGTCCGACTGATGTGATGTGTTTGCTTTAACAGAAACAACTTGAAGAGTACTTGAATAAGCTGCTAAGGATGCCATTGTACAGAAACTACCACGCAACAGTATGTATGCATGACCAAGTGTAGGGTGACTTGACTGAAATGAACCTTTTTGATTTTATGACGTGCATCTGAAAATTGTACATTATTTATGAGGAAAAAAATATTATTTTCATACATATTACTTTCTTTTATTATAAAAATGTTTTATTTTAAAAAATTAAATTAAATAGATAAAATGCAAATAGTACATTTTTACAAATTCACAGGGTGATTACATAAAGGACGTTAAAATATAACAGTTTTTATATTTATTTTGGATTCTTTAGTCAACAAAATTCCCACATTTGTGTTATTCCTTATTAGTTTTGAATATTTTATTTAAAAGTTAGAAAAAAAACCCAATAATGTAATTTTAATCTGTATGCTGCATAATGCTGTATCTACTAACAAACTGCTTTTGTCACAGATGGAGTTCATTGATGTGAGTCAGTTGTCATTCATCCATGATTTGGGACCAAAAGGCTTGTAAGTGCTCCTTAAGTGCTTATTGACTCAAAATTCTGCCTTGGATGATCCTTGACCAATTGCACCAATTATGTTTTAGAGAGGGCATGGTGCACAAAAGATCAGGAGGTCACCGTATTCCTGGACTGAATTGCTGTGGCCAGAGTAAAATGTGTTACCGCTGGTCTAAACGGTAAGTGCTGGGTCATTCTCAAGTAATATGTGTGCAAATAAAGATTAAAGGTGCTGTGTGTACATTTTAGCGACATCTAGTGGTAAGGTTGTGAATTGCAACCATTGGCTTAGGGCGCACTCACACTATCCAAACCAAACCGCGCTCGGGCGCGTTTGACCCCCAAAGCCTGGTTTGTTTGACTAGTGTGATCGTTCTGTTCCACGCCCGGGCGCGGATTGGTTAATCGCGCCGCGGCAGGGTTGCAGAGGTGGGCGGGAGTGCGGTTCACTTGGGCTCAGGCACGGAAGGCTGGGGTGTGAGCGCAATCGCGCGATTCAAAAGGTGAAGACGTCAGTTGCGCGACCACTCACCTTCATCTAGCTCCGTAAAAACCTTTTGATGCGCGCAGCGGGGTTACATGAATGTCCGAGCTGCGCACGTGACAGATCAACTAAGCAATATGATGACATGTGAGAGGGCTGTCTGTAATCGCGCACCAAACGACTCCGAATAAAAAACACAGACTTATCATTACGGTGGGTTCCAGTGTTAAGAGAGAGTTTTACTTCCTGCTTTTTTCAAAACAATCGCATCTTAATGACGAAAGCGCGCACGGACTCGGATCAATGAATAAGTACAGTGTGAGTGCGTGCACCTGGGGGAGTAGGGAGGGGTGACAATCGCACTGGGGCATGGTTTGGTTTGGATGATGTGAGTGCGCCCTTAGTCCACGGCTCACCCCCCGCTTTTGAAACACATAGAGAAGCTATGGTAGCCGCCACAGGACAAACATGTCATCGTCGGAGACAACTTGGTAAAAAAAATTGTCCGTCAAGGGCTTCTGTAGAAAAATGGCAGCACAAAATGGCGACTTCCATGTAAGGGGACCCTCGATGTATGTAGATGGAAAGGTCTCGTTCTAAGGTAATAAGTAGTATAGTTTTGTATATTATTTTGCATTTCTGTCAAAAGATCCTTCTAAAAATTACACACTGCACCTTTAAAACAACATGATGTAGACTGGGTAAAATATTGATCCTCTCCACCTTTTATGAACAAATATTAAAGGGATAGTTCATCCAAAAAAGAAAATCCACCCAAATGCACTATATTCGACATGCCCCAAAAGGAGCAAGTGTTTCCTTTAATAAAAATAAAAAAAGATTTCTGAATCTAAAAGTCTCCTATATATATACTATTGGTCTTAACAGGTGGCTGGTGATGAAGGACTCATTTCTAGTGCTTATGAAACCAGACACAGGTGCCATCTCTTTTGTCCTGCTGGTGGACAGGGCGTTTGGCATCAAAATGGGCAGTAAAGACACTGAGACAAAACACGGCGTCCGCATAGACAGTCTGTCCAGGTGTGTGAACTCCACTTTATGTGGTCATCAAGTCAATATTCAGTCTGTAACGATAACATGACAAGGCTGTACGTTTCTTACAGGACTCTGGTGCTGAAGTTCACCAGTTACCGGCATGCCCGCTGGTGGGGTCAGGCGCTCGATGAATTTGTGAAGAATTATGGCAGCAGTTTCCTAAAGGAACATCGGTTTGGTTCCTTTGCTCAACAACAGAAGAACATCCCTGCCAAATGGTAAATATCACATTAGAGAGAGACTTAATTTTGGGCTTGAAATTGTTCCTGACTTGAACAATAGGCGTCTATCTTTTTAGATGAAATATATTTCAAAATCGGAGACACAGTACTCTTGTTACAGGTAGATATTGGAAAGCTCCCGTGTCTTCAGGTGAAGTCTGTTTCACAGGCGTAACCTGAGAGAATGAGAGGGAGAGTGTAACCGTAGACCTCATCCTCTTTTGACCTCACAGAGGAGCATGATAGGATCTGAAGCAGTGCCTTCATTGCTGGACTGGGTTGATGATTTGTTGTTCATTGTTGCTGCATTAAACCCCATTAGCACTTTTGTTACCAAAATAACGAAATTATGTAAGTTTGAGTAATATGATCGATTAGTGGTAAGCACCTGGTGGTGGTTTCACTATAACAAGGTATAACGTTGTTTTTCTTGAATGAGTAATAACCAGAGCATCACTAGTTTCACCAAACCGCTGAAGACCTTTCTCTTTATAGTTGTACAGACACTTTTATCCAAAACAACATTTTATCAACATGTGTGTTCCCTAAGAAATGAACCCAAGACCTGAAAGTGCTACACGAAATTACTTTTTTCTACCTTTCTGATTTATTACTCTTTCTTTAGTATCTGTATTACTTTAACTTGCTTTTGAGATTTGGTGTTGTGGTTTTATGAGTATTATTTTCTCTTGCATTATAAAGTGCGTGTGATGTTACTGTAAATGCATTTGCATATGAGCTGGTAAACAGGTGGGTTGTACTAGAGCAGTGATAGGGTGGCCAGAATTCAGATGTCTTATTAGCCCACCCACTGTTTGTCATTCGGATGTGTTTCAGGTATGTAAACGGAAAGCAGTTTATGGAGGATGTGGCAAACGCAATGGAGGCGGCGGATGAGGAGATCTTTATCACTGACTGGTGGTATGTTCAGATAAACCACACCCATAAATCCCAAATATTCATTAACTTTCCTTTGGGTACTATTGATTTATTTTGTATCGAACAATGGCTTCATCTGTGAATCATTTCAGTAAGACAGAATGAAGTTTACTATAAATCCTTAGAAAATCAATTTCCTAGCCCTGTCCACTAAGATAACAAGAAATGTTTAGTTTGATGTTAGATCCACTGGAAGCAGAATTTGGGATGATGAACCATCAACTGGGGGTTAATATTTACATGTATGCATTTTGGAGACACTTTTATCCATTGAAGGTATCAGTATGTGTTCTCTGGAAATCAAATCCATTGCTGTATGCAATCCACCAATTGAGCTACATGAACGCCAACAGATTAATATTGGCCAAAGCCCAAAAGGCAATTGAAAGAGCAAAAAATAAATACTTTGGTACACTTTAGTATACACTTTCTCTGAGGGCACCTCTAGCTGGAAGCAACGACCAAAGAGATATGTTACCTTCATCAGAGATGCCTGGTGCTCTGTTACAACATAATGTAGTCGCTGTGCCAGACATAGTCTTTCATTGTCCGTCATTTTGAAGGAGAGGGGCGTAAAAATTCCGTTATAATAAATTATTATCCATCATTTTATAATTATATTGTAATGATAATAAGACATTGAATAGCTTTTGCTTTCATTTACATTTTCATTATTAATCATAAAGACGAGCGAATACGTTAAAATATGTGTTTTAATTTGTTTAATTTAGACTGTGCGTCACGAATGAACGTTTTTCCTCAGTGACAGCGAAGGCGGTAAAACCATAGACTGTAAAAACACGCAACATTTGTGCAAATGTGAAGGAAACAAATGACAAGATTACTTTCTGTATGATGCTCTAACGTTACCTGAAACCTTAGATTTAGTGTCTTACCTCAGAGTGCGCTTCGTTTGCAGTTTTCATTTTGTTTATTTCGCGATCAACCATTTTATGACATCAAAGTATCGCGAGATATTTTCGAGACCAACGCTTAATAAACGGTCTCGCGGAACTTTACGTATATTCTGCACACAACGCTGCATTAAGTCAAACGCGCACTTGCCACCAACTAGAAAGGGCTGGAAATCACATACAAGTTATAATTAGGATTTTATTGAAGAAACGAGTTACCCTCATTATAATCCGTCAGAATTTTCCATCCTTGCTCAAAATATCCGTTAATTTGTTGGTTAACGCGACCTCAGGTGTGACGTTTTCTATGTGCTTGCGTGCTTCAGCCATATCTAAATTTATGTAACGTTAGGATACACTGCTACAGTGTGACGTGAGACTAGACATTTATGCATATTTGATGATACCTCTGTGTATCATGGCATGCTGAGTCCTGAGATCTTCCTTAAGAGGCCGGTTGTCGAGGGCAACCGCTGGCGACTGGACTCCGTCCTGAAACGACAAGCGGTGAGTTAATTGAACCATCACGTCAGCATTGGTTGTTTTTCTGGTAATCTATTAATATTAACTTGCGTAATTACTGTTCTGATTGCAAATGACGTGTGATTTTTTTTTTATCTCTGGCGGGGATTTACAGCAAAAGGGAGTGAAGATCTTTGTAATGCTGTATAAGGAAGTGGAACTGGCTCTTGGAATAAATAGCGAATATAGCAAACGGACACTACTTCAACTTCACCCCAATATCAAGGTGAGAGAAACAACATGCAAGGCTCATAACAAATGACATGATTGTGGATGATAAATTCTCTTTTGTTTTTAGGTGATGAGGCATCCTGACCACGTGTCCTCTTCTGTGTACCTGTGGGCACATCATGAGAAGATTATAGTCATTGACCAATCGGTGGCTTTCGTGGGAGGCATTGACTTGGCATACGGCCGCTGGGATGATAGGGAACATCGGCTGACTGACATAGGAAGTGTCACCAGGACTCTTCAAGCTTCTGCAGAGGTTAGACTCCCCTCGTTTTATTGTTTCATGACATACAGGGCTTGGATTGTTGACCCCCATAGACAACCAGAGCCACCAAACCTTCTCGCAGCAGTTTCTAAGATTGACAAAATTAAATGACTACCTGGGTCCCAGGTCACTAGCGCATAAAGTGACAACCAGGAAAATAAAATGTGACTCTGTTTTCTACACAATGTAAATATCATTCTGTGAAACCTATAACCTTTATATCTTTAATATTAATATAAAATCAGCTTTTAAAATTAAAACTGATGCTCCTAATCTCATTATTAGATTATGAGGCTTTAGCCTGGATTTTACAAACAGGGTTGGCAATTTGCTTTTTTATGTGCTTAGTCTTCATAGATCCATTTATAAATGTACTTTGTCACACAGAACATGTCTGAAGTTTCTCCCACTATGGCCGCTTCATCAAACGGGTCCAGCGCGGCACACAGTAACGGTAAAAGTGTACCTGTGGACACCGCAGACCAGCCCAAACTGAAAGGACAAGGAAAGATCAAAAGGACTCGTTTTAGCATCCGCAGGCACCTGCAGAAACACGGGCTGGCACACGCAGACAGCGTCAGCAGCGTTGAGAGCTTAGAAGACAGTGAGTACAGCTCCATTTCTTGAACTGAAATGCTTGCAAACTGACCCAAACTCCCACTCTCAGCTGTTAATGCACATCATCACTGTTTATGTCCGTTGGCAGCGCTTTGATATGACTGACCATCTTATGTAACGATTTCTTAAGTAAGTGTAGAAAATATAAATCATTTAATAAATGTAACCCAGTCTGTGAAAAATACGCTTGGTCCTTGACGGGTCCTTGAAATCCTTGAAAGTTTGTGAATCTGGAGGGGAAAATTCAAGGCCCTGGGAAGTATTTGAAAATATACATACATAGATACAGGTCATTGAAAGTGCTTGAATCTATTTTTTGCAAGATGTTTACTGTAAAGAAAATCCATTTTATTCCCTGTGTAGTGTAGGATCATATCATAACATTTGTAGCCTTTTAAGCACACGTGCTAAACTGTTCACTTAAATGCTTATATCTTCTGTATGTGAGTGTTGATTCATACCAAAATGCTTTTTTGCATATTTTTGTTTGACACATGAAAACGTCTCTGGTTACTTATGTAACTGTTGTCCCCTGAGAAGGGAACGAGACGCTGCGTCTCCCTTGCCATACTTCCTGCATCCCTGTAACGCCGTCTTTGGCAATATTTCAGATAGTGATATACTTCCTGGCTCCTCCGTCAACCTGTCTTTGTCGTTAAGCCTCGCCATTGGTTGAATTTGATATACACATTCAGACGCACTTACCCCTGGAGGCGTCCCCAAAGTGTCACCGCAGTGACGCAGCGCGAGTTCCCTCAAAAGGGAACTGTAACAATGTATCTTAAAGGGTAACATGATGTAACCTTGCTCTCACTTGAAATGTGTCCCCACATTTAGTCCTTGAATTTGAGGGTATTGGACCTGGTAGTCCTTGAAAGGTCCTTGAATTAAAAGTTAGTTAAGGTGTGGGAACCCTGAATAAGTTAAAGTCATTTTTTTGTCCTACATAATGTATAGAGCATTCTGTGAAAATAACCTTGATATCTTTTAAATTATTAACTCAATCAATATTAATCAAATTTGATGGATGCTCTTAATCTTACATTTACATTATGAAACTTTTACCGACAGGGTCACGGTTAAGTTAATTAATTGTTACTTTATATAGATGTGATATTAAAATGCATTATCGTAAGGATCCATTTTAAATTAAATGTAGTTGTGCTCATGAAATCATGCTGGGACACTTGCATATCGTTTTTTTTGGAGTTGATTATTCTTAAATGATGAACAAAACTAATTAGTGTCATATTAGCTCTAAACGGTGTTTACGATTGTAAGAATGCCCCTTTTTCATAGGCTTTTCTAACAGTATTTGCAGCCGGCAAAATTTGATCCCTCTTAAAAGGATTGAGCTGAGGGTGTCCATGCCCTCCTGTTTGTGTCCCAGCGGTAAGAATCCAGCTCGGGTGATATGTTTCAGGTTGCATCTCTGTGAAACGTTGCCCCCACTTTAGATTCATGATCTGGATTAACTTGAACAGATTTACAGTAGATCTGTACTGTATGAAGAGAAGTCAAATGTTATTACTGTTGCTTATCACGGGGCACACTTTTCACTATGTGGTTTGCATGCCCAAAACTTTATTTTTCATATTCCCAGATAAGTAACAACCAAAAAGGTCAATGCTTGCAAATTCAAATGTAATATTTGCTAGTTTGAATCGATGTGATCTTTTTAGTTCTGCCATTTAAAGGGACACTCCACTTTTTTTGAAAATATGCCAATTTTCCAGCTCCCTTAGAGATAAACATTCAGCTGATCTCCTGGTCTGGCGTTGGCACTTTTGGCATGGTTTGGCATAGTCCGTTGAATCTGATTAGACCATTGGCATCACGCTAAAAAACAACCAAAAGGTTTCCACATTTTTCCCATTCAAAACTTGACTCTTCTGTAGTTATATCGTGTACTAAGACTAACTACAGAAGAGTCAAGTTTTAAATAGGAAAAATATCCAAACTCTTTGGTTATTTTTGAGCGTGATGCTAATGGTCTAATTAGATTCAATAAATTATGCTAAGCTATGCTAAAAGTGGTAGCGCCAGACCCGAAAATCAGCTGAATGGATTCCAAAAAGGTAAAAATCTAATTTACAATAAAAATTTGCATATTTTCAAAAAAAGTGGAGTGTCCCTTTAAATAAATTAGTTTTTTTTTTTTGGTTTTGCTGTGTCCTTAATTTGCGGTTTTGTGAATACCACTCATGTGGCTGTGTTTTTTTGTACATTATTGCTGAATGTCTTTTTATCTCAATGTTCTAATCAGCAGCAGAAGCCGCCCAGGTTCTTGAGGAAGACGTCATAGGGCTGATGGGAAACACACGTTTCTGGCATGGCAAGGATTACTGTAACTTTGTACATAAAGACTGGATCCAGCTGGACAAACCTTTCGATGGTAAATCACTGCTTTCAGTTTAAGAAGATAAAGAATATCAAGATTTTTTTGCATTTATAACACTTAGTGCCATAAATGCAATGTTAATACCAATAGATGAAAACATTGGCATTTAAATTTGACAGTAAAGTCTAATTTAAATGCCAATGTTTTTATCGATTGGTAACATAAATGTAATTGTTGATGGTAACTAATATATAATATTTTATTATATACATATTTTATATACTGTACATCATCGTTTATATATACTTATGTTGTAAGTGTTTAATAATTATTTTTTTCATGCTGTTTTTACAGACTTCATTGACAGGCACATAACTCCCAGAATGCCTTGGCATGACATCTCCTCTGTGGTTCATGGGAAAGCAGCCAGAGATGTTGCACGGCACTTCATACAGCGCTGGAATTTCACCAAGGTGAGAAAGCCGACACAATCATTTCATTTATGCCCCAGCACCATGTATCCTCATTCCCTACTATAACTTTTTGATGTTTCTATGTGGGTTGTTGATGCATACCACATAATGCACGTAATGTGCATGGGTATTTTTATCTACATCAAGATTTTAGGTTTCATTTTGAAGTGTGGTGAGCTGTAAAGTTTCTGGAAACATTTCATCTTAAAATATTTCACTATTTTTAATCACCCTTACCTTAATTTTTTTTATTAATCACTAGCTGAATAGTCAGATGGTATGACAAAATAAATGAGCAATTACAAAAAATTTTTTTTAACTTTACTTATATCTCAGATATCAATATTTGGTGGTTTTAACACCGAGGCGAGGTCTCTTTTTCAAACTTTTTTTTTGCATAGTTACTGTAAGTGCGGCTTTCAGAAGTGTCACATCCATAACAGAAAATGTCACATCCGTAATGTTGTTTATTCTTCATAAATGCGCATAAGAATTAATATTATTTATTCTTTGAAGTGCTTCCATTATTGCTTTTGGTTTGTGCATTTTACTTTACAGAATTCCTCCAAAGTATGTTGTCTCCTATAAACGTGTCATATTTTGTCACATCCATAACACAAATACATTTCCCTTACCTAAAATAAGAATCACAGTTATAGACTGATATTTTTTCTGATTCTTTGGGATTATCAGGGGTTTAGGAAAATATAAACACATGTATATATTGATAATAAATACATTCCCTGAGAAATTATAATTGAATTTTGACTGAAAATGTCACATCCATAAAACTGGAATTGCTCTATTGTTAAATGTATAGAAACATTCTGTGTAGTCTCTTTATGAATATCAAACATAAAAGCTGTTTTTGATTATTTATTTACATTTGACTCTCAGATCATGAAGCCCAAATACAGGTCCCTCTCGTACCCGTATCTTCTTCCTAAATCTCACACGACTGGAAATGAGATCAAGTATCAGGTTCCTGGATGCACGCAGGCTAATGTACAGGTAGGGGTTTTATCTAAATGTCAGTAACAGACATATAATGTACAGTTATAATCCTTTATAATCTGTCTTTCTGCTCAGGTGTTGCGTTCTGCCGCAGACTGGTCAGCAGGGATAAAATATCACGAGGAGTCGATTCATACGGCTTATATCAATGCAATTGCACGCAGCAAACATTATATCTACATTGAGGTTTGTAGCATAAATATTTATTTGTTATATAGTATTGGTTGCTTGTAATAGGCTGTATGCAGTCAAATACGGTAAAACATATTTCATCACCAGAAATTTAAAAAAAATTTAATTGACGTCACATGACTTCTGCAGAAAACAGTTACATACTAGGAAGTATTGCATAACGATGTCTCAATGGAGAAAATAAAAACTTTGTTCTTTATACAAGTTAAGATTGAATTTTCTGTCTTACAGAACCAGTTCTTCATAAGCTGCGCAGACAACAAAGTTGTTCAAAATAAAATCGGAGACGCCATCGCCCAGAGAATCATTAAAGCTTATCGGGAGTTAGGTTCAAAAACTCAATTCCTTCCCTTTGTCTTCAATACAAATAACACACCTTGAAAGCATTCCTTACAAAAACTTTCCTGTTTAAAATCAAACATTTAAGCTTGTAACACACCTTTGATACACACAGACACATTACTTCATTAATGACAAACTTGTAAATCAGAATGATGTATATGACATGTTTAATTTAGATTTGTTAAAAGACAAAAAAGGTATTCTTTGATGGTAAAAGAATAACCAGATACAAAAAAGGAAGGAATGTGTCAATGTGTCATCACCACAAGCAAGCATCTTATGTAAATGCCACATAAGAAATGTGTCTAACAGAGCTTTGAATCATACAAATGCATTAGCTGACTTAAAGGCGGAGTCCAGGATGTTTGAAAAACGCTTTGGAAAAGGAGACGGGCCGACTACCAAAACACACTTATAGCCAATCAGCAGTAAGGAGCGTGTCTACTAACCGACATCCTTGCCGGGTTGCGTATGTGTGGGGCGGGTCTATCAACAGAAGGTCCAGATTCTATTGCGGTAGGGGCGTGTTTGTTTAGGTGATTTCAAATATCAACATTGGCTGTCAAACATCATGGACTCCGCCTTTAACATTTACATTTATGCGTTTATGCAACCTACAGTGCATTGAAGGTATACATTTTCTGTAAGTGTGAACCCTGGGTGTCGAACCCATGACCTTTGGGCCACTAATGTAATGCACTTCCAATTAAAAATGTAGTTTTTCCACACTCCTAATAGAAAGGCATCATACAAAACAATAACATTTCTCATGTACTTCCTCATACAATGTTTCCATTCAACTTCCTGTTTTATTTTTTCCCTCTCTTGTTTTTGTATGGGGTTCACAGGGAGGATAAAAAGTACCGCGTTTATGTGGTGACTCCTCTGCTTCCTGGTTTTGAGGGGAATATCAACACGGGGGGAGGCAGTGCCATACAAGCCATACTGCACTTCAATTACAGGTAACACTTGATGTATTTCATTTTCCTTTTTTTTTTATCAAAATTTAGTTACTGGGTAATTTTCCACCCTGACAATTACCATATAGTGCTGTTTTTGGCAAGAATTGTATAATATGTTTAAAATGCTTTAGTAAGGTATTAGGTACATCCAGTAGGTTGTTACCAGACAGGGTGATTATGAGTAAATGATTGGACACAAAATCTTGATTAAAATTATTTTGGCAGGTTACTGTAAGTATTTGTTTATGTTGGCATGAGAAAAGAGACAGTAGAGTGATACATTAATCATATTAGCAGTACCGGTCAAAGTGTCTCGTGGTACCCGGACGAGTGGTGTGTTATCAGTTTAGCGGTTGTTGTCAGAAGATAACAAACTTTGAAACGATGTGACTCATCAAAAAGTATTCTGGTTTAAACACATACTGTAGTATATTTCATAATATTGGTTGTTATACATGTTAGGTTAAATAAATGCTTTCTGGTTTGACACAAGAGGAAGTTTTGAATTATGAAAGTTTCAATATGTTTTCATAGTTTCATAGTACAAAGATCAAGGAACATATATTTGCTCGTAATATGACCTTCTTTAAACCACAATATGTTCACAGCCACAAACCCGAGTAGTTAGTAACATGCCTATAGGCAGTGCGATTACAGTAATCTCTGTGTGACAAAATATAACATAACTCAACAATCAATTCTGCCCTACAAAGGCTAAGAGCAGTAACTACGCAAACACTGAAACCGAGAAAAATGCCCTTTACACCAGCCAGACAGTCAAACATGTTACTGCAATTTTGGCGCATGCGTTCCATTGAAATGGGACAAAATTGAACCAGGAGACTTTTTCACAAGACACAACAGATCTCACAAAGCCCATTTCAAACCTAAACTCAATCTTGACCAATTACGTAGTTACTGCGCTTTGGCTTTGTAGGGCAGAATTGAGAGTGTTCGTTTGGACTTTGTTCTGATTGACTTGTATTTCTCAAAATTATTGTATCTTTTGTTTTCACAGGACCATGAACAGAGGAGATTGCTCCATTATATCACAACTGAAGAGAGAAAGTAAGTGCACTGATTATATATAAACGCCATAAAAGTTTTTTTTCTGTGAAGAAAGCGATTCTGTTTGTTGTGACAGTCCTTTCTAAACTCAAACAGCCAATTTCTTGGCTTTGAAAGTGTAGGACTGGTGCCCTATAGAGACAGAGCGCAGCGCGTCATAACCTAAAAACCACGCCCACCGGGGGCGGGGCAATCCATCCGTCTCCATTGACTTTGTATTGCGAGAGGCTGCCTCCTTGTCATTTCTGGCTTATAACAAATAACAGAATAATGCCTAAAAGATAACAAGCCAAAACACCCAGAAATACGTTTTTATAAGCTGTCGACCCCAAAAACTGAGCGTTTAAAGACACAAAAGTGGAAACAGGCAACTTTTCATAGTACTACTGCGCCCACTAGGAGGAAACGTAGTCAGCGATCCACTTTTTTCTCCTTAAAGGCTGAGTTTTACGGCTCGACAGCTTATAAAAACTTATTTCTGGATTTTTTGGCTTGTTAGCTGTACATATTGTCACACAGCAGCTTTAAGGCATTATTCTGTTTTTAAGTTTTATCTGTAAATAAGTTTTTATAAACTGTCGACCCCAAAAAACGAGCGTTTAAAGACACAAAAGTGGAAACAGGCAACTTTTCATAGTACTCTTATTAGTAGAACTGCGCCCATAAGGGGGAAACGTAGTCGGCGATCCACTTTTTTCTCCTTAAAGGTGCTCTAAGCGAATTCACGCGTTTTAGACAATAAAACATTTTTTGTTACAAACAGCAAACATCTCACTATCTGCTTGCAACCTGACCGCTGATCAAACTGTAAAAAAACGCGATCTCTGTAGACAGCCCAGGCTCCACAAACGGCAATAACAACACAGTGGCCAAACCTAGCACCACGAAACATAACAAAGTGTTCCAGCCAATAAACGACAAGAAGGATTTGGGGGTGGGGGTTGGTCGCGTTCATGAAAGCACGGAAGGGAGGGGGAGGAGTTAGCTATGCTCCGTTTGTTTGAAAACAGTTCAAACATCAACAAAAAGTGATGTCGCACAGATTTGCTTAGAGCGCCTTTAAAGGCTGGGTTTTACGGTTCGACAGCTTATAAAAACTTATTTCTGGTTTTTTTGGCTTGTTAGCTTACATCTTGTCATACAGCTTTTAGGCATTATTCTGTTTTTTGTTATAAGCCAGAAATGACAAGGAGGCGGCCTCTCACAATACAAAGTCAATGGAGGCGGTTGGATTGTTTTCCCACCCGGTGGGCGGGGTTTTCGGGTTTGCATAACTGCGCTGTGTCTCTATTGCTAGGGCCAGGTGGAATCTGCTGACTTTTTTTGCTTTTTCTGTGGAACTTTTTTTGAAAAATCTGCGGAATGATTTTAAATGTTTTTAGAAGATATTCTAGAATTTTAGCTATAAATATAATAAAATTGCATCTTAAATAATTACTTTTTAAAGGCTTACAATGAAAATGAATACATCTGAATTAAACTGGACCAACATTAACCAGATAAAGTGCAGGTCAAGATATAATTATATTTTGTATAAAATGACATATATTATTGTTTATAGTGTTATATATTATAGCAGAATAAAAAAGATTGTGTTAATAGGTTCTCATTATGAACTAAGCACATATGATGATAATTTCATCATTTTTACAATGAAATGTAAACTTTATATTATACATAACAAGAGCATTCGTCTTGTAAACGGATTTGAAATGATGATGTGCTGAGTGCTGACTGTCGCGTCACATAGACATAGAGTCAAGTGAGATCTGCTTAACTCAGCGGTAAGTTTTATTTTATCTCAAATGGTTAGTGCTCTCTATCATTAAAAACAATCACAGCAAACGGCACGCGCAGGGTTTATGTACTTGTCAATGCCGCTCACAGACGGTTACTGGTCACAAACACGCTCAAGCGCGGTGTATGTGTGCTTGTCAATTACAGGCATTAAATCTGTTTGGCCCTGCCTATTACTTATAGATATTGTATATTTATATATTTCTTGGGTTTCAATCATAAAGGAGCTTTCCAAGAAGATGAGCAGGCAAACAAGTATTTCTTGTTGCTCTACCCTATTACCCATAATGTCTCTAGGCTTCCCATCCCCAAACTGGACAATTAACAGCACAGTTGAGTCCTGTATTATAAAACAGGTTTGCTCCAACAGCAGCCCACGAGATGTTTATTCCCCAGATCGATGTCTTAAAGACATTAAAATGCAACAGTGTTCTCTAGTGGTTACATGAGTGATTGCCATAGACGGACTTAGTTATTGTGTTTTAAATATTTCAGTACAGATCAGCACACAGTATGGGTGTTTTATCTGGCACCATCTTTTTTTTTTTTTAATTTTTATTGGAAAGGAAGTTGTAGACTAACTGTGGGGTGGAGAATGGTCTTCCTGCACCCATTAACCTCGTTGTGTGAGAACAGGAGTGAAGTTTCCTGGTGTGTTTGAATTATCC
This sequence comes from Misgurnus anguillicaudatus, assembly GCF_027580225.2. Taxonomy (NCBI): domain Eukaryota; kingdom Metazoa; phylum Chordata; class Actinopteri; order Cypriniformes; family Cobitidae; genus Misgurnus; species Misgurnus anguillicaudatus. The sequence goes on along the minus strand of NC_073361.2, from coordinate 24,007,355 downwards.
AGCATGTCTTTGGTGTTGTGTTGCATCTCTGCTTTATCTCAGCAGATACAGATCGCTGTTCTAGAAATGCACTAGTTGTTCTTGTTTGTGGGTTTATAGTTGGTGCTTTGGCGCTTCTTGTGTTTGAATTGGGAATTTATACAGTAAGTAGCCTACTTCTGGTTTAAGTATGTATGTGTTTACCTTAAAGAGATCTGTGGACTAGACTAGTGCACTCCAAAGGATTGACAAAATTCACATTTAGAAGATATAAGCATTCAAAACATTCAGTCTCTCACCTCTGTTAATACAGATCAACAATTTTATGACATCATAGCTGCCCCTCATTAGTGTGACGAAATGCATTTGACTGTTTTAAATGGATGAGGAGCCACCCAGTATGTCCTTCACAACTTCCTGTTTTAGTAGAAATTACGCGACTTCGGCTAGTTTGGATACAGCTAGCTCCGAAATCTCAAGATGTTGGGTTACGTTAAGGATTAGGAAGAAAACATCGTTTCTGGCTAGATGGGATACACCCCTTACAGAAAAACCAAGTTTTTCACATTTGATCATGTGAACAACATCAATTTCACATGTGAAAAAACACGTGATCACATGTGAAATGTGCTTTGGACCATTTTTTGTTTGAATCCCTTGTAAAACACATGTGAAATACATGTGATCAAATGTGCATTATGTAGTGACAATTTTTTTACATTTGCCACATGTGATCCACTGATTTCACATGGGATTCACACAACAATGTTCCAAAAACACATTTCACATGTAAATTTGCACATGTGAAATTCTTGTAACTTTTCTGTATGCCTAAATAGATAGGATTAGGGTTAAAACCATTGTCATCGAGGGAGATTTCACGAAATTTTGCTGTATTCCTTCTAGCCACATCCAAATTAAGCCAACAAAGCTGCACATTTTAATGCGTGGTTTCGCCAGTCATTATTAGGGCCCGAGCACCGAGGAGCAGGCCAGAATGGCCTGCACCGAAAGGTGCGAAGCCCTATTGTTTTTGCTCGGATTATTATTAGGGCCCGAGCACCGAGGAGCAGGCCAGAATGGCCTGCACCGAAAGGTGCGAAGCCCTATTGTTTTTGCTCGAATTTATTATTTTTAGGGCCCGAGCACCGAGGAGCAGGCCAGAATGGCCTGCACCGAAAGGTGCGAAGCCCTATTGTTTTTGCTCGAATTTATTATTTTTTTTTTTTTTTTTTTTTTTTTTTTTATTATTTTTATATTTTTTAACACTTTTGGGCATTTTGGGTGCCTAAACATACTCGAAAACTCTTGAAATTTGGCACAGACGTCAAAGTCGTCCGTCATTGCGAACGGGCAAAGGCTGGAATACGGGCGTGGCACAGGGGCTCTGTAGCGCCCCCTGTAATGCAAAAAAAAACATTGGTGCACAGATCGGGCAAACATGTACGCACATGTAGGAGAGTTGGTACGAATATAGATCTCATCGACCCGAACAACTTTCGCCCTCTAACATTTAAGCTCCGCCCAACAGGAAGTCTGCCATTTTGGATTGTTTCAAAAATGCATGCGGTGAACTTTTAAATACTCCTTCTAGGGGATTCATGGGATTGACACCAAACGTGGTGATCATGATGTCAAGACATTGTACTTGCTAAATTGCAAAGGGATTTTTGATATCTCGAACGGTTCTGCCATGGCGAGGTGACAAAATCATGGCGAATTTAGAGAAACAGGAAGTGTCTAATATCTATGGCAAAAAATATCTTATTGTGATGCCATGCGGGGTGTTTGTTTGTCTGATGATTCCGATCGCATCGATGTGCCTATTGTGACTCCCGGGTATAGCGCCACCACCAGGCGCCAGGAAGTGTGTCAGTCATGAACTTTTAAATACTTCTCCTAGGGAATTCATACGATTGACACCAAACGTGGTGAAGATGATGCTGAGACATTGGACTTGCTAAATTGCGAAGGGATTTTTGATATCTCGAACGGTGTTGCCATGGCGAGGCGACAAATTTATGGCGAATTCAGAGAAACAGCAGGTGTCTAATATCTAAAGCAAAAAATGTCTTATTGGGATGAAAAGCAGTGTGTATGTTCGGCCAAGGATTCCGATCGCATCGATGTGCCTATTGTGAGTCTCGGGTATAGCGCCACCACCAGGCGCCAGGAAGTGTGACAGTCACAAAAGGTGGATTTTTTGACAGTTGCATGCGGTTAACTTTTAAATACTCCTCCTAGGATTTTCATGCGATTGACACCAAAAGTGGTCAACATGATGCTGAGACATTGTAGATGATAAATTGCGAAGGGATTTTTGATTTCTCGAATGCTGCTCCATTGGCAACACGTCAAATTTTACTTTCATTTTCAGGCATATTTAAGCACTTGGCATGCACTTTGAGTGCCTTAACATGCTCGAAAACACCGGGAATTTGGCACAGACCTCAAAGTCGTCAGCCATTAGGACGGGGCAAACGCTGGAACATGGCCGTGGCAGTAGGGCTCTGTAGTGCCCCCTATAATGCAAAAAAATTATTGGTGCACAAATCTGGCAAACATGTACGCACATGTACGAGAGTTGGTACGTATATATATCCCATCGACACGAACAACTTTCACAATCAAACCTATTAGCTCCGCCCAACAGGAAGTCGGCCATTTTGGATGGTTTAAAAATGCATACAGTGAACTTTTGAATACTCCTTCTAGGGGATTCATGGGATTGACACCAAACGTGGTGATCATGATGTCAAGACATTGTACTTGCTAAATTGTGAAGGGATTTTTAATATCTCGAACGGTTCTGTCATGGCGAGGCGACAAATTCATGGCGAAATCAGAGAAACAGGAAGTGTCTAATATCTAAGGTAAAAAATATCTTATTGTGATGCCATGCAGGGTGTTTGTTCGTCTGAAGATTCTGATCGCATCGATGTGCCTATTGTGAGTCTCGGGTATAGCGCCACCACCAGGCGCCAGGAAGTGTTGCAGTCACAAAGGTTGATTTTTTTGACAGTTCCATGTGATGTTCTTTTAAATACTCCTCCTAGAATGTTTATGCGATTGACACTAAAAGTGGTCAACATGATGCTGAGACATTGTAGATGCTAAATTGCGAAGGGATTTTTGATATCTCTAACGCTGTTCCCATGGCAACGCCCCAAACTTTACTTTTATATCAGGCATATTTAGGGCTCTTGGCATGCTTAGATTAACCTAAAAGTTGGCACACACATGAGAGTTTTCGGCTGTTAAGTGTTGACAAAAAGGTCAGATAAAGGCGTGTCTATTTAGTGGCTCACTAGTGCCCCCGTTTGTCTAAAATGTGGGGTTTCTTTTACCTTCAGAACCCAAATAGGTCAGTAGAAACATGAAATAGTCCACTGATATTTACCCACTTGATGCACGTGTCCACTGTGCATTGTTTTCTCGGAGGCACCGTATAGCGGTAAAAAAAACGTGCGAGGGCCCGCCATCGCTGCTTGCAGCTATATTTTTTTTTTTTATTTTTTTTTTTTTTTTTATTTTTTTTTTTTTTAACACTTTTGGGCATTTTGGGTGCCTTAACATACTCGAAAACTCTTGAAATTTGGCACAGACGTTGGAGTCGTCTGTCATTGCGAACAGACAAGGGCTGGAACACAGGCGTGGCAGGGGGGCTCTGTAGCGCCCCCTGTAATGCAAAAACAAACAGTAGTGCGCAGATCGGGCAAACATGTACGCACATTTACGAAAGTTGGTACACATATAGATCTCATCGACCCGAACAACTTTCGCCCTCTAACATTTTAGCTCCGCCCAACAGGAAGTCCGCCATTTTGGATTGTTTAAAAAATGCATGCGGTGAACTTTTGAATACTCCTCCGAGGGGATACATGGGATTGACTCCAAACGTGGTGATCATGATGTCAAGACATTGTACTTGCTAAATTGCGAAGGGATTTTTGATATCTCGAACGGTTCCGCCATGGCGAGGCGACGAATTCATGGCGAATTCAGAGAAACAGGAAGTGTCTAATATCTGAGGCAAAAAATATCTTATTGTGATGCCATGCGGGATGTTTGTTCGTCTAAAGATTCCGATCGCATCGATGTGCCTATTGTGACTCCCGGGTATAGCGCCACCACCAGGCGCCAGGAAGTGTGTCAGTCACAAAGGTGATTTTTTTTCACAGTTCCATGCGATGTTCTTTTAAATACTCCTTCTAGGATTTTCATGCGATTGTTACCAAAAGTGGTCAACATGATGCCGAGACATTGTAGATGATAAATTGCGAAGGAATTTTTGATATCTCAAACGCTGTTCCCATGGCAACCTGTCAAACTTTACTTTCGTTTTTAAGGCATATTTAAGCCTTACATCTGCATGCGGTAAACTTTTAAATACTCCTCCTGAGGAAATAATGTGATTGACTCCAGAAGTGGTCAACATAATGGTGAGACATTGTAGATGATAAATTGCGAAGGGATTTTTGATATCTCAAACGCTGTTCCCATGGCAACGCGTCAAACTTTGCTTTCACTTTCCAGCATATTTAAGGCTGACTGTTACATGCTGTGAACCTTTAAATACTCCTCGTATGGGATTCATGCGATTGACACGAGAAGTGGTCAACATGATGCCGAGACATTGTAGATGATAAATTGCGAAGGAATTTTTGACATCTCGAACGCTGTTCCCATGGCAACGCGTCAAACGTTACTTTAATTTCAGGCATGTTTAAGGCTCTTGGCGTGCTTAGTTGAACTTTATATTTGGCACACACATCAGAGTTTTCGGCTGTTAAGTGTTGACAAAAACGTCAGATAAAGGCGTGTCTATTTAGTGGCTGACTAGCACCCCCGTTTGTCTAAAATATGGGGTTTCTTTTACCTACAGTACCTAAATGGGTCAGTAGCAACATTAAATAGCCCACTGATATTTTACCGACTTGATGCCCTTGCCCGCCGTGCATCGTTTTCTCGGACGCACCGTGTAGCGGTAAAAAAACGTGCGAGGGCCCGCCATCGCTGCTTGCAGCTATATTTTTAGGGCCCGAGCACCGAGGAGCAGGCCAGAATGGCCTGCACCGAAAGGTGCGAAGCCCTATTGTTTTTGCTCGAATTTATTATTTTTTTTTTTATTTTTATTTTTAGGGCCCGAGCACACAAGTGTGAGGACCCTATTGTTTTTGCTCCGTTTATTATTATTATTAGGGCCCGAGCACACAAGTGTGAGGACCCTATTGTTTTTGCTCCGTTTATTATTATTATTAGGGCCCGAGCACACCAGGGTGCGAGGACCCTATTGTTTTTGCTCGGTTTATTATTATTATTATTATTATTATTATTAGGGCCCGAGCACCGAGGAGCAGGCCAGAATGGCCTGCACCGTGGGTGCAAAGCCCTATTGTTTTTGCTTCGTTTATTATTATTATTATTATTATTATTATTATTATTATTATTATATTCCGAAATGAATCGCATTTTTGAAGGCCTAAACATACCCGAAAACTCATGAAAATTTGCACACGCGTCAGAAGTGGCGAAAATTTACATGTAGTATAGGCGTCAGAAGTGGGCGTGTAGAAATGGCTCGATAGCGCCACCTGCAAAATTTCAAGAGAACAGCCCCCCCACTACGAAAAACGTACAGATACGAAATTTGGTAGGATCATCTAGCACCCCAAGACCTACAAAAAAGTCTCTTGGAGCGAAGCTCTAAACCCCACAGGAAGTCGGCCATTTTGAATTTTTTCTGTCATTTTTTGACATTTCCAAGCGTCGTACTTTAACGAACTCCTCCTAGAGATTTAATCCGATCATTATCATATTTGGTCAGTCTCATCTAAAGGCCTTTGCGATGCTAAATTGCGGAGATCTTGACTTTTTGCTGGAGGGTGTGTCCGTGGCGGCCTGCCAAAGTTTGGCATTTTCGCCATGAAACAGGAAGTTGTTATAACTCAGGCATACAATGTCCAATCTGCCACAAACTTCACATGTTTGATAAGAGTCTTGGCCTGAACACATTTTAATGCCAATATTCAACATCAGTCATAGCGCCACCTAGAGGTAGCAGGAAATGCCATGTTTTACTCTGTGATTTACTGCTCTTAGAGATTTAATCAAATCATCATCATATTTGGTCAGACTGATGTTAAGCCCTTTGCGGTGATAAATTGCGAAGATCTTGACTTTTCGTTGAAGGGCGTGTCCGTGGCAGCCTGGCAAAGTGTGATATTTCGCCATGAAACAGGAAGCTGTTGTAATTCAGGCATACATTATCCAATCTGCCCGCGACTTCACAAGTTTGATAAGGGTCCCGGCCTGAACACGTCAATATAACAATAATCAGGTACCGCCATAGCGCCACCTGCTGCACACAGGCGGTGTGGCACATCAGTTTCCCTTTGAATATCCACCTGTATTTATCCACTTTAAATCATACCCCCCTGGTTTACTGCTTTACTAATGCCATAGGGTAGCGGTGCACATGCGTGCGAGGGCCCTTCCATCACTGCTTGCAGCTTTAATTAGGGCCCGAGCACACAAGTGTGAGGACCCTATTGTTTTTGCTCCGTTTATTATTATTATTATTATTATTAGGGCCCGAGCACACCAGTGTGAGGACCCTATTGTTTTTGCTCGGTTTATTATTATTATTATTATTATTATTATTATTATTCCGTTTCTTCTCCAAAGTGAATCGCATTTTTGAGGGCCTAAACATACTCGAAAACTCATGAAATTTTGCAAACACGTCAGAAGTGGCGAAAATTTACATGTGGCATAGGCGCCAGAAGTGGGCGTGTAGAAATGGCTCAATAGCGCCACCTGCAAAATTTCAAAAGAACAGCCCCCCCACTACGAAAAACGTACAGATACGAAATTTGGTAGGATCATGTATCACCCCAAGACCTACAAAAAAGTCTCTTGGAGTGAAGCTCTAAACCCCACAGGAAGTCGGTCATTTAGATTTTTCGCTGTGATATCTGTGCAAATTTTGTCATTTCCAGCCTTCGTACTTTAACGAACTCCTCCTAGAGATTTTATCAGATCGTCATCATATTTGGTCAGTCTTATCTAAAGGCCTTTGCAATGTTAAATTGCGGAGATCTTGACTTTTCGTTGGAGGGTGTGTCTGTGGCAGCCTGCCAAATTTCGTTGTTTTCGCCATGAAACAGGAAGTGGCTCTAACTCAGTCATACAATGTCCAATCTGCCCCACGCTTCACATGTTTGATAAGGGTCTTGACCTGAACACATTTCAATGCCAATATTCAGCTTCAGTCATAGCGCCACCTACAGGTAGCAGGAAATGCCATGTTTTATGCTGTGATTTACTGCTCTTAGAGATTTAATAAAATCATCATCATATTTGGTCAGACTAATCTTAAGCCCTTTGCGATGATAAATAGTGAAGATCTTGACTTTTCGTTGAAGGGCATGTCTGTGGCAGCCTGGCTAAGTGTATTGTTTCGCCATGAAACATGAAGCTGTTGTAATTCAGGCATACATTTTTCGATCTGGCCCAGACTTCACACGTTTGTTAAGGGTCCCGGCCTGAACACATCAATATAACAATAATCAGGTACAGTCATAGCGCCACCTACTGCACACAGGCGTTGTGGTACATCAATTTTCCTTTAAATATCCACCTATATTTACCCATTTTAATTTATATCCCCCTGGTTCACTACTTTACTAATGCCATAGGGTAGCGGTGCACATGCGTGCGAGGGCCCTTCCATCGCTGCTTGCAGCTTTAATTAGGGCCCGAGCACACAAGTGTGAGGACCCTATTGTTTTTGCTCCGTTTATTATTATTATTATTTATTCTTCTTCTTCTCCAAAGTGAATCGCATTTTTGAGAGGCGAAACATGCTCGAAAACTCATGAAATTTTGCACACATGTCAGGAGTGGCGAAAATTTACATGTGGCATAGGCGCCAGAAGTGGGCGTGTAGAAATGGCTCGATAGCGCCACCTGCAAAATTTCAAGAGAACAGCCCCCCCACTACGAAAAACGTACAGATACGAAATTTGGTAGGATCATCTATCACCCCAAGACCTACAAAAAAGTCTCTTGGAGCGAAGCTCTAAACCCAACAGGAAGTCCGCCATTTTGAATTTTTGCCTTGATTTTTGTGCAATTTTGGTCATTTCCAGCCTTCATACTTTAACGAACTCCTCCTACAGATTTAATCCGATCATCGTCATATTTGGTCAATCTCATCTAAAGGCCTTTGCGATGTTAAATTGCGGAGATCTTGACTTTTCGTCAGAGGGTGTGTCCGTGGCGGCCTGACAAATTTCGGCATTTTCGCCATGAAACAGGAAGTGGCTCTAACTCAGGCATACAATGTCCAATCTGCCCCACGCTTCATACGTTTGATAAGGGTCTTGGCCTGAACACATTTCAATGCCAATATTCAACTTCACTCATAGCGCCACCTAGAGGTAGGAGGAAATACCATGTTTTATGCTCTGATTTACTGCTCTTAGAGATTTAATCAAATCATCATCATATTTGGTCTGACTGATGTTAAGCCCTTTAACTTGATAAATTGCGAAGATCTTGACTTTTCGTTGAAGGGCGTGTCCGTGGCAGCCTGGCAAAGTGTGATGTTTCGCCATGAAACAGGAAGTTGTTATAACTCAGGCATACAATGTCCGATCTGCCCCTGACTTCACACGTTTGATAAGGGTCCTGGCCTGAACACATCAACATGGCATAATTCAGTAACACCCATAGCGCCACCTAGAGGCAGCAGGAAATACCATGTTTTACGCTGTGATTTACTGCTCTTAGATATTTAACCATATCAACATCATATTTCACCAGTGTAATCTCAAGACCTTGTGTGATGATAAAAAGCAACGACCTTGACTTTTCATTAAAGGGCGTGTCCGTGGTGGCCTCGCAAAGTATCGGTAAATGAATCGCATTTTTGACAGGCTAAACAAGCCCAAAAAGTCATAAAACGTTGCACACATGTCAGAAGTGGCGAAAATTTACATGTGGCATAGGCGCCAGAAGTGGGCGTATAGAAATGGCTCGATAGCGCCACCTGCAAAATTTCAAGCGAACAGCCCCCCCGCTACGAAAAATGTACAGATACGAAATTTGGTAGGATCATCTATCACCCCAAGACCTACAAAAAAGTCTCTTGGAGCGAAGCTCTAAACCCCACAGGAAGTCGGCCATTTTGAATTTTTGCCTTGATTTTTGTGCAAATTTGGTCATTTCCAGGCTTCATACTGCAACAAACTCCTCCTACAGATTTAATCCGATCATCGTCATATTTGGTCGGTCTTATCTAAAGGCCTTTGCGATGCTAAATTGCAGAGATCTTGACTTTTCGTTGGAGGGTGTGTCCGTGGCGGGCTGCCAAATTTCGGCGTTTTCGCCATGAAACAGGAAGTGGCTCTAACTCAGGTATACAATGTCCAATCTGCCCCACGCTTCACATGTTTGATTAGGGTCTTGGCCTGAACACATTTCAATGCCAATATTCAGCTTCAGTCATAGCGCCACCTAGAGGTAGCAGGAAATACCATGTTTTACGCTATGATTTACTGCTCTTAGAGATTTAATCAAATCATCATCATATTTGGTTAGATTGATGTAAAGCCCTCTGCGGTGATAAATTGTGAATATCTTGACTTTTCGTTGAAGGGCGTGTCCGTGGCGGCCTGGCAAAGTGTGATGTTTTGCCATGAAACAGGAAGCTGTTGTAATTCAGACATACATTGTTCGATCTGCCCCAGACTTCACATGTTTGATAAGGTTCTTGCCTGAACACATTTCAATGCCAATATTCAGCTTCAGTCATAGCACCACCTGCTGCACACAGGCGGTGTGGCACATCAGTTTCCCTTTGAATATCCACCTGTATTTACCCACTTTAATTCATATCCCCCTGGTTCACTGCTTTACTAATGCCATAGGGTAGCGGTGCACATGCGTGCGAGGGCCCTTCCATCGCTGCTTGCAGCTTTAATTAGGGCCCGAGCACACAAGTGTGAGGACCCTATTGTTTTTGCTCCGTTTATTATTATTATTATTATTTATTCTTCTTCTTCTCCAAAGTGAATCGCATTTTTGAGGGGCGAAACATGCTCGAAAACTCATGAAATTTTGCACACATGTCAGGAGTGGCGAAAATTTACATGTGGCATAGGCGCCAGAAGTGGGCGTGTAGAAATGGCTCGATAGCGCCACCTGCAAAATTTCAAGAGAACAGCCCCCCCACTACGAAAAACGTACAGATACGAAATTTGGTAGGATCATCTATCACCCCAAGACCTACAAAAAAGTCTCTTGGAGCGAAGCTCTAAACCCAACAGGAAGTCCGCCATTTTGAATTTTTGCCTTGATTTTTGTGCAAATTTGGTCATTTCCAGCCTTCATACTTTAACGAACTCCTCCTACAGATTTAATCCGATCATCGTCATATTTGGTCAATCTCATCTAAAGGCCTTTGCGATGTTAAATTGCGGAGATCTTGACTTTTCGTCAGAGGGTGTGTCCGTGGCGGCCTGACAAATTTCGGCATTTTCGCCATGAAACAGGAAGTGGCTCTAACTCAGGCATACAATGTCCAATCTGCCCCACGCTTCATACGTTTGATAAGAGTCTTGGCCTGAACACATTTCAATGCCAATATTCAACTTCACTCATAGCGCCACCTAGAGGTAGGAGGAAATACCATGTTTTATGCTCTGATTTACTGCTCTTAGAGATTTAATCAAATCATCATCATATTTGGTCTGACTGATGTTAAGCACTTTTCCTTGATAAATTGCGAAGATCTTGACTTTTCGTTGAAGGGCGTGTCCGTGGCGGCCTGGCAAAGTGTGATGTTTCGCCATGAAACAGTAAGTTGTTATAACTCAGGCATACAATGTCCGATCTGCCCCTGACTTCACACGTTTGATAAGGGTCCAGGCCTGAACACATCAACATGGCATAATTCAGTAACACTCATAGCGCCACCTAGAGGCAGCAGGAAATACCATGTTTTACGCTGTGATTTACTGCTCTTAGATATTTAACCATATCAACATCATATTTCACCAGTGTAATCTCAAGACCTTGTGTGATGATAAAAAGCAACGACCTTGACTTTTCATTAAAGGGCGTGTCCGTGGCGGCCTCGCAAAGTATCGGTAAATGAATCGCATTTTTGACAAGCTAAACAAGCTCAAAAAGTCATAAAACGTTGCACACATGTCAGAAGTGGCGAAAATTTACATGTGGCATAGGCGCCAGAAGTGGGCGTGTAGAAATGGCTCGATAGCGCCACCTGCAAAATTTCAAGCGAACAGCCCCCCCGCTACGAAAAATGTACAGATACGAAATTTGGTAGGATCATCTACCACCCCAAGACCTACAAAAAAGTCTTTTGGAGCGAAGCTCTAAACCCCACAGGAAGTCGGCCATTTTGATTTTTTGCCTTGATTTTTGTGCAAATTTGGTCATTTCCAGGCTTCATACTGCAACAAACTCCTCCTACAGATTTAATCCGATCATCGTCATATTTGGTCGGTCTTATCTAAAGGCCTTTGCGATGCTAAATTGCAGAGATCTTGACTTTTCGTTGGAGGGTGTGTCCGTGGCGGGCTGCCAAATTTCGGTGTTTTCGCCATGAAACAGGAAGTGGCTCTAACTCAGGTATACAATGTCCAATCTGCCCCACGCTTCACATGTTTGATTAGGGTCTTGGCCTGAACACATTTCAATGCCAATATTCAGCTTCAGTCATAGCGCCACCTAGAGGTAGCAGGAAATACCATGTTTACGCTATGATTTACTGCTCTTAGAGATTTAATCAAATCATCATCATATTTGGTTAGATTGATGTAAAGCCCTCTGCGGTGATGAATTGTGAATATCTTGACTTTTCATTGAAGGGCCTGTCCGTGGCGGCCTGGCAAAGTGTGATGTTTCGCCATGAAACAGGAAGCTGTTGTAATTCAGACATACATTGTTCGATCTGCCCCAGACTTCACATGTTTGATAAGGTTCTTGGCCTGAACACATTTCTATGCCAATATTCAGCTTCAGTCATAGCACCACCTGCTGCACACAGGCGGTGTGGCACATCAGTTTCCCTTTGAATATCCACCTGTATTTACCCACTTTAATTCATATCCCCCTGGTTCACTGCTTTACTAATGCCATAGGGTAGCGGTGCACATGCGTGCGAGGGCCCTTCCATCGCTGCTTGCAGCTTTAATTATTATTATTATTATTATTTATTCTTCTTCTTCTCCAAAGTGAATCGCATTTTTGAGGGGCGAAACATGCTCGAAAACTCATGAAATTTTGCACACATGTCAGAAGTGGCGAAAATTTACATGTGGTATAGGCGCTAAAAGTGGGCGTGTAGAAATGGCTCGATAGCGCCACCTGCAAAATTTCAAGAGAACAGCCCCCCCGCTACGAAAAACGTACAGATACGAAATTTGGTAGGATCATCTATCACCCCACCACCTACAAAAAAGTCTCTTAGAGCGAAGCTCTAAACCCAACAGGAAGTCGGCCATTTTGAGTTTTTGCCTTGATTTTTGTGCAAATTTGGTCATTTCCAGCCTTCATACTTTAACGAACTCCTCCTACAGATTTAATCCGATCATCGTCATATTTGGTCAATCTCATCTAAAGGCCTTTGCGATGTTAAATTGCGGAGATCTTGACTTTTCGTCAGAGGGTGTGTCCGTGGCGGCCTGACAAATTTCTGCATTTTCGCCATGAAACAGGAAGTGGCTCTAACTCAGGCATACAATGTCCAATCTGCCCCACGCTTCATACGTTTGATAAGGGTCTTGGCCTGAACACATTTCAATGCCAATATTCAACTTCACTCATAGCGCCACCTAGAGGTAGGAGGAAATACCATGTTTTGTGCTCTGATTTACTGCTCTTAGAGATTTAATCAAATCATCATCATATTTGGTCTGACTGATGTTAAGCCCTTTTCCTTGATAAATTGCGAAGATCTTGACTTTTCGTTGAAGGGCGTGTCCGTGGCGGCCTGGCAAAGTGTGATGTTTCGCCATGAAACAGGAAGTTGTTATAACTCAAGCATACAATGTCCGATCTGCCCCTGACTTCACACGTTTGATAAGGGTCCAGGCCTGAACACATCAACATGGCATAATTCAGTAACACTCATAGCGCCACCTAGAGGCAGCAGGAAATACCATGTTTTACGCTGTGATTTACTGCTCTTAGATATTTAACCATATCAACATCATATTTCACCAGTGTAATCTCAAGACCTTGTGTGATGATAAAAAACAACGACCTTGACTTTTCATTAAAGGGCGCGTCCATGGCGGCCTCGCCAAGTATCGCTAAATGAATCGCATTTTTGACAGGTTAAACAAGCCCAAAAAGTCATAAAACGTTGCACACACGTCAGAAGTGGCGAAAATTTACATGTGGCATAGGCGCCAGAAGTGGGCGTGTAGAAATGGCTCGATAGCGCCACCTGCAAAATTTCAAAAGAACAGCCCCCCCACTACGAAAAACATACAGATATGAAATTTGGTAGGATCATCTATCACCCCAAGACTTACAAAAAAGTCTCTTGAAACTAAGCTCTAAACCCCACAGGAAGTCGGCCATTTTGAATTTTTGCTGTGATTTCTGTGCAAATTTGGTCATTTCCAGGCTTCATACTTTAACGAACTCCTCCTACAGATTTAATCCAATCATCGTAATATTTGGTCAATGTCATCTAAAGGCCTTTGCGATGTTAAATTGCGGAGATCTTGACTTTTCGTTAGAGGGTGTGTCCGTGGCAGCCTGACAAATTTCAGCATTTTCGCCATGAAACAGGAAGTGGCTCTAACTCAGGCATACAATGTCCAATCTGCCCCATGCTTCACAAGTTTGATAAGGGTCTTGGCCTGAACACATTTCAATGCCAATATTCAGCTTTAATCATAGCGCCACCTAGAGGTTGCAGGAAATTACATGTTTTACGCTGTGATTTACTGCTCTTAGATATTTAATCAAATCATAATCATTTTTGGTAATACTGATTTTAAGGACTTTAATATGATATATTCAGAAGATCTTGACTTTTCGTTGAAGGGCGTGTTCGTGGCGGCCTGGCAAAGTGTGATGTTTCGCCATGAAACAGAAAGCTGTTGTAATTCAGACATACATTGTTCGATCTGCTCGAGACTTCACACGTGTGTTAAGGGTCCCGGCCTGAACACGTCAATATAATAATAATCATGTACAGTCATAGCGCCACCTGCTGCACATTTTCCTTTGAATATCTACCTATATTTACCCACTTTAATTCATATCCCCCTGGTTCACTGCTTTACTAATGCCATAGGGTAGCGGTGCACATGCGTGCGAGGGCCCTTCCATCGCTGCTTGCAGCTTTAATTAGGGCCGGAGCACACCGGGGTGCGAGGACCCTATTGTTTTTGCTCGGTTTATTATTATTATTATTATTATTATTATTATTATTATTATTAGGGCCCGAGCACACAAGTGTGAGGACCCTATTGTTTTTGCTCCGTTTATTAGGGCCCGAGCACACAAGTGTGAGGACCCTATTGTTTTTGCTCCGTTTATTATTATTATTATTTATTCTTCTTCTTCTCCAAAGTGAATCGCATTTTTGAGGGGCGAAACATGCTCGAAAACTCATGAAATTTTGCACACATGTCAGGAGTGGCGAAAATTTACATGTGGCATAGGCGCCAGAAGTGGGCGTGTAGAAATGGCTCGATAGCGCCACCTGCAAAATTTCAAGAGAACAGCCCCCCCACTACGAAAAACGTGCAGATACGAAATTTGGTAGGATCATCTATCACCCCAAGACCTACAAAAAAGTCTCTTGGAGCGAAGCTCTAAACCCAACAGGAAGTCCGCCATTTTGAATTTTTGCCTTGATTTTTTTGCAAATTTGGTCATTTCCAGCCTTCATACTTTAACGAACTCCTCCTACAGATTTAATCCGATCATCGTCATATTTGGTCAATCTCATCTAAAGGCCTTTGCGATGTTAAATTGCGGAGATCTTGACTTTTCGTCAGAGGGTGTGTCCGTGGCGGCCTGACAAATTTCGGCATTTTCGCCATGAAACAGGAAGTGGCTCTAACTCAGGCATACAATGTCCAATCTGCCCCACGCTTCATACGTTTGATAAGGGTCTTGGCCTGAACACATTTCAATGCCAATATTTAACTTCACTCATAGCGCCACCTAGAGGTAGGAGGAAATACCATGTTTTATGCTCTGATTTACTGCTCTTAGAGATTTAATCAAATCATCATTATATGTGGTCTGACTGATGTTAAGCCCTTTTCCTTGATAAATTGCGAAGATCTTGACTTTTCGTTGAAGGGCGTGTCCGTGCCGGCCTGGCAAAGTGTGATGTTTCGCCATGAAACAGGAAGTTGTTATAACTCAGGCATACAATGTCCGATCTGCCCCTGACTTCACACGTTTGATAAGGGTCCAGGCCTGAACACATCAACATGGCATAATTCAGTAACACTCATAGCGCCACCTAGAGGCAGCAGGAAATACCATGTTTTACGCTGTGATTTACTGCTCTTAGATATTTAGCCATATCAACATCATATTTCACCAGTGTAATCTCAAGACCTTGTGTGATGATAAAAAGCAACGACCTTGACTTTTCATTAAAGGGAGTGTCCGTGGCGGCCTCGCAAAGTATCGGTAAATGAATCGCATTTTTGACAGGCTAAACAAGCCCAAAAAGTCATAAAACGGTGCACACATGTCAGAAGTGGCGAAAATTTACATGTGGCATAGGCGCCAGAAGTGGGCGTGTAAAAATGGCTCGATAGCGCCACCTGCAAAATTTCAAGCGAACAGCCCCCCCGCTACGAAAAATGTACAGATACGAAATTTGGTAGGATCATCTATCACCCCAAGACCTACAAAAAAGTCTCTTGGAGCGAAGCTCTAAACCCCACAGGAAGTCGGCCATTTTGAATTTTTGCCTTGATTTTTGTGCAAATTTGGTCATTTCCAGGCTTCATACTGCAACAAACTCCTCCTACAGATTTAATCCGATCATCGTCATATTTGGTCGGTCTTCTCTAAAGGCCTTTGTGATGCTAAATTGCAGAGATCTTGACTTTTCGTTGGAGGGTGTGTCCGTGGCGGGCTGCCAAATTTCGGCGTTTTCGCCATGAAACAGGAAGTGGCTCTAACTCAGGTATACAATGTCCAATCTGCCCCACGCTTCACATGTTTGATTAGGGTCTTGGCTGAACAAATTTCAATGCCAATATTCAGCTTCAGTCATAGCGCCACCTAGAGGTAGCAGGAAATACCATGTTTTACGCTTTGATTTAGTGCTCTTAGAGATTTAATCAAATCATCATCATATTTGGTTAGATTGATGTAAAGCCCTCTGCGGTGATAAATTGTGAATATCTTGACTTTTCGTTGAAGGGCGTGTCTGTGGCGGCCTGGCAAAGTGTGATGTTTCGCCATGAAACAGGAAGCTGTTGTAATTCAGACATACATTGTTCGATCTGCCCCAGACTTCACATGTTTGATAAGGTTCTTGGCCTGAACACATTTCAATGCCAATATTCAGCTTCAGTCATAGCGCCACCTGCTGCACACAGGCGGTGTGGCACATCAGTTTCCCTTTGAATATCCACCTGTATTTACCCACTTTAATTCATATCCCCCTGGTTCACTGCTTTACTAATGCCATAGGGTAGCGGTGCACATGCGTGCGAGGGCCCTTCCATCGCTGCTTGCAGCTTTAATTATTATTATTATTATTATTATTTATTCTTCTTCTTCTCCAAAGTGAATCGCATTTTTGAGGGGCGAAACATGCTCGAAAACTCATGAAATTTTGCACACATGTCAGGAGTGGCGAAAATTTACATGTGGCATAGGCGCCAGAAGTGGGCGTGTAGAAATGGCTCGATAGCGCCACCTGCAAAATTTCAAGAGAACAGCCCCCCCACTACGAAAAACGTACAGATACGAAATTTGGTAGGATCATCTATCACCCCAAGACCTACAAAAAAGTCTCTTGGAGCGAAGCTCTAAACCCAACAGGAAGTCGGCCATTTTGAATTTTTGCCTTGATTTTTGTGCAAATTTGGACATTTCCAGCCTTCATACTTTAACGAACTCCTCCTACAGATTTAATCCGATCATCGTCATATTTGGTCAATCTCATCTAAAGGCCTTTGCGATGTTAAATTGCGGAGATCTTGACTTTTCGTCAGAGGGTGTGTCCGTGGCGGCCTGACAAATATCGGCATTTTCGCCATGAAACAGGAAGTGGCTCTAACTCAGGCATACAATGTCCAATCTGGCCCACGCTTCATACGTTTGATAAGGGTCTTGGCCTGAACACATTTCAATGCCAATATTCAACTTCACTCATAGCGCCACCTAGAGGTAGGAGGAAATACCATGTTTTATGCTCTGATTTACTGCTCTTAGAGATTTAATCAAATCATCATCATATTTGGTCTGACTGATGTTAAGCCCTTTTCCTTGATAAATTGCGAAGATCTTGACTTTTCGTTGAAGGGCGTGTCCGTGGCGGCCTGGCAAAGTGTGATGTTTCGCCATGAAACAGGAAGTTGTTATAACTCAGGCATACAATGTCCGATCTGCCCCTGACTTCACACGTTTGATAAGGGTCCAGGCCTGAACACATCAACATGGCATAATTCAGTAACACTCATAGCGCCACCTAGAGGCAGCAGGAAATACCATGTTTTACGCTGTGATTTACTGCTCTTAGATATTTAACCATATCAACATCATATTTCACCAGTGTAATCTCAAGACCTTGTGTGATGATAAAAAACAACGACCTTGACTTTTCATTAAAGGGCGTGTCCATGGCGGCCTCGCCAAGTATCGCTAAATGAATTGCATTTTTGACAGGCTAAACAAGCCCAAAAAGTCATAAAACGTTGCACACACGTCAGAAGTGGCGAAAATTTACATGTGGCATAGGCGCCAGAAGTGGGCGTGTAGAAATGGCTCGATAGCGCCACCTGCAAAATTTCAAAAGAACAGCCCCCCCCACTACGAAAAACATACAGATATGAAATTTGGTAGGATCATCTATCACCCCAAGACCTACAAAAAAGTCTCTTGGAACTAAGCTCTAAACCCCACAGGAAGTCGGCCATTTTGAATTTTCTCTGTGATTTCTGTGCAAATTTGGTCATTTCCAGGCTTCATACTTTAACGAACTTCTCCTACAGATTTAATCCAATCATCGTAATATTTGGTCAATGTCATCTAAAGGCCTTTGCGATGTTAAATTGCGGAGATCTTGACTTTTCGTTTGAGGGTGTGTCCGTGGCAGCCTGACAAATTTTGGCATTTTCGCCATGAAACAGGAAGTGGCTCTAACTCAGGCATACAATGTCCAATCTGCCCCATGCTTCACAAGTTTGATAAGGGTCTTGGCCTGAACACATTTCAATGCCAATATTCAGCTTTAATCATAGCGCCACCTAGAGGTTGCAGGAAATTACATGTTTTACGCTGTGATTTACTGCTCTTAGATATTTAATCAAATCATCATCATTTTTGGTAATACTGATCTTAAGGACTTTAATATGATATATTCAGAAGATCTTGACTTTTCGTTGAAGGGCGTGTCCGTGGCGGCCTGGCAAAGTGTGATGTTTCGCCATGAAACAGAAAGCTGTTGTAATTCAGACATACATTGTTCGATCTGCTCGAGACTTCACATGTGTGTTAAGGGTCCCGGCCTGAACACGTCAATATAATAATAATCATTTACAGTCATAGCGCCACCTGCTGCACATTTTCCTTTGAATATCTACCTATATTTACCCACTTTAATTCATATCCCCCTGGTTCACTGCTTTACTAATGCCATAGGGTAGCGGTGCACATGCGTGCGAGGGCCCTTCCATCGCTGCTTGCAGCTTTAATTAGGGCCCGAGCACACCAGGGTGCGAGGACCCTATTGTTTTTGCTCGGTTTATTATTATTATTATTATTATTATTATTATTATTATTATTAGGGCCCGAGCACCGAGGAGCAGGCCAGAATGGCCTGCACCGTGGGTGCAAAGCCCTATTGTTTTTGCTCGGTTTATTATTATTATTATTATTATTATTATTATTCCGTTTCTTCTCCAAAGTGAATCGCAATTTTTAGGGCCTAAACATATTCGAAAACTCATGAAATTCTGCACACACGTCAGAAGTGGCGAAAATTTACATTTGGCATAGGCGCCAGAAGTAGGCGTGTAGAAATGGCTCAATAGCGCCACCTGCAAAATTTCAAAAGAACAGCCCCCCCACTACGAAAAACGTACCGATACGAAATTTGGTAGGATCATGTATCACCCCAAGACCTACAAAAAAGTCTCTTGGAGCGAAGCTCTAAACCCCACAGGAAGTCGGCCATTTTGGTTTTTCACTGTGATTTCTGTGCAAATTTGGTCATTTCCAGCCTTCGTACTTTAACGAACTCCTCCTAGAGATTTTATCAGATCGTCATCATATTTGGTCAATCTCATCTAAAGGCCTTTGCGATGTTAAATTGCGGAGCTTTTGACTTTTTGTTGGAGGGTGTGTCCGTGGCGGCCTGACAAAGTTCAGCGTTTTCGCCATGAAACTGGAAGTTGTTATAACTAAGGCATACAATGTTCAATCTGCCACACACTTCACACGTTTGATGGGAGTCTTGGCCTGAACACATTTCAATGCCAATACTCAGCTTCAGTCATAGCGCCACCTAGAGGTAGCAGGAAATGCCATGTTTTACGCTGTAATTTACTGCTCTTAGAGATTTAATAAAATCATCATCATATTTGGTCAGACTGATCTTAAGCCCTTTGCGATGATAAATTGCGAAGATCTTAACTTTTCGTTGAAGGGCGTGTCTGTGGCAGCCTGGCAAAATGTGATGTTTCACCATGAAACAGGAAGCTGTTGTAATTCAGGCATACATTGTTTGATCTGCTCCAGACTTCACACGTTTGATAAGGGTCCCGGCCTGAACACGTCAATATAACAATAATCAGGTACCGTCATAGCGCCGCCTGCTGCACACAGGCGGTGTGGAACATCAGTTTCCCTTTGCATATCCACCTGTATTTACCCACTTTAATTCATACCCCCCTGGTTTACTGCTTTACTAATGCCATAGGGTGGCGGTGCACATGCGTGCGAGGGCCCTTCCATCGCTGCTTGCAGCTTTAATTAGGGCCCGAGCACACCAGGGTGTGAGGACCCTATTGTTTTTGCTCCGTTTATTATTATTATTATTTTTCTTCTTCTTCTTCTTCTTCTTCTTCTTCTTCTTCTTCTTCTCCGAAATGGATCGCATTTTTGAGGGCCTAAACATACCCGAAAACTCATGAAAATTTGCACACGCGTCAGAAGTGGCGAAAATTTACATGTAGTATAGGCGTCAGAAGTGGGCGTGTAAAAATGGCTCGATAGCGCCACCTGCAAAATTTCAAGAGAACAGCCCCCCCACTACGAAAAACGTACAGATACGAAATTTGGTAGGATCATCTATCACTCCAAGACCTACAAAAAAGTCTCTTGGAGCGAACCTCTAAACCCCACAGGAAGTCGGCCATTTTGAATTTTCTCTGTCATTTTTGGATATTTCCAAGCGTCGTACTTTAACGAACTCCTCCTAGAGATTTACTCTGATCATCATCATATTTGGTCAGTATCATCTAAAGGCCTTTGCGATGCTAAATTGCGGAGCTTTTGACTTTTCGTTGGAGGGCGTGTCCTTGGCGGCCTGGGAAAGTTTGATGTTTCGCCATGAAACAGGAAGCTGATGTAATTCAGGCATACGTTGTCCGATCTGCCCCTGACTTCACACGTTTGATAAGGGTCCAGGCCTGAACACATCAACATGGCATAATTCAGTAACACTCATAGCGCCACCTAGAGGCAGCAGGAAATACCATGTTTTATGCTGTGTCTTACTGCTCTTAGAGATTTAAACATATCAACATCATATTTCACCAGTGTAATCTCAAGACCTTGTGTGATGATAAAGAGCAACGGCCTTGACTTTTCATTAAAGGGCGTGTCCGTGGCAGCCTCGCAAAGTATCGCTAAATGAATCGCATTTTTGACAGGCTAAACAAGCTCAAAAAGTCATAAAACGTTGCACACACGTCAGAAGTGGCAAAAATTTACACGTGGCATAGGCGCCAGAAGTGGGCGTGTAGAAATGGCTCAATAGCGCCACCTGCAAAATTTCAAGAGAACAGCCCCCCCACTACGAAAAACCTACAGATACGAAATTTGGTAGGGTCATCTATCACCCCAAGACCTACCAAAAAGTCTCTTGGAGCGAAGCTCTAAACCCCACAGGAAGTCGTCCATTTTGAATTTTTGCTGTAATTTATGTGCAAATTTTGTCATTTCCAGGCTTCGTACTTTAACGAACTCCTCCTAGAGATTTTAATAGATCGTCATCATATTTGGTCAATCTCATCTAAAGGCCTTTGCGATGTTAAATTGCGGAGCTTTTGACTTTTCGTTGGAGGGTGTGTCCGTGGCGACCTGCCAAATATCAGCATTTTCGCCATGAAACAGGACGTTTTTATAACTAAGGCATACAATGTCCAATCTGCCCCACGCTTCACATGTTTGATAAGGGTCTTGGCCTGAACACATTTCAATGCCAATATTCAGCTTCAGTCCTAGCGCCACCTAAAGGTAGCAGGAAATGCCTTGTTTTACACTGTGATTTACTGTTCTCAGAGATTTAATCAAATCATTATCATATCAGGTGAGACTGATCTTAAGCCCTTTGCGATGAAAAATTACGAAGATCTTGACTTTTCGTTAAAGGGCGTGTCCGTGACGGCCTGGCAAAGAGTGATGTTTCGCCATGAAACAGGAATCGGTTGCAATTCAGGCATACATTATCCGATCTGCCCTATACTTCACACTTTTGATAAGGGTCCCGGCCTGAACACATTAATATAACAACAATCAGTTACAGTCACAGCGCCACCTGCTGCACACAGGCGGTGTGGCACATCAGTTTCCCTTTGAATATCCACCTATATTTGCCCACTATAATTAAGATCCCCCTGGTTAACTGCTTTACTAATAGCATAGGGTAGCGGTGCACATGCGTGCGAGGGCCCTTCCATCGCTGCTTGCAGCTTTAATTAGGGCCCGAGCACCGAGGAGCAGGCCAGAATGGCCTGCACCGTGGGTGCAAAGCCCTATTGTTTTTGCTCCGTTTATTATTATTTTTCTTCTTCTTCTTCTTCTTCTTCTTCTTCTTCTCCGAAATGGATCGCATTTTTGAGGGCCTAAACATACCCGAAAACTCATGAAAATTTGCACACGCGTCAGAAGTGGCGAAAATTTACATGTAGTATAGGCGTCAGAAGTGGGCGTGTAAAAATGGCTCGATAGCGCCACCTGCAAAATTTCAAGAGAACAGCCCCCCCACTACGAAAAACTTACAGATACGAAATTTGGTAGGATCATCTATCACTCCAAGACCTACAAAAAAGTCTCTTGGAGCGAACCTCTAAACCCCACAGGAAGTCGGCCATTTTGTATTTTATCTGTCATTTTTTGACATTTCCAAGCGTCGTACTTTAACGAACTCCTCCTAGAGATTTAATCCGATCATCATCATATTTCGTCAGTATCATCTAAAGGCCTTTGCGATGCTAAATTGCGGAGCTTTTGACTTTTCATTGAAGAACGTGTCCGTGGCGGCCTGGCAAAGTGTGATGTTTCGCCATGAAACAGGAAGCTGTTGTAATTCAGGCATACATTGTCCGATCTGCCCCTGACTTCACACGTTTGATAAGGGTCCCGGCCTGAACACATCAACATGGTATAATTCAGTGACAGTTATAGCGCCACCTAGAGGCAACAGGAAATACTATGTTTTATGCTGTAACTTACTGCTCTTAGAGATTTAACCATATCAACATCATATTTCATCAGTCTAATCTCAAGACTTTTTGTAACGATAAATAGCGACGACCTTGACTTTTCATTAAAGGGCGTGTCCGTGGCGGCCTCGCAAAGTATCGCTAAATGAATCACATTTTTGACAGGCTAAACAAGCTCAAAAAGTCATAAAACGTTGCACACAAGTCAGAAGTGGCGAAAATTTACATGTGGCATAGGAGACATAAATAGGCGTGTAGAAATGGCTCGATAGCGCCACCTACAAAATTTCAAAAGAACAGCCCCCCCACTACGAAAAACATACAGATACGAAATTTGGTAGGATCATCTATCACCCCAAGACTTACAAAAAAGTCTCTTGGAGCGAAGCTCTAAACCCCACAGGAAGTCGGCGATTTTGATTTATTGCTGTGATTTCTGTGCAAATTTTGTCATTTCCAGGCTTCATACTTTAACGAACTCCTCCTAGAGATTTTATCAGATCGTCATCATATTTGGTCAATCTCATCTAAAGGCCTTTGCGATGTTAAATTGCGGAGTTTTTGACTTTTCGTTGGAGTGTGTGTCCGTGGCGGCCTGACAAAGTTCAGCGTTTTCGCCATGAAACAGGAAGTTGTTATAACTCAGGCATACAATGTCCAATCTGCCCCACACTTCACATGTTTGATAAGAGTCTTGACCTGAACACATTTTAATGCCAATATTCAGCTTCAGTCATAGCGCCACCTAGAGGTAGCAGGAAATGTCTTGTTTTACGCTGTGATTTACTGCTCTTAGAGATTTAATAAAATCATAATCATATTTGATCAGACTGATGTTAAGCCCTTTGCGGTGATAAATTGCGAAGATCTTGACTTTTCGTTGAAGTGCGTGTCCGTGGCAGCCTGGCAAAGTGTGATATTTCGCCATGAAACAGGAAGCTGTTGTAATTCAGGCATACATTATCCGATCTGCCCCCGACTTCACAAGTTTGATAAGGGTCCCGGCCTGAACACGTCAATATATCAATAATCAGGTACAGTCATAGCGCTACCTGCTGCACACAGGCGGTGTGGCACATCAGTTTCCCTTTGAATATCCACCTATATTTACCCACTTTAATTCATACCCCCCTGGTTCACTGCTTTACTAATGCCATAGGGTAGCGGTGCACATGCGTGCGAGGGCCCTTCCATCGCTGCTTGCAGCTTTAATTAGGGCCCGAGCACGGAGGAGCAGGCCAGAATGGCCTGCACCGTAGGTGCAAAGCCCTATTGTTTTTGCTCAGATTCTTCTGCTTTTTCTTCTCCGAAATGAATCGCATTTTTGAGGGCCTAAACATGCTCGAAAACTCATGAAACTTTGCACACGCGTCAGAATTGACGAAAATTTACATGTGGTATAGGCGTCAGAAGTGGGCGTGTAGAAATGGCTCGATAGCGCCACCTGCAAAATTTCAAAAGAACAACCCTCCCGCTACGAAAAACGTACAGATACGAAATTTGGTAGGATCGTCTATCACCCCAAGACCTACAAAAAAGTCCCTTGGAACCAGGCTCTAAAACCCACAGGAAGTCGGCCATTTTGAATTTTCGCTGGGATTTCTGTGCAAATTTTGGCATTTCCAGGCTTCGTACTTTAACAAACTCCTCCTAGAGATTTAATCTGATCATCATCATATTTGGTCTGTGTCATCTAAAGGCCTTTGCGATGTTAAATTGTGGAGCTTTTGACTTTTTGTTGGAGAGCGTGTCCGTGGGGGCCTGACAAAGTTCAGTGTTTTCGCCATGAAACAGGAAGTTTTTATAACTAAGGCATACAATGTTCAATCTTCCCCACACTTCACACGTTTGATAAGAGTCTTTGCCTGAACACATTTCCATGCCAAAATTCAGCTTCAGTCATAGCGCCACCTAGATGCAGCAGGAAATGCCATGTTTTACGCCATGATTTACAGCTCTTAGAGATTTAATCAAATCATCATCATATCTGCTCAGACTGACATTAAGCCCTTGGCGATGATAAATTGTGAAGATCTTGACTTTTTGTTGGAGGGCGTGTCCGTGGCGGCCTGGCAAAGTGTGATGTTTCGCTATGAAACATGAAGTTGTTGTAATTCCGGCATACATTGTCCGATCTGCCCCCGACTTCACACGTTTGATAAGGGTCCTGGCCTGAACACATAAACATGGCATAATTCCGTAATAGTCATAGCGCCACCTAGAGGCAGCAGGAAATACCATGTTTTAAGCTGTGACTTACTGCTCTTAGATATTTAAACATATCAACATCATATTTCACCAGTGTAATCTCAAGACCTTGTGTGATGATAAAAACCAACGACCTTGACTTTTCATCAAAGGGCGTGTCCGTGGCGGCCTCGCAAAGTATCGCTAAATGAATCGCATTTTGACAGGCTAAACAAGCTCAAAAAGTCATAAAACGTTGCACACACGTCAGAAGTGGCGAAAATTTACATGTGGCATAGGCGCCAGAAGTGGGCGTGTAGAAATGGCTCAATAGCGCCACCTGCAAAATTTCAAGAGAACAGCCCTGCCGCTATGAAAAACCTACAGATACGAGATTTGGTAGGGTCATCTATCCCCCCAAGACCTACAAAAAAAGTCTCTTGGAGCGAAGCTCTAAACCCAACAGGAAGTCAGCCATTTTGATTTTTCGCTGTGATTTCTGTGCAAATTTTGTCATTTCCAGCCTTCGTACTTTAACGAACTCCTCCTAGAGATTTAATCCGATCATCATCATATTTGGTCAGTATCATCTAAAGGCCTTTGCGATGTTAAATTGCGGAGCTTTTGACTTTTCGTTGGAGGGTGTGTCCGTGGCGGCCTGACAAAGTTCAGCGTTTTCGCCATGAAACAGGAAGTTGTTATAACTAAGGCATACAATGTCCAATCTGCCCCACACTTCACACGTTTGATAAGAGTCTTTGCCTGAACACATTTCAATGCCAATATTCAACATCAGTCATAGCGCCACCTAGAGGTAGCAGGAAATACCATGTTTTACGCTATGATTTGCTGCTCTTAGAGATTTAATCAAATCATCATCATATTTGGTCAGATCTGATGTTAAGCCCTTTGTGGTGATAAATTGTGAAGATCTTGACTTTTCGTTTAAGGGCGTGTCTGTGGTGGCCTGGCAAAGTGTGGTGTTTCACCATGAAACAGGAAGCTGTTGTAATTCAGACATACATTGTTCGACCTGCCCCAGACTTCACACGTTTGTTAAGGGTCCCGTCCTGAACACGTCAATATAATAATAATCAGGTACAGTCATAGCGCCACCTGCTGCACTCAGGCGGTGTGGCACATCAATTTTCCTTTGAATATCCACCTATATTTACCCACTTTAATTCGTATGCCCCTGGTTCACTGCTTTACTAATGCCATAGGGTAGCGGTGCATATGCGTGCGAGGGCCCTTCCATCGCTGCTTGCAGCTTTAATTATTATTTATTCTTCTTCTTCTCCAAAGTGAATCGCATTTTTGAGGGGCGAAACATGCTCGAAAACTCATGAAATTTTGCACACATGTCAGAAGTGGCGAAAATTTACATGTGGTATAGGCGCTAAAAGTGGGCGTGTAGAAATGGCTCGATAGCGCCACCTGCAAAATTTCAAGAGAACAGCCCCCCCGCTACGAAAAACGTACAGATACGAAATTTGGTAGGATCATCTATCACCCCAAGACCTACAAAAAAGTCTCTTGGAGCGAAGCTCTAAACCCAACAGGAAGTCCGCCATTTTGAATTTTTGCCTTGATTTTTGTGCAAATTTGGTCATTTCCAGGCTTCATACTTTAACGAACTCCTCCTACAGATTTAATCCGATCATCGTCATATTTGGTCAATCTCATCTAAAGGCCTGTGCGATGTTAAATTGCGGAGATCTTGACTTTTCGTCAGAGGGTGTGTCCGTGGCGGCCTGACAAATTTCTGCATTTTCGCCATGAAACAGGAAGTGGCTCTAACTCAGGCATACAATGTCCAATCTGCCCCACGCTTCATACGTTTGATAAGTGTCTTGGCCTGAACACATTTCAATGCCAATATTCAACTTCACTCATAGCGCCACCTAGAGGTAGGAGGAAATACCATGTTTTACGCTGTGATTTACTGCTCTTAGAGATTTAATCAAATCATCATCATATTTGGTCAGACTGATGTTAAGCCCTTTGCCGTGATAAATTGCGAAGATCTTGACTTTTCGTTGAAGGGCGTGTCCGTGGCAGCCTGGCAAAGTGTGATATTTCGCCATGAAACAGGAAGCTGTTGTAATTCAGACATACATAGTCCGATCTGCCCCCAACTTCACACGTTTCATAAGGGTCCCGGCCTGAACACATCAACATGGCATAATTCAGTATCAGTCATAGCGCCACCTAGAGGCAGCAGGAAATACCACCTTTTATGCTGTGACTTACTGCTCTTAGAGATTTAACCATATCAACATCATATTTCATCAGTCTAATATCAAGACCTTGTGTGATGATAAATAGCATCGACCTTGATTTTTCGTTAAAGGGCGTGTCCGTTGCGGCCTCGCAAAGTATCGCTAAATGAATCCCCTTTTTGACAGCCTAAACGAGCTCAAAAAGTCATGAAACATTGCACACGTGTCAAAAGTGGCGAATATTTTCATGTGATATAGGCTTCAGAACTTGGGGTGTTAAAATGGCTCTATAGCGCCACCTACAAAAATTCAATAGAGCAGCCCCCCCGCTACGTTAATCGCACAGATACGAAATGTGGTAGGATCATGTATCACCCCAAGACCTACAAAAAAGTCTCTTGGAGCAAAGCTATAAACCCCACAGGAAGTCAGCCATTTTTAATTTTCTCTGTAATTTGAGTGCAAATTTTGCCATTTCTGGCCTTCGTATTTTAACAAACTCCTCCTATAAATTTAATCAGATAATCATCATATTTGGTGAGTGTCATCTAAAGGGCTTTGCTATGCTAAATTGCGGAGATCTTGACATTTCAATGGAGGGTGTGTATGTGGCGGCTTGCCAAATTTCTGTGTTTCTCAATGAAACAGGAAGTTGTTCTAACTCAGGTTTAAAATGTCCAATCTGACCCACGCTTCACAAGTTTGATAATTGTCCTGTCCTGAACACATCAACATGGCAATATTCAGTAAAAGTTATAGCGCCACCTGCTGGAAGCAGGAAATGACATGTTTTACACTATGATTTACTGCTCATTGAAATGTATTCAGATCATCATCATTTGGTCAGTCTGAACTTAGGGACTTCACAATGATAAATTGTGAAGATCTTGACATTTCGTTAAAGGGGCGTGTCCGTTGTGGTCTGTCAAAGTTTGATTTTTCGCCATGAGAAAGCTGTTGTAACTCAGACATGCAATGTCCGACCTGTCACAGACATCATACGTTTGACAAGGGTCCTGGCCTCAACACATCAATGTTACAACAATCAATTACAATCATAGTGCCACCTGCTGCATAAAGGAGTAGTGGCACTTCAAAGTTCCTTTGAATATCCACCTATATTTATCCACGGAAATTTCAATCCCCCTGGTTTATTGCTTTACTAAGGCCATAGAGTGGCGGTGCACATGAGTGCGAGGGCCCTTCCATCACTGCTTGCAGTTTTAATTAGGGCCCGAGCACACAAGTGTGAGGACCCTATTGTTTTTGCTCCGTTTATTATTATTAGGGCCCGAGCACACCAGGGTGTGAGGACCCTATTGTTTTTGCTCCGTTTATTATTATTATTATTTTTCTTCTTCTTCTTCTTCTTCTTCTTCTTCTTCTTCTCCGAAATGGATCGCATTTTTGAGGGCCTAAACATACCCGAAAACTCATGAAAATTTGCACACGCGTCAGAAGTGGCGAAAATTTACATGTAGTATAGGCGTCAGAAGTGGGCGTGTAAAAATGGCTCGATAGCGCCACCTGCAAAATTTCAAGAGAACAGCCCCCCCACTACGAAAAACGTACAGATACGAAATTTGGTAGGATCATCTATCACTCCAAGACCTACAAAAAAGTCTCTTGGAGCAAACCTCTAAACCCCACAGGAAGTCGGCCATTTTGAATTTTCTCTGTCATTTTTGGACATTTCCAAGCGTCGTACTTTAACGAACTCCTCCTAGAGATTTACTCTGATCATCATCATATTTGGTCAGTATCATCTAAAGGCCTTTGCGATGCTAAATTGCGGAGCTTTTGACTTTTCGTTGGAGGGCGTGTCCTTGGCGGCCTGGGAAAGTTTGATGTTTCGCCATGAAACAGGAAGCTGATGTAATTCAGGCATACATTGTCCGATCTGCCCCTGACTTCACACGTTTGATAAGGGTCCAGGCCTGAACACATCAACATGGCATAATTCAGTAACACTCATAGCGCCACCTGGAGGCAGCAGGAAATACCATGTTTTACGCTGTGTCTTACTGCTCTTAGAGATTTAAACATATCAACATCATATTTCACCAGTGTAATCTCAAGACCTTGTGTGATGATAAAAATCAACGACCTTGACTTTTCATTAAAGGGCGTGTCCGTGGCAGCCTCGCAAAGTATCGCTAAATGAATCGCATTTTTGACAGGCTAAACAAGCTCAAAAAGTCATAAAACGTCGCACACGTCAGAAGTGGCAAAAATTTACACGTGGCATAGGCGCCAGAAGTGGGCGTGTAGAAATGGCTCAATAGCGCCACCTGCAAAATTTCATGAGAACAGCCCCGCCGCTACGAAAAACCTACAGATACGAAATTTGGTAGGGTCATCTATCACCCCAAGACCTACCAAAAAGTCTCTTGGAGCGAAGCTCTAAACCCCACAGGAAGTCGTCCATTTTGAATTTTTGCTGTAATTTATGTGCAAATTTTGTCATTTCCAGGCTTCGTACTTTAACGAACTCCTCCTAGAGATTTTAATAGATTGTCATCATATTTGGTCAATCTCATCTAAAGGCCTTTGCGATGTTAAATTGCGGAGCTTTTGACTTTTCGTTGGAGGGTGTGTCCGTGGCGACCTGCCAAATATCAGCGTTTTCGCCATGAAACAGGACGTTTTTATAACTCAGGCATACAATGTCCAATCTGCCCCACGCTTCACATGTTTGATAAGGGTCTTGACCTGAACACATTTCAATGCCAATATTCAGCTTCAGTCCTAGCGCCACCTAAAGGTAGCAGGAAATGCCTTGTTTTACACTGTGATTTACTGTTCTCAGAGATTTAATCAAATAATTATCATATCAGGTGAGACTGATCTTAAGCCCTTTGCGATGAAAACTTGTGAAGATCTTGACTTTTCGTTGAAGGGCGTGTCCGTGGCGGCCTGGCAAAGAGTGATGTTTCGCCATGAAACAGGAATCTGTTGCAATTCAGGCATACATTATCCGATCTGCCCTATACTTCACACTTTTGATAAGGGTCCCGGCCTGAACACAATAATATAACAACAATCAGTTACAGTCACAGCGCCACCTGCTGCACACAGGCGGTGTGGCACATCAGTTTCCCTTTGAATATCCACCTATATTTGCCCACTATAATTAAGATCCCCCTGGTTAACTGCTTTACTAATAGAATAGGGTAGCGGTGCACATGCGTGCGAGGGCCCTTCCATCGCTGCTTGCAGCTTTAATTATTATTTATTCTTCTTCTTCTCCAAAGTGAATCGCATTTTTGAGGGGCGAAACATGCTCGAAAACTCATGAAATTTTGCACACATGTCAGGAGTGGCGAAAATTTACATGTGGCATAGGCGCCAGAAGTGGGCGTGTAGAAATGGCTCGATAGCGCCACCTGCAAAATTTCAAGAGAACAGCCCCCCCACTACGAAAAACGTACAGATACGAAATTTGGTAGGATCATCTATCACCCCAAGACCTACAAAAAAGTCTCTTGGAGCGAAGCTCTAAACCCAACAGGAAGTCCGCCATTTTGAATTTTTGCCTTGATTTTTGTGCAAATTTGGTCATTTCCAGCCTTCATACTTTAACGAACTCCTCCTACAGATTTAATCCGATCATCGTCATATTTGGTCAATCTCATCTAAAGGCCTTTGCGATGTTAAATTGCGGAGATCTTGACTTTTCGTTGGAGGGTGTGTCCGTGGCGGCCTGACAAATTTCGGCATTTTCGCCATGAAACAGGAAGTGGCTCTAACTCAGGCATACAATGTCCAATCTGCCCCACGCTTCACATGTTTGATTAGGGTCTTGGCCTGAACACATTTCAATGCCAATATTCAGCTTCAGTCATAGCGCCACCTAGAGGTAGCAGGAAATACCATGTTTTACGCTGTGATTTACTGCTCTTAGAGATTTAATCAAATCATCATCATATTTGGTCAGACTGATGTTAAGCCCTCTGCGGTGATAAATTGTGAATATCTTGACTTTTCGTTGAAGGGCGTGTCCGTGGCGGCCTGGCAAAGTGTGATGTTTCGCCATGAAACAGGAAGCTGTTGTAATTCAGGCATACATTGTTCGATCTGCCCCAGACTTCACATGTTTGATAAGGTTCTTGGCCTGAACACATTTCAATGCCAATATTCAGCTTCAGTCATAGCGCCACCTGCTGCACACAGGCGGTGTGGCACATCAGTTTCCCCTTTGAATATCCACCTGTATTTACCCACTTTAATTCATATCCCCCTGGTTCACTGCTTTACTAATGCCATAGGGTAGCGGTGCACATGCGTGCGAGGGCCCTTCCATCGCTGCTTGCAGCTTTAATTATTATTATTATTTTTCTTCTTCTTCTTCTTCTTCTTCTTCTTCTTCTTCTTCTTCTCCGAAATGGATCGCATTTTTGAGGGCCTAAACATACCCGAAAACTCATGAAAATTTGCACACGCGTCAGAAGTGGCGAAAATTTACATGTAGTATAGGCGTCAGAAGTGGGCGTGTAAAAATGGCTCGATAGCGCCACCTGCAAAATTTCAAGAGAACAGCCCCCCCACTACGAAAAACGTACAGATACGAAATTTGGTAGGATCATCTATCACTCCAAGACCTACAAAAAAGTCTCTTGGAGCGAACCTCTAAACCCCACAGGAAGTCGGCCATTTTGAATTTTCTCTGTCATTTTTGGACATTTCCAAGCGTCGTACTTTAACGAACTCCTCCTAGAGATTTACTCTGATCATCATCATATTTGGTCAGTATCATCTAAAGGCCTTTGCGATGCTAAATTGCGGAGCTTTTGACTTTTCGTTGGAGGGCGTGTCCTTGGCGGCCTGGGAAAGTTTGATGTTTCGCCATGAAACAGGAAGCTGATGTAATTCAGGCATACGTTGTCCGATCTGCCCCTGACTTCACACGTTTGATAAGGGTCCAGGCCTGAACACATCAACATGGCATAATTCAGTAACACTCATAGCGCCACCTAGAGGCAGCAGGAAATACCATGTTTTATGCTGTGTCTTACTGCTCTTAGAGATTTAAACATATCAACATCATATTTCACCAGTGTAATCTCAAGACCTTGTGTGATGATAAAAAGCAACGACCTTGACTTTTCATTAAAGGGCGTGTCCGTGGCAGCCTTGCAAAGTATCGCTAAATGAATCGCATTTTTGACAGGCTAAACAAGCTCAAAAAGTCATAAAACGTTGCACACACGTCAGAAGTGGCAAAAATTTACACGTGGCATAGGCGCCAGAAGTGGGCGTGTAGAAATGGCTCAATAGCGCCACCTGCAAAATTTCAAGAGAACAGCCCCCCCACTACGAAAAACCTACAGATACGAAATTTGGTAGGGTCATCTATCACCCCAAGACCTACCAAAAAGTCTCTTGGAGCGAAGCTCTAAACCCCACAGGAAGTCGTCCATTTTGAATTTTTGCTGTAATTTATGTGCAAATTTTGTCATTTCCAGGCTTCGTACTTTAACGAACTCCTCCTAGAGATTTTAATAGATCGTCATCATATTTGGTCAATCTCATCTAAAGGCCTTTGCGATGTTAAATTGCGGAGCTTTTGACTTTTCGTTGGAGGGTGTGTCCGTGGCGACCTGCCAAATATCAGCGTTTTCGCCATGAAACAGGACGTTTTTATAACTAAGGCATACAATGTCCAATCTGCCCCACGCTTCACATGTTTGATAAGAGTCTTGGCCTGAACACATTTCAATGCCAATATTCAGCTTCAGTCCTAGCGCCACCTAAAGGTAGCAGGAAATGCCTTGTTTTACACTGTGATTTACTGTTCTCAGAGATTTAATCAAATCATTATCATATCAGGTGAGACTGATCTTAAGCCCTTTGCGATGAAAAATTACGAAGATCTTGACTTTTCGTTGAAGGGCGTGTCCGTGACGGCCTGGCAAAGAGTGATGTTTCGCCATGAAACAGGAATCTGTTGCAATTCAGGCATACATTATCCGATCTGCCCTATACTTCACACTTTTGATAAGGGTCCCGGCCTGAACACATTAATATAACAACAATCAGTTACAGTCACAGCGCCACCTGCTGCACACAGGCGGTGTGGCACATCAGTTTCCCTTTGAATATCCACCTATATTTGCCCACTATAATTAAGATCCCCCTGGTTAACTGCTTTACTAATAGCATAGGGTAGCGGTGCACATGCGTGCGAGGGCCCTTCCATCGCTGCTTGCAGCTTTAATTAGGGCCCGAGCACACCAGGGTGTGAGGACCCTATTGTTTTTGCTCCGTTTATTATTATTATTATTTTTCTTCTTCTTCTTCTTCTTCTTCTTCTTCTTCTTCTTCTTCTCCGAAATGGATCGCATTTTTGAGGGCCTAAACATACCCGAAAACTCATGAAAATTTGCACACGCGTCAGAAGTGGCGAAAATTTACATGTAGTATAGGCGTCAGAAGTGGGCGTGTAAAAATGGCTCGATAGCGCCACCTGCAAAATTTCAAGAGAACAGCCCCCCCACTACGAAAAACGTACAGATACGAAATTTGGTAGGATCATCTATCACTCCAAGACCTACAAAAAAGTCTCTTGGAGCGAACCTCTAAACCCCACAGGAAGTCGGCCATTTTGAATTTTCTCTGTCATTTTTGGACATTTCCAAGCGTCGTACTTTAACGAACTCCTCCTAGAGATTTACTCTGATCATCATCATATTTGGTCAGTATCATCTAAAGGCCTTTGCGATGCTAAATTGCGGAGCTTTTGACTTTTCGTTGGAGGGCGTGTCCTTGGCGGCCTGGGAAATTTTGATGTTTCGCCATGAAACAGGAAGCTGATGTAATTCAGGCATACGTTGTCCGATCTGCCCCTGATTTCACACGTTTGATAAGGGTCCTGGCCTGAACACATCAACATGGCATAATTCAGTAACACTCATAGCGCCACCTAGAGGCAGCAGGAAATACCATGTTTTATGCTGTGTCTTACTGCTCTTAGAGATTTAAACATATCAACATCATATTTCACCAGTGTAATCTCAAGACCTTGTGTGATGATAAAGAGCAACGGCCTTGACTTTTCATTAAAGGGCGTGTCCGTGGCAGCCTCGCAAAGTATCGCTAAATGAATCGCATTTTTGACAGGCTAAACAAGCTCAAAAAGTCATAAAACGTTGCACACACGTCAGAAGTGGCAAAAATTTACACGTGGCATAGGCGCCAGAAGTGGGCGTGTAGAAATGGCTCAATAGCGCCACCTGCAAAATTTCAAGAGAACAGCCCCCCCACTACGAAAAACCTACAGAAACGAAATTTGGTAGGGTCATCTATCACCCCAAGACCTACCAAAAAGTCTCTTGGAGCGAAGCTCTAAACCCCACAGGAAGTCGTCCATTTTGAATTTTTGCTGTAATTTATGTGCAAATTTTGTCATTTCCAGGCTTCGTACTTTAACGAACTCCTCCTAGAGATTTTAATAGATCGTCATCATATTTGGTCAATCTCATCTAAAGGCCTTTGCGATGTTAAATTGCGGAGCTTTTGACTTTTCGTTGGAGGGTGTGTCCGTGGCGACCTGCCAAATATCAGCGTTTTCGCCATGAAACAGGACGTTTTTATAACTAAGGCATACAATGTCCAATCTGCCCCACGCTTCACATGTTTGATAAGGGTCTTGGCCTGAACACATTTCAATGCCAATATTCAGCTTCAGTCCTAGCGCCACCTAAAGGTAGCAGGAAAGGCCTTGTTTTATACTGTGATTTACTGTTCTCAGAGATTTAATCAAATCATTATCATATCAGGTGAGACTGATCTTAAGCCCTTTGCGATGAAAAATTACGAAGATCTTGACTTTTCGTTGAAGGGCGTGTCCGTGACGGCCTGGCAAAGAGTGATGTTTCGCCATGAAACAGGAATCTGTTGCAATTCAGGCATACATTATCCGATCTGCCCTATACTTCACACTTTTGATAAGGGTCCCGGCCTGAACACATTAATATAACAACAATCAGTTACAGTCACAGCGCCACCTGCTGCACACAGGCGGTGTGGCACATCAGTTTCCCTTTGAATATCCACCTATATTTGCCCACTATAATTAAGATCCCCCTGGTTAACTGCTTTAATAATAGCATAGGGTAGCGGTGCACATGCGTGCGAGGGCCCTTCCATCGCTGCTTGCAGCTTTAATTATTATTTATTCTTCTTCTTCTCCAAAGTGAATCGCATTTTTGAGGGGCGAAACATGCTCGAAAACTCATGAAATTTTGCACACATGTCAGAAGTGGCGAAAATTTACATGTGGTATAGGCGCCAGAAGTGGGCGTGTAGAAATGGCTCGATAGCGCCACCTGCAAAATTTCAAGAGAACAGCCCCCCCGCTACGAAAAACGTACAGATACGAAATTTGGTAGGATCATCTATCACCCCAAGACCTACAAAAAAGTCTCTTGGAGCGAAGCTCTAAACCCAACAGGAAGTCCGCCATTTTGAATTTTTGCCTTGATTTTTGTGCAAATTTGGTCATTTCCAGGCTTCATACTTTAACGAACTCCTCCTACAGATTTAATCCGATCATCGTCATATTTGGTCAATCTCATCTAAAGGCCTTTGCGATGTTAAATTGCGGAGATCTTGACTTTTCGTTGGAGGGTGTGTCCGTGGCGGCCTGACAAATTTCTGCATTTTCGCCATGAAACAGGAAGTGGCTCTAACTCAGGCATACAATGTCCAATCTGCCCCACGCTTCATACGTTTGATAAGGGTCTTGGCCTGAACACATTTCAATGCCAATATTCAACTTCACTCATAGCGCCACCTAGAGGTAGGAGGAAATACCATGTTTTACGCTGTGATTTACTGCTCTTAGAGATTTAATCAAATCATCATCATATTTGGTCTGACTGATGTTAAGCCTGTTGCGGTGATAAATTGCAAAGATCTTGACTTTTCGTTGAAGGGCGTGTCCGTGGCGGCCTGGCAAAGTGTGATGTTTCACCATGAAACAGGAAGCTGTTGTAATTCAGACATACATAGTCCGATCTGCCCCCAACTTCACACGTTTCATAAGGGTCCCGGCCTGAACACATCAACATGGCATAATTCAGTATCAGTCATAGCGCCACCTAGAGGCAGCAGGAAATACCACCTTTTATGCTGTGACTTACTGCTCTTAGAGATTTAACCATATCAACATCATATTTCATCAGTCTAATCTCAAGACCTTGTGTGATGATAAATAGCAACGACCTTGACTTTTCGTTAAAGGGCGTGTCCGTTGCGGCCTCGCAAAGTATCGCTAAATGAATCCCATTTTTGACAGCCTAAACGAGCTCAAAAAGTCATGAAACGTTGCACACGTGTCAAAAGTGGCGAATATTTTCATGTGATATAGGCTTCAGAACTTGGGGTGTTAAAATGGCTCTATAGCGCCACCTACAAAAATTCAATAGAGCAGCCCCCCCGCTACGTTAATCGCACAGATACGAAATGCGGTAGGATCATGTATCACCCCAAGACCTACAAAAAAGTCTCTTGGAGCAAAGCTCTAAACCCCACAGGAAGTCAGCCATTTTGAATTTTCTCTGTAATTTGAGTGCAAATTTTGCCATTTCTGGCCTTCGTATTTTAACAAACTCCTCCTATAAATTTAATCAGATAATCATCATATTTGGTCTGTGTCATCTAAAGGCCTTTGCAATGCTAAATTGCTGAGATCTTGACACTTTCAATGGAGGGTGTGTACGTGGCGGCTTGCCAAATTTCTGTGTTTCTCAATGAAACAGGAAGTTGTTCTAACTCAGGTTTAAAATGTCCAATCTGACCCACGCTTCACAAGTTTGATAATTGTCCTGTCCTGAACACATCAACATGGCAATAATTCAGTAAAAGTTATAGCGCCACCTGCTGGAAGCAGGAAATGACATGTTTTACACTGTGATGTACTGCTCATTGAAATGTATTCAGATCATCATCATATTTGGTCAGTCTGAACTTAGGGACTTCACAATGATAAATTGTGAAGATCTTGACATTTCGTTAAAGGGGCGTGTCCGTTGTGGCCTGTCAAAGTTTGATTTTTCGCCATGAGAAAGCTGTTGTTACTCAGACATGCAATGTCTGACCTGTCACAGACATCATACGTTTGACAAGGGTCCTGGCCTCAACACATCAATGTTACAACAATCAATTACAATCATAGCGCCACCTGCTGCATAAAGGAGGTAGTGGCACTTCAAAGTTCCTTTGAATATCCACCTATATTTATCCACGGAAATTTCAATCCCCCTGGTTTCATTGCTTTACTAAGGCCATAGAGTGGCGGTGCACATGTGTGCGAGGGCCCTACCATCACTGCTTGCTGTTTTAATTCGCGCCCGAGCACCGAGGAGCAGGCCAGAATGGCCTGCACCGTGGGTGCAAAGCCCTATTGTTTTTGCTCGGTTTATTATTATTATTTATTCTTCTTCTTCTCCAAAGTGAATCGCATTTTTGAGGGGCGAAACATGCTCGAAAACTCATGAAATTTTGCACACATGTCAGAAGTGGCGAAAATTTACATGTGGCATAGGCGCCAGAAGTGGGCGTGTAGAAATGGCTCGATAGCGCCACCTGCAAAATTTCAAGAGAACAGCCCCCCCGCTACGAAAAACGTACAGATACGAAATTTGGTAGGATCATCTATCACCCCAAGACCTACAAAAAAGTCTCTTGGAGGGAAGCTGTAAACCCCACAGGAAGTCGGCCATTTTGAATTTTCACTGTGATTTCTGAGCAAATTTTGGCATTTCCAGGCTTTGTACTTTAACGAACTCCTCCTACAGATTTAATCCGATCATCGTCATATTTGGTCAGTCTCATCTAAAGGCCTTTGCAATGTTAAATTGCGGAGATCTTGACTTTTCGTTGGAGGGTGTGTCCGTGGCGGCCTGACAAATTTCGGCATTTTCGCCATGAAGCAGGAAGTGGCTGTAACTCAGGCATACAATGTCCAATCTGCCCCACGCTTCACATGTTTGATAAGGGTCTTGGCCTGAACACATTTCAATGCCAATATTCAGCTTCACTCATAGCGCCACCTAGAGGTAGGAGGAAATACCATGTTTTACGCTGTGATTTACTACTCTTAGAGATTTAATCAAATCATCATCATATTTGGTCAGACTGATGTTAAGCCCTTTGCGGTTATAAATTGCAAAGATCTTGACTTTTCGTTGGAGGGCGTGTCCGTGGTGTTCCTGCCAAAGTGTGATGTTTCACCATGAAACAGGAAGCTGTTGTAATTCAGACATACATGGTCCGATCTGCCCCCAACTTCACACGTTTGATAAAGTTCCCGGCCTGAACACATCAACATGGAATAATTCAGTAACAGTCATAGCGCCACCTAGAGGCAGCAGGAAATACAACCTTTTATGCTGTGACTTACTGCTCTTGGAGATTTGATTATATCAACATCATATTTCATCAGTCTAATCTCAAGACCTTGTGTGATGATAAATAGCGAAGACCTTGACTTTTCGTTAAAGGGCGTGTCCGTGGCGGCCTCGCAAAACATTGTTAAATTCATCGCATTTTTGACAGCCTAAACGAGCTCAAAAAGTCATGAAACGTTGCACACATGTCAAAGGTGGTGAAAATTTTCATGTGATATAGGGTTCAGAACTGGGGGGAGGTAAAAATGGCTCTATAGCGCCACCTACAAAAATTCAAGAGAGCAGCCCCCCCGCTACATTAAACGTACAGATACGACATGTGGTAGGATCATGTATCACCCCAAGACATACAAAAAAGTCTCTTGGAGCCAAGCTCTTTACCCCACAGGAAGTCAGCCATTTTAAATTTCCTCTTTAATTTGAGTGCAAATTTTGCTATTTCTGGGCTTCGGACTTTAATGAACTCTTCCTACAGATTTCATTAGATTAAAACCATATTTCGTTCGTGTCATCTAAAGGCCTTTGCGATGCTAAATTGCGGAGATCTTGAGTTTTCATTGGAAGGTGTGTCCGTGGCAGCCTGCCCAATGTTGGTTTTTCGCCATAAAACAGGAAGTTGTTGTAACTCAGGCTTACAATGTCTAATCTGACCAACGGGTCACATGTTTGATAAGTGTCCTGGCCTGAACAAATCAACATGGCAATATTCAATAAAAGTTGTAGCGCCACCTGCTGGCAGCAGGAAATGTCAGGTTTTACACTGTGTTACAAATCAAAGTTCTTTTGAATGTCCACCTATATTTACCCACTTAAATGCATATCCCCCTGGTTCACAGCTTTACTAAGGCCATAGGGTGGCGGTGCAAATGCGTGCGAGGGCCCTTCCATCGCTGCTTGCAGCTTTAATTAGGGCCCGAGCACACAAGTGTGAGGACCCTATTGTTTTTGCTCCGTTTATTAGGGCCCGAGCACACCGGGGTGCGAGGACCCTATTGTTTTTGCTCGGTTTATTATTATTATTATTATTATTATTATTATTATTATTATTAGGGCCCGAGCACACCAGGGTGTGAGGA
Organism: Misgurnus anguillicaudatus; assembly: GCF_027580225.2. Taxonomy (NCBI): domain Eukaryota; kingdom Metazoa; phylum Chordata; class Actinopteri; order Cypriniformes; family Cobitidae; genus Misgurnus; species Misgurnus anguillicaudatus. The sequence goes on along the minus strand of NC_073361.2, from coordinate 23,967,558 downwards.
CCCTATTGTTTTTGCTCCGTTTATTATTATTATTATTTTTCTTCTTCTTCTTCTTCTTCTTCTTCTTCTTCTTCTCCGAAATGGATCGCATTTTTGAGGGCCTAAACATACCCGAAAACTCATGAAAATTTGCACACGCGTCAGAAGTGGCGAAAATTTACATGTAGTATAGGCGTCAGAACTGGGCGTGTAGAAATGGCTCGATAGCGCCACCTGCAAAATTTCAAGAGAACAGCCCCCCCACTACGAAAAATTTACAGATACGAAATTTGGTAGGATCATCTAGCACCCCAAGACCTACAAAAAAGTCTCTTGGAGCTAAGCTCTAAACCCCACAGGAAGTCGGCCATTTTGAATTTTCTGTGTCATTTTTTGACATTTCCAAGCGTCGTACTTTAACGAACTCCTCCTAGCGATTTAATCCGATCATTATCATATTTGGTCAGTCTCATCTAAAGGCCTTTGCGATGTTAAATTGCGGAGATCTTGACTTTTCGTTGGAGGGTGTGTCCGTGGCGGCCTGACAAAGTTCAGCATTTTCGCCATGAAACAGGAAGTTGTTATAACTCAGGCATACAATGTCCAATCTGCCCCACGCTTCACATGTTTGATAAGGGTCTTGACCTGAACACATTTTAATGCCAATATTCAACATCAGTCATAGCGCCACCTAGAAGTAGCAGGAAATGCCATGTTTTACGCTGTGATTTACTGCTCTTAGAGATTTAATCAAATCATCATCATATTTGGTCAGATTGATGTTAAGCCCTTTGCTGTGATAAATTGCGAAGATCTTGACTTTTCTTTGAAGGGTGTGTCCATGGCAGCCTGGCAAAGTGTGATATTTCGCCATGAAACAGGAAGCTGTTGTAATTCAGGCATACATTGTCCGATCTGCCCTATACTTTACACTTTTGATAAGGGTCACGGCCTGAACACATCAATATAACAACAATCAGTTACAGTCACAGCGCCACCTGCTGCACACAAGAGGTGTGGCACATCAAAGTTCCTTTAAATATCCACCTATATTTACCCATTTTAATTCATATCGCCCTGGTTCACTGCTTTACTAATGCCATAGGGTGGCGGTGCACATGCGTGCGAGGGCCCTTCCATCGCTGCTTGCAGCTTTAATTAGGGCCCGAGCACCGAGGAGCAGGCCAGAATGGCCTGCACCGTGGGTGCAAAGCCCTATTGTTTTTGCTTCGTTTATTATTATTATTATTAGGGCCCGAGCACCGAGGAGCAGGCCAGAATGGCCTGCACCGTGGGTGCAAAGCCCTATTGTTTTTGCTCCGTTTATTATTATTTTTCTTCTTCTTCTTCTTCTTCTTCTTCTTCTTCTTCTTCTCCGAAATGGATCGCATTTTTGAGGGCCTAAACATACCCGAAAACTCATGAAAATTTACACACGCGTCAGAAGTGGCGAAAATTTACATGTAGTATAGGTGTCAGAAGTGGGCGTATAAAAATGGCTCGATAGCGCCACCTGCAAAATTTCAAGAGAACAGCCCCCCCACTACGAAAAACGTACAGATACGAAATTTGGTAGGGTTATCTATGACCCCAAGACCTTCAATAAAGTCTCTTGGAGCTAAGCTCTAAACCCCACAGGAAGTCAGCCATTTTTAATTTTCTCTGTCATTTTTTGACATTTCCAAGCGTCGTACTTTAACAAACTCCTCCTAGAGATTTTATCAGATCATTATCATATTTGGTCAATCTCATCTAAAGGCCTTTGCGATGTTAAATTGCGGAGCTTTTGACTTTTCGTTGGAGGGTGTGTCCGTGGCGGCCTGACAAAGTTCAGCGTTTTCGCCATGAAACAGGAAGTTGTTATAACTAAGGCATACAATGTCCAATTTGGCACACACTTCAAATGTTTGATAAGAGTCTTGGCCTGAACACATTTCAATGCCAATATTCAGCTTCAGTCATAGCGCCACCTAGAGGTAGCAGGAAATGCCATGTTTTACGCTGTGATTTACTGCTCTTAGAGATTTAATAAAATCATCATCATATTTGGTCAGACAGATTTTAAGCCCTTTGCGATGATAAATTGCGAAGATCTTGACTTTTCGTTAAAGGGCGTGTCCGTGGCAGCCTGGCAAAGTGTGATGTTTCACCATGAAACAGGAAGCTGTTGTAATTCAGGCATACATTGTTTGATCTACTCCAGACTTCACACGTTTGATAAGGGTCCCGGCCTGAACACGTCAATATAACAATAATCAGGTACCGTCATAGCGCCACCTGCTGCACACAGGCAGTGTGGCACATCAGTTTCCCTTTGAATATTCACCTGTATTTACCCAATTTAATTCATACCCCCCGGTTTACTGCTTTACTAATGCCATAGGGTGGCGGTGCACATGCGTGCGAGGGCCCTTCCATCGCTGCTTGCAGCTTTAATTATTATTATTATTATTATTATTATTATATTCCGAAATGAATCGCATTTTTGAAGGCCTAAACATACCCGAAAACTCATGAAAATTTGCACACGCGTCAGAAGTGGCGAAAATTTACATGTAGTATAGGCGTCAGAAGTGGGCGTGTAGAAATGGCTCGATAGCGCCACCTGCAAAATTTCAAGAGAACAGCCCCCCCACTACGAAAAACATACAGATACGAAATTTGGTAGGAACATCAAGCACCCCAAGACCTAGAAAAAAGTCTCTTGGAGCGAAGCTCTAAACCCCACAGGAAGTCGGCCATTTTGAATTTTCTCTGTCATTTTTTGACATTTCCAAGCGTCGCACTTTAACGAACTCCTCCTAGCGATTTAATCCGATCATTATCATATTTGGTCAGTCTCATCTAAAGGCTTTTGCGATGCTAAATTGCGGAGATCTTGACTTTTCGTTGGAGGGTGTGTCCGTGGCGGCCGGACAAAGTTCGACATTTTCGCCATGAAACAGGAAGTTGTTATAACTCAGGCATACAATGTCCGATCTGACCCACGCTTCACATGTTTGATAAGAGTCTTGACCTGAACACATTTTAATGCCAATATTCAGCTTCAGTCATAGCGCCACCTAGAGGTAGCAGGAAATGCCATGTTTTACGCTGTGATTTACTGCTCTTAGAGATTTAATCAAATCATCATCATATTTGGTCAGACTGATGTTAAGCCCTTTGCCGTGATAAATTACGAAGATCTTGACTTTTCGTTGAAGGGCGTGTCTGTGGCAGCCTGGCAAAGTGTGATATTTCACCATGAAACAGGAAGCTGTTGTAATTCAGGCATACATTATCCGATCTGCCCCCGACTTCACAAGTTTGTTAAGGGTCCCGGCCTGAACACGTCAATATAACAATAATCAGGTACAGTCATAGCGCCACCTGCTGCACACAGGCGGTGTGGCACATTTTTTGTCCTTTGAATATCCACCTGTATTTACCCACTTTAATTCATATCCCCCTGGTTCACTGCTTAACTAATGCCATAGGGTGGCGGTGCACATGCGTGCGAGGGCCCTTCCATCGCTGCTTGCAGCTTTAATTATTATTATTATTATTCCGTTTCTTCTCCAAAGTGAATCGCATTTTTGAGGGGCCTAAACATGCTCGAAAACTCATGAAATTTTGCACACACGTCAGAAGTGGCGAAAATTTACATTTGGCATAGGCGCCAGAAGTGGGCGTGTAGAAATGGCTCAATAGCGCCACCTGCAAAATTTCAAAAGAACAGCCCCCCCACTACGAAAAACGTACAGATACGAAATTTGGTAGGATCATCTATCACCCCAAGACCTACAAAAAAGTCTCTTGGAGCAAAGCTCTAAACCCCACAGGAAGTCGGCCATTTTGATTTTTCACTGTGATTTCTGTGCAAATTTGGTCATTTCCAGCCTTCGTACTTTAACGAACTCCTCCTAGAGATTTTATCAGACTGTCATCATATTTGGTCAATCTCATCTAAAGGCCTTTGCGATGTTAAATTGCGGAGCTTTTGACTTTTCGTTGGAGGGTGTGTCCGTGGCGGCCTGACAAAGTTCAGCGTTTTCGCCATGAAACAGGAAGTTGTTATAACTCAGGCATACAATGTCCAATCTGCCACACACTTCACACTGTTTGATGCGAGTCTTGGCCTGAACACATTTCAATGCCAATATTCAGCTTCAGTCATAGCGCCACCTAGAGGCAGCAGGAAATGCCATGTTTTACGCTGTGACTTACTGCTCTTAGAGATTTAATCAAATCATCATCATATTTGATCAGACTGATGTTAAGCCCTTTGCGGTGATAAATTGTGAAGATCTTGACTTTTCGTTGAAGGGCGTGTCCGTGGCGGCCTGGCAAAGTGTGATGTTTCACCATGAAACAGGAAGCTGTTGTAATTCAGGCATACATTCCTCGATCTGCCCCCGACTTCACATGTTTGATAAGGGTCCCGGCCTGAACACGTCAATATAACAATAATCAGGTACAGTCATAGCGCCACCTGCTGCACACAGGCGGTGTGGCACATCAGTTTCCCTTTGAATATCTACCTATATTTACCCACTTTAATTCATATCCCCCTAGTTCACTGCTTTACTAATGCCATAGTGTAGCGGTGCACATGCGTGCGAGGGCCCTTCCATCGCTGCTTGCAGCTTTAATTAGGGCCCGAGCACCGAGGAGCAGGCCAGAATGGCCTGCACCGTGGGTGCAAAGCCCTATTGTTTTTGCTTCGTTTATTATTAGGGCCCGAGCACCGAGGAGCAGGCCAGAATGGCCTGCACCGAAAGGTGCGAAGCCCTATTGTTTTTGCTCGGATTATTATTTTTATTATTATTATTATTATTTTTTTTTTTATTTTTTTTTTTTACGTTTCGGGGCAATTTGGGGGCCTTAACATACTCAAAAACTCTTGAAATTTTGCACAGACATCAGAGTCATCGGCCATCAGGTCCGGGCAAAGGCCGGACCACGGGCGTGGCAAGGGAGCTCTGTAGCGCCCCCTGTAATTCAAAAACAAACATTGGGGCACAGATCGGGCAAAAATGTACACACATGTACGAGAGTTGGTACACATATAGAACTCATCGACTCGAACAACTTTCGCCCTTAAACCTATTAGCTCCGCCCAACAGGAAGTCGGCCATTTTTGATTGTTTCAAAAACGCATGTGATGAACTTTTAAATACTCCTCCTAGGGGATTTATGCGATTGACACCAAACGCGGTGAACATGATGTCAAGACATTGTACTTGCTAAATTGCGAAGGGATTTTTGATATCTCGAACGGTTCTGCCATGGCGAAGCGACAAAGTCATGGCGAAATCAGAGAAACAGGAAGTGTCTAATATCTAAGGCAAAAAATGTCTTATTGTAATGATACGCAGGACGTTTGTTCGTCTGAAGATTCCGAACGCATCGATGTGCCTATTGTGAGTCTCGGGTATAGCGCCACCACCAGGTGCCAGGAAGTGTGTCAGTCACAAAGGTGGATTTTTTTGACAGTTCCATCCAATGTTCTTTTAAATACTCCTTCTAGGATTTTCATGCGATTGACACCAAAAGTGGACAACATGATGCCGAGGCATAGTAGATGATAAATTGCGAAGGGATTTTTGATATCTCCAAAGCTGTTCCCATGGCAACGCGTCAAATTTTACTTTAATTTCAGGCATGTTTAAGGCTCTTGGCGTGCTTAGATTAACCTAAAACTTGGCACACACATCAGAGTTGTCGACTGTTAAGTGTGCACAAAAAGGTCAGACATAGGCGTGTCTCTTAAGTGGCTCACCAGCGCCCCCGTTTGTCTAAAATGTGGGGTTTCTTTTACCTACAGTCCCCAAATGGGTCAATAACAACATGAAATAGCCCACTGATATTTACCCACTTGATGCACTTGCTCACCGTGCATCGTTTTCTCGGAGGCATCGTATAGCGGTAAAATAACGTGCGAGGGCCCGCCATCGCTGCTTGCAGCTATATTTAGGGCCCGAGCACACAAGTTATTTGTTTTTGCTCGGTTTATTCTTCTTCTTCTCCAAAGTGAATCGCATTTTTGAGGGGCGAAACATGCTCGAAAACTCATGAAATTTTGCACACATGTCAGAAGTGGCGAAAATTTACATGTGGTATAGGCGCCAGAAGTGGGCGTGTAGAAATGGCTCGATAGCGCCACCTGCAAAATTTCAAGAGAACAGCCCCCCCGCTACGAAAAACGTACAGATACGAAATTTGGTAGGATCATCTATCACCCCTGAACACATTTCAATGCCAATATTCAACTTCACTCATAGCGCCACCTAGAGGTAGGAGGAAATACCATGTTTTACGCTGTGATTTACTGCTCTTAGAGATTTAATCAAATCATCATCATATTTGGTCTGACTGATGTTAAGCCTGTTGCGGTGATAAATTGCGAAGATCTTGACTTTTCGTTGAAGGGCGTGTCCGTGGCAGCCTGGCAAAGTGTGATGTTTCACCATGAAACAGGAAGCTGTTGTAATTCAGACATACATAGTCCGATCTGCCCCCAACTTCACACATTTCATAAGGGTCCCGGCCTGAACACATCAACATGGCATAATTCAGTATCAGTCATAGCGCCACCTAGAGGCAGCAGGAAATACCACCTTTTATGCTGTGACTTACCTGCTCTTAGAGATTTAACCATATCAACATCATATTTCATCAGTCTAATCTCAAGACCTTGTGTGATGATAAATAGCAACGACCTTGACTTTTCGTTAAAGGGCGTGTCCGTTGCGGCCTCGCAAAGTATCGCTAAATGAATCCCATTTTTGACAGCCTAAACGAGCTCAAAAAGTCATGAAACGTTGCACACGTGTCAAAAGTGGTGAATATTTTCATGTGATATAGGCTTCAGAACTTGGGGTGTTAAAATGGCTCTATAGCGCCACCTACAAAAATTCAATAGAGCAGCCCCCCCGCTACGTTAATCGCACAGATACGAAATGCGGTAGGATCATGTATCACCCCAAGACCTACAAAAAAGTCTCTTGGAGCAAAGCTCTTAACCACACAGGAAGTCAGCAATTTTGAATTTTCTCTGTAATTTGATTGCAAATTTTGCCATTTCTGGCCTTCGTATTTTAACGAACTCCTACTATAAATTTAATCAGATCATCATCATATATGGTGATTGTCATCTAAAGGGCTTTGCAATGCTAAATTGCGGAGATCTTGACATTTCAATGGAGGGTGTGTATGTGGCGGCTTGCCAAATTTCTGTGTTTCTCAATGAAACATGAAGTTGTTCTAACTCATGTTTAAAATGTCCAATCTGACCCACGCTTCACAAGTTTGATAAGTATCCTGTCCTGAACACATCAACATGCCAATATTCAGTAAAAGTTATAGCGCCACCTGCTGGAAGCAGGAAATGACATGTTTTACACTGTGATTTACTGCTCATTGAAATGTATTCAGATCATCATCATATTTGGTCAGTCTGAACTTAGGGACTTCACAATGATAAATTGTGAAGATCTTGACATTTCGTTAAAGGGGCGTGTCCGTTGTGGCCTGTCAAAGTTTGATTTTTCGCCATGAGAAAGCTGTTGTAACTCAGACATGCAATGTCCGACCTGTCACAGACATCATACGTTTGACAAGGGTCCTGGCCTCAACACATCAATGTTACAACAATCAATTACAATCATAGCGCCACCTGCTGCATAAAGGAGTAGTGGCACTTCAAAGTTCCTTTGAATATCCACCTATATTTATCCACGGAAATTTCAATCCCCCTGGTTTATTGCTTTACTAAGGCCATAGAGTGGCGGTGCACATGAGTGCGAGGGCCCTTCCATCACTGCTTGCAGTTTTAATTATTATTATTAGGGCCCGAGCACACCAGGGTGCGAGGACCCTATTGTTTTTGCTCTGTTTATTATTATTATTATTATTATTATTATTATTATTATTATTATTATTATTTATTCTTCTTCTTCTCCAAAGTGAATCGCATTTTTGAGGGGCGAAACATGCTCGAAAACTCATGAAATTTTGCACACATGTCAGAAGTGGTGAAAATTTACATGTGGTATAGGCGCCAGAAGTGGGCGTGTAGAAATGGCTCGATAGCGCCACCTGCAAAATTTCAAGAGAACAGCCCCCCCGCTACGAAAAACGTACAGATACGAAATTTGGTAGGATCATCTATCACCCCAAGACCTACAAAAAAGTCTCTTGGAGCGAAGCTCTAAACCCAACAGGAAGTCCGCCATTTTGAATTTTTGCCTTGATTTTTGTGCAAATGTGGTCATTTCCAGGCTTCATACTTTAACGAACTCCTCCTACAGATTTAATCCGTTCATCGTCATATTTGGTCACTCTCATCTAAAGGCCTTTGCCATGTTAAATTGCGGAGATCTTGACTTTTCGTCAGAGGGTGTGTCCGTGGCGGCCTGACAAATTTCTGCATTTTCGCCATGAAACAGGAAGTGGCTCTAACTCAGGCATACAATGTCCAATCTGCCCCACGCTTCACATGTTTGATAAGGGTCTTGGCCTGAACACATTTCAATGCCAATATTCAACTTCACTCATAGCGCCACCTAGAGGTAGGAGGAAATACCATGTTTTACGCTGTGATTTACTGCTCTTAGAGATTTAATCAAATCATCATCATATTTGGTCAGACTGATGTTAAGCCCTTTGCCGTGATAAATTGCGAAGATCTTGACTTTTCGTTGAAGGGCGTGTCCGTGGCAGCCTGGCAAAGTGTGATGTTTCACCATGAAACAGGAAGCTGTTGTAATTCAGACATACATAGTCCGATCTGCCCCCAACTTCACACGTTTGATTAGGGTCCCGGCCTGAACACATCAACATGGCATAATTCAGTATCAGTCATAGCGCCACCTAGAGGCAGCAGGAAATACCACCTTTTATGCTGTGACTTACTGCTCTTAGAGATTTAACCATATCAACATCATATTTCATCAGTCTAATCTCAAGACCTTGTGTGATGATAAATAGCAACGACCTTGACTTTTCGTTAAAGGGCGTGTCCGTTGCGGCCTCGCAAAGTATCGCTAAATGAATCCCATTTTTGACAGCCTAAACGAGCTCAAAAAGTCATGAAACGTTGCACACGTGTCAAAAGTGGCGAATATTTTCATGTGATATAGGCTTCAGAACTTGGGGTGTTAAAATGGCTCTATAGCGCCACCTACAAAAATTCAATAGAGCAGCCCCCCCGCTACGTTAATCGCACAGATACGAAATGCGGTAGGATCATGTATCACCCCAAGACCTACAAAAAAGTCTCTTGGAGCAAAGCTCTAAACCCCACAGGAAGTCAGCCATTTTGAATTTTCTCTGTAATTTGAGTGCAAATTTTGCCATTTCTGGCCTTCGTATTTTAACGAACTCCTCCTATAAATTTAATCAGATAATCATCATATTTGGTGAGTGTCATCTAAAGGGCTTTGCAATGCTAAATTGCGGAGATCTTGACATTTCAATGGAGGGTGTGTATGTGGCGGCTTGCCAAATTTCTGTGTTTCTCAATGAAACAGGAAGTTGTTCTAACTCAGGTTTAAAATGTCCAATCTGACCCACGCTTCACAAGTTTGATAATTGTCCTGTCCTGAACACATCAACATGGCAATATTCAGTAAAAGTTATAGCGCCACCTGCTGGAAGCAGGAAATAACATGTTTTACACTGTGATTTACTGCTCATTGAAATGTATTCAGATCATCATCATATTTGGTCAGTCTGAACTTAGGGACTTCACAATGATAAATTGTGAAGATCTTGACATTTCGTTAAAGGGGCGTGTCCGTTGTGGCCTGTCAAAGTTTGATTTTTCGCCATGAGAAAGCTGTTGTAACTCAGACATGCAATGTCCGACCTGTCACAGACATCATACGTTTGACAAGGGTCCTGGCCTCAACACATCAATGTTACAACAATCAATTACAATCATAGCGCCACCTGCTGCACAAAGGAGGTAGTGGCACTTCAAAGTTCCTTTGAATATCCACCTATATTTACCCACTGAAATTTCAATCCCCCTGGTTTATTGCTTTACTAAGGCCATAGAGTGGCGGTGCACATGCGTGCGAGGGCCCTTCCATCACTGCTTGCAGTTTTAATTAGGGCCCGAGCACACCAGGGTGTGAGGACCCTATTGTTTTTGCTCCGTTTATTATTATTATTAGGGCCCGAGCACCGAGGAGCAGGCCAGAATGGCCTGCACCGTGGGTGCAAAGCCCTATTGTTTTTGCTCCGTTTATTATTATTTTTCTTCTTCTTCTTCTTCTTCTTCTTCTTCTTCTCCGAAATGGATCGCATTTTTGAGGGCCTAAACATACCCGAAAACTCATGAAAATTTGCACACGCGTCAGAAGTGGCGAAAATTTACATGTAGTATAGGCGTCAGAAGTGGGCGTGTAGAAATGGCTCGATAGCGCCACCTGCAAAATTTCAAGAGAACAGCCCCCCCACTACGAAAAACGTACAGATACGAAATTTGGTAGGATCATCTATCACCCCAAGACCTACAAAAAAGTCTCTTGGAGCGAAGCTCTAAACCCCACAGGAAGTCGGCCATTTTGAATTTTATCTGTCATTTTTTGACATTTCCAAGCGTCGTACTTTAACGAACTCCTCCTAGAGATTTAATCCGATCATCATCATATTTGGTCAGTATCATCTAAAGGCCTTTGCGATGCTAAATTGCGGAGCTTTTGACTTTTCATTGAAGAACGTGTCCGTGGCGGCCTGGCAAAGTGTGATGTTTCGCCATGAAACAGGAAGCTGTTGTAATTCAGGCATACATTGTCCGATCTGCCCCTGACTTCACACGTTTGATAAGGGTCCCGGCTTGAACACATCAACATGGTATAATTCAGTGACAGTTATAGCGCCACCTAGAGGCAACAGGAAATACTATGTTTTATGCTGTAACTTACTGCTCTTAGAGATTTAACCATATCAACATCATATTTCATCAGTCTAATCTCAAGACTTTTTCTAACGATAAATAGCGACGACCTTGACTTTTCATTAAAGGGCATGTCCGTGGCGGCCTCGCAAAGTATCGCTAAATGAATCACATTTTTGACAGGCTAAACAAGCTCAAAAAGTCATAAAATGTTGCACACAAGTCAGAAGTGGCGAAAATTTACATGTGGCATAGGAGACAGAAATAGGCGTGTAGAAATGGCTCGATAGCGCCACCTACAAAATTTCAAAAGAACAGCCCCCCCACTACGAAAAACATACAGATACGAAATTTGGTAGGATCATCTATCACCCCAAGACTTACAAAAAAGTCTCTTGGAGCGAAGCTCTATACCCCACAGGAAGTCGGCGATTTTGATTTATTGCTGTGATTTCTGTGCAAATTTTGTCATTTCCAGGCTTCATACTTTAACGAACTCCTCCTAGAGATTTTATCAGATCGTCATCATATTTGGTCAATCTCATCTAAAGGCCTTTGCGATGTTAAATTGCGGAGTTTTTGACTTTTCGTTGGAGTGTGTGTCCGTGGCGGCCTGACAAAGTTCAGCAATTTCGCCATGAAACAGGAAGTTGTTATAACTCAGGCATACAATGTCCAATCTGCCCCACACTTCACATGTTTGATAAGAGTCTCGACCTGAACACATTTTAATGCCAATATTCAGCTTCAGTCATAGCGCCACCTAGAGGTAGCAGGAAATGTCTTGTTTTACGCTGTGATTTACTGCTCTTAGAGATTTAATCAAATCATCATCATATTTGGTCAGACTGATGTTAAGCCCTTTGCGGTGATAAATTGCGAAGATCTTGACTTTTCGTTGAAGTGCGTGTCCGTGGCAGCCTGGCAAAGTGTGATATTTCGCCATGAAACAGGAAGCTGTTGTAATTCAGGCATACATTATCCGATCTGCCCCCGACTTCACAAGTTTGATAAGGGTCCCGGCCTGAACACGTCAATATAACAATAATCAGGTACAGTCATAGCGCCACCTGCTGCACACAGGCGGTGTGGCACATCAGTTTCCCTTTCAATATCCACCTATATTTACCCACTTTAATTCATACCCCCCTGGTTCACTGCTTTACTAATGCCATAGGGTAGCGGTGCACATGCGTGCGAGGGCCCTTCCATCGCTGCTTGCAGCTTTAATCTTCTTCTTCTTCTTCTTCTTCTTCTCCGAAATGGATCGCATTTTTGAGGGCCTAAACATACCCGAAAACTCATGAAAATTTGCACACGCGTCAGAAGTGGCGAAAATTTACATGTAGTATAGGCGTCAGAAGTGGGCGTGTAAAAATGGCTCGATAGCGCCACCTGCAAAATTTCAAGAGAACAGCCCCCCCACTACGAAAAACGTACAGATACGAAATTTGGTAGGATCATCTATCACTCCAAGACCTACAAAAAAGTCTCTTGGAGCGAACCTCTAAACCCCACAGGAAGTCGGCCATTTTGAATTTTCTCTGTCATTTTTGGACATTTCCAAGCGTCGTACTTTAACGAACTCCTCCTAGAGATTTACTCTGATCATCATCATATTTGGTCAGTATCATCTAAAGGCCTTTGCGATGCTAAATTGCGGAGCTTTTGACTTTTCGTTGGAGGGCGTGTCCTTGGCGGCCTGGGAAAGTTTGATGTTTCGCCATGAAACAGGAAGCTGATGTAATTCAGGCATACGTTGTCCGATCTGCCCCTGACTTCACACGTTTGATAAGGGTCCAGGCCTGAACACATCAACATGGCATAAGTCAGTAACACTCATAGCGCCACCTAGAGGCAGCAGGAAATACCATGTTTTATGCTGTGTCTTACTGCTCTTAGAGATTTAAACATATCAACATCATATTTCACCAGTGTAATCTCAAGACCTTGTGTGATGATAAAGAGCAACAGCCTTGACTTTTCATTAAAGGGCGTGTCCGTGGCAGCCTCGCAAAGTATCGCTAAATGAATCGCATTTTTGACAGGCTAAACAAGCTCAAAAAGTCATAAAACGTTGCACACACGTCAGAAGTGGCAAAAATTTACATGTGGCATAGGCGCCAGAAGTGGGCGTGTAGAAATGGCTCAATAGCGCCACCTGCAAAATTTCAAGAGAACAGCCCCCCCACTACGAAAAACCTACAGATACGAAATTTGGTAGGGTCATCTATCACCCCAAGACCTACCAAAAAGTCTCTTGGAGCGAAGCTCTAAACCCCACAGGAAGTCGTCCATTTTGAATTTTTGCTGTAATTTATGTGCAAATTTTGTCATTTCCAGGCTTCGTACTTTAACGAACTCCTCCTAGAGATTTTAATAGATCGTCATCATATTTGGTCAATCTCATCTAAAGGCCTTTGCGATGTTAAATTGCGGAGCTTTTGACTTTTCGTTGGAGGGTGTGTCCGTGGCGACCTGCCAAATATCAGCGTTTTCGCCATGAAACAGGACGTTTTTATAACTAAGGCATACAATGTCCAATCTGCCCCACGCTTCACATGTTTGATAAGGGTCTTGGCCTGAACACATTTCAATGCCAATATTCAGCTTCAGTCCTAGCGCCACCTAAAGGTAGCAGGAAATGCCTTGTTTTACACTGTGATTTACTGTTCTCAGAGATTTAATCAAATCATTATCATATCAGGTGAGACTGATCTTAAGCCCTTTGCGATGAAAAATTGCGAAGATCTTGACTTTTCGTTGAAGGGCGTGTCCGTGGCGGCCTGGCAAAGAGTGATGTTTCGCCATGAAACAGGAATCTGTTGCAATTCAGGCATACATTATCCGATCTGCCCTATACTTCACACTTTTGATAAGGGTCCCGGCCTGAACACATTAATATAACAACAATCAGTTACAGTCACAGCGCCACCTGCTGCACACAGGCGGTGTGGCACATCAGTTTCCCTTTTAATATCCACCTATATTTGCCCACTATAATTAAGATCCCCCTGGTTAACTGCTTTACTAATAGCATAGGGTGGCGGTGCACATGCGTGCGAGGGCCCTTCCATCGCTGCTTGCAGCTTTAATTATTATTTATTCTTCTTCTTCTCCAAAGTGAATCGCATTTTTGAGGGGCGAAACATGCTCGAAAACTCATGAAATTTTGCACACATGTCAGGAGTGGCGAAAATTTACATGTGGCATAGGCGCCAGAAGTGGGCGTGTAGAAATGGCTCGATAGCGCCACCTGCAAAATTTCAAGAGAACAGCCCCCCCACTACGAAAAACGTACAGATACGAAATTTGGTAGGATCATCTATCACCCCAAGACCTACAAAAAAGTCTCTTGGAGCGAAGCTCTAAACCCAACAGGAAGTCGGCCATTTTGAATTTTTGCCTTGATTTTTGTGCAAATTTGGTCATTTCCAGCCTTCATACTTTAACGAACTCCTCCTACAGATTTAATCCGATCATCGTCATATTTGGTCAATCTCATCTAAAGGCCTTTGCGATGTTAAATTGCGGAGATCTTGACTTTTCGTCAGAGGGTGTGTCCGTGGCGGCCTGACAAATTTCTGCATTTTCGCCATGAAACAGGAAGTGGCTCTAACTCAGGCATACAATGTCCAATCTGGCCCACGCTTCATACGTTTGATAAGGGTCTTGGCCTGAACACATTTCAATGCCAATATTCAACTTCACTCATAGCGCCACCTAGAGGTAGGAGGAAATACCATGTTTTATGCTCTGATTTACTGCTCTTAGAGATTTAATCAAATCATCATCATATTTGGTCTGACTGATGTTAAGCCCTTTTCCTTGATAAATTGCGAAGATCTTGACTTTTCGTTGAAGGGCGTGTCCGTGGCGGCCTGGCAAAGTGTGATGTTTCGCCATGAAACAGGAAGTTGTTATAACTCAGGCATACAATGTCCGATCTGCCCCTGACTTCACACGTTTGATAAGGGTCCAGGCCTGAACACATCAACATGGCATAATTCAGTAACACTCATAGCGCCACCTAGAGGCAGCAGGAAATACCATGTTTTACGCTGTGATTTACTGCTCTTAGATATTTAACCATATCAACATCATATTTCACCAGTGTAATCTCAAGACCTTGTGTGATGATAAAAAACAACGACCTTGACTTTTCATTAAAGGGCGTGTCCATGGCGGCCTCGCCAAGTATCGCTAAATGAATCGCATTTTTGACAGGCTAAACAAGCCCAAAAAGTCATAAAACGTTGCACACACGTCAGAAGTGGCGAAAATTTACATGTGGCATAGGCGCCAGAAGTGGGCGTGTAGAAATGGCTCGATAGTGCCACCTGCAAAATTTCAAAAGAACAGCCCCCCCACTATGAAAAACATACAGATATGAAATTTGGTAGGATCATCTATCACCCCAAGACTTACAAAAAAGTCTCTTGATGCTAAGCTCTAAACCCCACAGGAAGTCGGCCATTTTGAATTTTTGCTGTGATTTCTGTGCAAATTTGGTCATTTCCAGGCTTCATACTTTAACGAACTCCTCCTACAGATTTAATCCAATCATCGTAATATTTGGTCAATGTCATCTAAAGGCCTTTGCGATGTTAAATTGCGGAGATCTTGACTTTTCGTTTGAGGGTGTGTCCGTGGCAGCCTGACAAATTTCGGCATTTTCGCCATGAAACAGGAAGTGGCTCTAACTCAGGCATACAATGTCCAATCTGCCCCATGCTTCACAAGTTTGATAAGGGTCTTGGCCTGAACACATTTCAATGCCAATATTCAGCTTTAATCATAGCGCCACCTAGAGGTTGCAGGAAATTACATGTTTTACGCTGTGATTTACTGCTCTTAGATATTTAATCAAATCATCATCATTTTTGGTAATACTGATCTTAAGGACTTTAATATGATATATTCAGAAGATCTTGACTTTTCGTTGAAGGGCGTGTCCGTGGCGGCCTGGCAAAGTGTGATGTTTCGCCATGAAACAGAAAGCTGTTGTAATTCAGACATACATTGTTCGATCTGCTCGAGACTTCACACGTGTGTTAAGGGTCCCGGCCTGAACACGTCAATATAATAATAATCATGTACAGTCATAGCGCCACCTGCTGCACATTTTCCTTTGAATATCTACCTATATTTACCCACTTTAATTCATATCCCCCTGGTTCACTGCTTTACTAATGCCATAGGGTAGCGGTGCACATGCGTGCGAGGGCCCTTCCATCGCTGCTTGCAGCTTTAATTAGGGCCCGAGCACACCAGGGTGTGAGGACCCTATTGTTTTTGCTCCGTTTATTATTATTATTATTTTTCTTCTTCTTCTTCTTCTTCTTCTTCTTCTTCTTCTTCTTCTCCGAAATGGATCGCATTTTTGAGGGCCTAAACATACCCGAAAACTCATGAAAATTTGCACACGCGTCAGAAGTGGCGAAAATTTACATGTAGTATAGGCGTCAGAAGTGGGCGTGTAAAAATGGCTCGATAGCGCCACCTGCAAAATTTCAAGAGAACAGCCCCCCCACTACGAAAAACGTACAGATACGAAATTTGGTAGGATCATCTATCACTCCAAGACCTACAAAAAAGTCTCTTGGAGCGAACCTCTAAACCCCACAGGAAGTCGGCCATTTTGAATTTTCTCTGTCATTTTTGGACATTTCCAAGCGTCGTACTTTAACGAACTCCTCCTAGAGATTTACTCTGATCATCATCATATTTGGTCAGTATCATCTAAAGGCCTTTGCGATGCTAAATTGCGGAGCTTTTGACTTTTCGTTGGAGGGCGTGTCCTTGGCGGCCTGGGAAAGTTTGATGTTTCGCCATGAAACAGGAAGCTGATGTAATTCAGGCATACGTTGTCCGATCTGCCCCTGACTTCACACGTTTGATAAGGGTCCAGGCCTGAACACATCAACATGGCATAATTCAGTAACACTCATAGCGCCACCTAGAGGCAGCAGGAAATACCATGTTTTATGCTGTGTCTAACTGCTCTTAGAGCTATAAACATATCAACATCATATTTCACCAGAGTAAACACAAGACCTTATGTGATGATAAAGAGCAACGGCCTTGACTTTTCATGAAAGGGCGTGTCCGTGGCAGCCTCGCAAAGTATCGCTAAATGAATCGCATTTTTGACAGGCTAAACAAGCTCAAAAAGTCATAAAACGTTGCACACACGTCAGAAGTGGCAAAAATTTACACGTGGCATAGGCGCCAGAAGTGGGCGTGTAGAAATGGCTCAATAGCGACACCTGAAATATTTAAAGAGAACAGCCCCCCCACTACGAAAAACCTACAGATAAGAAATTTGGTAGGGTCATATATCACACCTAGACCTACCAAAAAGTCTCTTGGAGCGAAGCTCTAAACCCCACAGGAAGTCGTCCATTTTGAATTTTTGCTGTAATTTATGTGCAAATTTTGTCATTTCCAGGCTTCGTACTTTAACGAACTCCTCCTAGAGATTTTAATAGATCGTCATCATATTTGGTCAATCTCATCTAAAGGCCTTTGCGATGTTAAATTGCGGAGCTTTTGACTTTTCGTTGGAGGGTGTGTCCGTGGCGACCTGCCAAATATCAGCGTTTTCGCCATGAAACAGGACGTTTTTATAACTAAGGCATACAATGTCCAATCTGCCCCACGCTTCACATGTTTGATAAGAGTCTTGGCCTGAACACATTTCAATGCCAATATTCAGCTTCAGTCCTAGCGCCACCTAAAGGTAGCAGGAAATGCCTTGTTTTACACTGTGATTTACTGTTCTCAGAGATTTAATCAAATCATTATCATATCAGGTGAGACTGATCTTAAGCCCTTTGCGATGAAAAATTACGAAGATCTTGACTTTTCGTTGAAGGGCGTGTCCGTGACGGCCTGGCAAAGAGTGATGTTTCGCCATGAAACAGGAATCTGTTGCAATTCAGGCATACATTATCCGATCTGCCCTATACTTCACACTTTTGATAAGGGTCCCGGCCTGAACACATTAATATAACAACAATCAGTTACAGTCACAGCGCCACCTGCTGCACACAGGCGGTGTGGCACATCAGTTTCCCTTTGAATATCCACCTATATTTGCCCACTATAATTAAGATCCCCCTGGTTAACTGCTTTAACTAATAGCATAGGGTAGCGGTGCACATGCGTGCGAGGGCCCTTCCATCGCTGCTTGCAGCTTTATTAGGGCCCGAGCACACAAGTGTGAGGACCCTATTGTTTTTGCTCCGTTTATTATTATTATTATTTATTCTTCTTCTTCTCCAAAGTGAATCGCATTTTTGAGGGGCGAAACATGCTCGAAAACTCATGAAATTTTGCACACATGTCAGGAGTGGCGAAAATTTACATGTGGCATAGGCGCCAGAAGTGGGCGTGTAGAAATGGCTCGATAGCGCCACCTGCAAAATTTCAAGAGAACAGCCCCCCCACTACGAAAAACGTACAGATACGAAATTTGGTAGGATCATCTATCACCCCAAGACCTACAAAAAAGTCTCTTGGAGCGAAGCTCTAAACCCAACAGGAAGTCCGCCATTTTGAATTTTTGCCTTGATTTTTGTGCAAATTTGGTCATTTCCAGCCTTCATACTTTAACGAACTCCTCCTACAGATTTAATCCGATCATCGTCATATTTGGTCAATCTCATCTAAAGGCCTTTGCGATGTTAAATTGCGGAGATCTTGACTTTTCGTCAGAGGGTGTGTCCGTGGCGGCCTGACAAATTTCGGCATTTTCGCCATGAAACAGGAAGTGGCTCTAACTCAGGCATACAATGTCCAATCTGCCCCACGCTTCATACGTTTGATAAGGGTATTGGCCTGAACACATTTCAATGCCAATATTCAACTTCACTCATAGTGCCACCTAGAGGTAGGAGGAAATACCATGTTTTATGCTCTGATTCACTGCTCTTAGAGATTTAATCAAATCATCATTATATGTGGTCTGACTGATGTTAAGCCCTTTTCCTTGATAAATTGCGAAGATCTTGACTTTTCGTTGAAGGGCGTGTCCGTGGCGGCCTGGCAAAGTGTGATGTTTCGCCATGAAACAGGAAGTTGTTATAACTCAGGCATACAATGTCCGATCTGCCCCTGACTTCACACGTTTGATAAGGGTCCAGGCCTGAATACATCAACATGGCATAATTCAGTAACACTCATAGCGCCACCTAGAGGCAGCAGGAAATACCATGTTTTACGCTGTGATTTACTGCTCTTAGATATTTAACCATATCAACATCATATTTCACCAGTGTAATCTCAAGACCTTGTTTGATGATAAAAAGCAACGACCTTGACTTTTCATTAAAGGGCGTGTCCGTGGCGGCCTCGCAAAGTATCGGTAAATGAATCGCATTTTTGACAGGCTAAACAAGCCCAAAAAGTCATAAAACGGTGCACACATGTCAGAAGTGGCGAAAATTTACATGTGGCATAGGCGCCAGAAGTGGGCGTGTAGAAATGGCTTGATAGCGCCACCTGCAAAATTTCAAGCGAACAGCCCCCCCGCTACGAAAAATGTACAGATACGAAATTTGGTAGGATCATCTATCACCCCAAGACCTACAAAAAAGTCTCTTGGAGCGAAGCTCTAAACCCCACAGGAAGTCGGCCATTTTGAATTTTTGCCTTGATTTTTGTGCAAATTTGGTCATTTCCAGGCTTCATACTGCAACAAACTCCTCCTACAGATTTAATCCGATCATCGTCATATTTGGTCGGTCTTATCTAAAGGCCTTTGCGATGCTAAATTGCAGAGATCTTGACTTTTCGTTGGAGGGTGTGTCCGTGGCGGGCTG
Source organism: Misgurnus anguillicaudatus (assembly GCF_027580225.2). Taxonomy (NCBI): domain Eukaryota; kingdom Metazoa; phylum Chordata; class Actinopteri; order Cypriniformes; family Cobitidae; genus Misgurnus; species Misgurnus anguillicaudatus. The sequence goes on along the minus strand of NC_073361.2, from coordinate 23,947,869 downwards.
CCAAATTTCGGCGTTTTCGCCATGAAACAGGAAGTGGCTCTAACTCAGGCATACAATGTCCGATCTGCCCCTGACTTCACACGTTTCATAAGGGTCCAGGCCTGAACACATCAACATGGCATAATTCAGTAACACTCATAGCCCCACCTAGAGGCAGCAGGAAATACCATGTTTTACGCTGTGATTTACTGCTCTTAGATATTTAACCATATCAACATCATATTTCACCAGTGTAATCTCAAGACCTTGTGTGATGATAAAAAGCAACGACCTTGACTTTTCATTAAAGGGCGTGTCCGTGGCGGCCTCGCAAAGTATCGGTAAATGAATCGCATTTTTGACAGGCTAAACAAGCCCAAAAAGTCATAAAACGTTGCACACATGTCAGAAGTGGCGAAAATTTACATGTGGCATAGGCGCCAGAAGTGGGTGTGTAGAAATGGCTCGATAGCGCCACCTGCAAAATTTCAAGCGAACAGCCCCCCCCCGCTACGAAAAATGTACAGATACGAAATTTGGTAGGATCATCTATCACCCCAAGACCTACAAAAAAGTCTCTTGGAGCGAAGCTCTAAACCCCACAGGAAGTCGGCCATTTTGAATTTTTGCCTTGATTTTTGTGCAAATTTGGTCATTTCCAGGCTTGATACTGCAACAAACTCCTCCTACAGATTTAATCCGATCATCGTCATATTTGGTCGGTCTTATCTAAAGGCCTTTGCGATGCTAAATTGCAGAGATCTTGACTTTTCGTTGGAGGGTGTGTCCGTGGCGGGCTGCCAAATTTCGGCGTTTTCGCCATGAAACAGGAAGTGGCTCTAACTCAGGCATACAATGTCCAATCTGCCCCACGCTTCACATGTTTGATTAGGGTCTTGGCCTGAACACATTTCAATGCCAATATTCAGCTTCAGTCATAGCGCCACCTAGAGGTAGCAGGAAATACCATGTTTTACGCTGTGATTTACTGCTCTTAGAGATTTAATCAAATCATCATCATATTTGGTTAGATTGATGTAAAGCCCTCTGCGGTGATAAATTGTGAATATCTTGACTTTTCGTTGAAGGGCGTGTCCGTGGCGGCCTGGCAAAGTGTGATGTTTCGCCATGAAACAGGAAGCTGTTGTAATTCAGACATACATTGTTCGATCTGCCCCAGACTTCACATGTTTGATAAGGTTCTTGGCCTGAACACATTTCAATGCCAATATTCAGCTTCAGTCATAGCACCACCTGCTGCACACAGGCGGTGTGGCACATCAGTTTCCCTTTGAATATCCACCTGTATTTACCCACTTTAATTCATATCCCCCTGGTTCACTGCTTTACTAATGCCATAGGGTAGCGGTGCACATGCGTGCGAGGGCCCTTCCATCGCTGCTTGCAGCTTTAATTAGGGCCCGAGCACACCGGGGTGCGAGGACCCTATTGTTTTTGCTCGGTTTATTATTATTATTATTATTATTATTATTATTATTATTATTTATTCTTCTTCTTCTCCAAAGTGAATCGCATTTTTGAGGGGCGAAACATGCTCGAAAACTCATGAAATTTTGCACACATGTCAGAAGTGGCGAAAATTTACATGTGGTATAGGCGCCAGAAGTGGGCGTGTAGAAATGGCTCGATAGCGCCACCTGCAAAATTTCAAGAGAACAGCCCCCCCGCTACGAAAAACGTACAGATACGAAATTTGGTAGGATCATCTATCACCCCAAGACCTACAAAAAAGTCTCTTGGAGCGAAGCTCTAAACCCAACAGGAAGTCCGCCATTTTGAATTTTTGCCTTGATTTTTGTGCAAATTTGGTCATTTCCAGGCTTCATACTTTAACGAACTCCTCCTACAGATTTAATCCGATCATCGTCATATTTGGTCAATCTCTTCTAAAGGCCTTTGCGATGTTAAATTGCGGAGATCTTGACTTTTCGTTGGAGGGTGTGTCCGTGGCGGCCTGACAAATTTCTGCATTTTCGCCATGAAACAGGAAGTGTCTCTAACTCAGGCATACAATGTCCAATCTGCCCCACGCTTCATACGTTTGATAAGGGTCTTAGCCTGAACACATTTCAATGCCAATATTCAATTTCACTCATAGCGCCACCTAGAGGTAGGAGGAAATACCATGTTTTACGCTGTGATTTACTGCTCTTAGAGATTTAATCAAATCATCATCATATTTGGTCTGACTGATGTTAAGCCTGTTGCAGTGATAAATTGCAAAGATCTTGACTTTTCGTTGAAGGGCGTGTCCGTGGCAGCCTGGCAAAGTGTGATGTTTCACCATGAAACAGGAAGCTGTTGTAATTCAGACATACATAGTCCGATCTGCCCCCAACTTCACACGTTTCATAAGGGTCCCGGCCTGAACACATCAACATGGCATAATTCAGTATCAGTCATAGCGCCACCTAGAGGCAGCAGGAAATACCACCTTTTATGCTGTGACTTACTGCTCTTAGAGATTTAACCATATCAACATCATATTTCATCAGTCTAATCTCAAGACCTTGTGTGATGATAAATAGCAACGACCTTGACTTTTCGTTAAAGGGCGTGTCCGTTGCGGCCTCGCAAAGTATCGCTAAATGAATCCCATTTTTGACAGCCTAAACGAGCTCAAAAAGTCATGAAACGTTGCACACGTGTCAAAAGTGGCGAATATTTTCATGTGATATAGGCTTCAGAACTTGGGGTGTTAAAATGGCTCTATAGCGCCACCTACAAAAATTCAATAGAGCAGCCCCCCCGCTACGTTAATCGCACAGATACGAAATGCGGTAGGATCATGTATCACCCCAAGACCTACAAAAAAGTCTCTTGGAGCAAAGCTCTAAACCCCACAGGAAGTCAGCCATTTTGAATTTTCTCTGTAATTTGAGTGCAAATTTTGCCATTTCTGGCCTTCGTATTTTAACAAACTCCTCCTATAAATTTAATCAGATAATCATCATATTTGGTGAGTGTCATCTAAAGGGCTTTGCAATGCTAAATTGCGGAGATCTTGACATTTCAATGGAGGGTGTGTATGTGGCGGCTTGCCAAATTTCTGTGTTTCTCAATGAAACAGGAAGTTGTTCTAACTCAGGTTTAAAATGTCCAATCTGACCCACGCTTCACAAGTTTGATAATTGTCCTGTCCTGAACACATCAACATGGCAATATTCAGTAAAAGTTATAGCGCCACCTGCTGGAAGCAGGAAATGACATGTTTTACACTGTGATTTACTGCTCATTGAAATGTATTCAGATCATCATCATATTTGGTCAGTCTGAACTTAGGGACTTCACAATGATAAATTGTGAAGATCTTGACATTTCGTTAAAGGGGCGTGTCCGTTGTGGCCTGTCAAAGTTTGATTTTTCGCCATGAGAAAGCTGTTGTAACTCAGACATGCAATGTCCGACCTGTCACAGACATCATACGTTTGACAAGGGTCCTGGCCTCAACACATCAATGTTACAACAATCAATTACAATCATAGCGCCACCTGCTGCATAAAGGAGTAGTGGCACTTCAAAGTTCCTTTGAATATCCACCTATATTTATCCACGGAAATTTCAATCCCCCTGGTTTATTGCTTTACTAAGGCCATAGAGTGGCGGTGCACATGAGTGCGAGGGCCCTTCCATCACTGCTTGCAGTTTTAATTATTATTTATTCTTCTTCTTCTCCAAAGTGAATCGCATTTTTGAGGGGCGAAACATGCTCGAAAACTCATGAAATTTTGCACACATGTCAGGAGTGGCGAAAATTTACATGTGGCATAGGCGCCAGAAGTGGGCGTGTAGAAATGGCTCGATAGCGCCACCTGCAAAATTTCAAGAGAACAGCCCCCCCACTACGAAAAACGTACAGATACGAAATTTGGTAGGATCATCTATCACCCCAAGACCTACAAAAAAGTCTCTTGGAGCGAAGCTCTAAACCCAACAGGAAGTCGGCCATTTTGAATTTTTGCCTTGATTTTTGTGCAAATTTGGTCATTTCCAGCCTTCATACTTTAACGAACTCCTCCTACAGATTTAATCCGATCATCGTCATATTTGGTCAATCTCATCTAAAGGCCTTTGCGATGTTAAATTGCGGAGATCTTGACTTTTCGTCAGAGGGTGTGTCCGTGGCGGCCTGACAAATTTCTGCATTTTCGCCATGAAACAGGAAGTGGCTCTAACTCAGGCATACAATGTCCAATCTGGCCCACGCTTCATACGTTTGATAAGGGTCTTGGCCTGAACACATTTCAATGCCAATATTCAACTTCACTCATAGCGCCACCTAGAGGTAGGAGGAAATACCATGTTTTATGCTCTGATTTACTGCTCTTAGAGATTTAATCAAATCATCATCATATTTGGTCTGACTGATGTTAAGCCCTTTTCCTTGATAAATTGCGAAGATCTTGACTTTTCGTTGAAGGGCGTGTCCGTGGCGGCCTGGCAAAGTGTGATGTTTCGCCATGAAACAGGAAGTTGTTATAACTCAGGCATACAATGTCCGATCTGCCCCTGACTTCACACGTTTGATAAGGGTCTTGGCCTGAACACATTTCAATGCCAATATTCAGCTTCACTCATAGCGCCACCTAGAGGCAGCAGGAAATACCATGTTTTACGCTGTGATTTACTGCTCTTAGATATTTAACCATATCAACATCATATTTCACCAGTGTAATCTCAAGACCTTGTGTGATGATAAAAAACAACGACCTTGACTTTTCATTAAAGGGCGTGTCCATGGCGGCCTCGCCAAATATCGCTAAATGAATCGCATTTTTGACAGCGATTTATGACTTTTTTTTTGACAAGCCCAAAAAGTCATAAAACGTTGCGAACATGTCAGAAGTGGCGAAAATTTACATGTGGCATAGGCGCCAGAAGTGGGCGTGTAGAAATGGCTCGATAGCGCCACCTGCAAAATTTCAAAATAAAAGCCCCCCCACTACGAAAAACATACAGATATGAAATTTGGTAGGATCATCTATCACCCCAAGACTTACAAAAAAGTCTCTTGAAGCTAAGCTCTAAACCCCACAGGAAGTCGGCCATTTTGAATTTTTGCTGTGATTTCTGTGCAAATTTGGTCATTTCCAGGCTTCATACTTTAACGAACTCCTCCTACAGGTTTAATCCAATCATTGTAATATTTGGTCAATGTCATCTAAAGGCCTTTGCGATGTTAAATTGCGGAGATCTTGACTTTTCGTTAAAGGGTGTGTCCGTGGCAGCCTGACAAATTTCGACATTTTCGCCATGAAACAGGAAGTGGCTCTAACTCAGGCATACAATGTCCAATCTGCCCCATGATTCACAAGTTTGATAAGAGTCTTGGCCTGAACACATTTCAATGCCAATATTCAGCTTTAATCATAGCGCCACCTAGAGGTTGCAGGAAATTACATGTTTTACGCTGTGATTTACTGCTCTTAGATATTTAATCAAATCATCATCATTTTTGGTAATACTGATCTTAAGGACTTTAATATGATATATTCAGAAGATCTTGACTTTTCGTTGAAGGGCGTGTCCATGGCGGCCTGGCAAAGTGTGATGTTTCGCCATGAAACAGAAAGCTGTTGTAATTCAGACATACATTGTTCGATCTGCTCGAGACTTCACTCGTGTGTTAAGGGTCCCGGCCTGAACGCGTCAATATAATAATAATCATGTACAGTCATAGCGCCACCTGCTGCACATTTTCCTTTGAATATCTACCTATATTTACCCACTTTGATTCATATCCCCCTGGTTCACTGCTTTACTAATGCCATAGGGTAGCGGTGCACATGCGTGCGAGGGCCCTTCCATCGCTGCTTGCAGCTTTAATTATTTTTCTTCTTCTTCTTCTTCTTCTTCTTCTTCTTCTTCTCCGAAATGGATCGCATTTTTGAGGGCCTAAACATACCCGAAAACTCATGAAAATTTGCACACGCGTCAGAAGTGGCGAAAATTTACATGTAGTATAGGCGTCAGAAGTGGGCGTGTAAAAATGGCTCGATAGCGCCACCTGCAAAATTTCAAGAGAACAGCCCCCCCACTACGAAAAACGTACAGATACGAAATTTGTTAGGATCATCTATCACTCCAAGACCTACAAAAAAGTCTCTTGGAGCGAACATCTAAACCCCACAGGAAGTCGGCCATTTTGAATTTTCTCTGTCATTTTTGGACATTTCCAAGCGTCGTACTTTAACGAACTCCTCCTAGAGATTTACTCTGATCATCATCATATTTGGTCAGTATCATCTAAAGGCCTTTGCGATGCTATATTGCGGAGCTTTTGACTTTTCGTTGGAGGGCGTGTCCTTGGCGGCCTGGGAAAGTTTGATGTTTCGCCATGAAACAGGAAGCTGATGTAATTCAGGCATACGTTGTCCGATCTGCCCCTGACTTCACACGTTTGATAAGGGTCCAGGCCTGAACACATCAACATGGCATAATTCAGTAACACTCATAGCGCCACCTAGAGGCAGCAGGAAATACCATGTTTTATGCTGTGTCTTACTGCTCTTAGAGATTTAAACATATCAACATCATATTTCACCAGTGTAATCTCAAGACCTTGTGTGATGATAAAGAGCAACGGCCTTGACTTTTCATTAAAGGGCGTGTCCGTGGCAGCCTCGCAAAGTATCGCTAAATGAATCGCATTTTTGACAGGCTAAACAAGCTCAAAAAGTCATAAAACGTTGCACACACGTCAGAAGTGGCAAAAATTTACACGTGGCATAGGCGCCAGAAGTGGGCGTGTAGAAATGGCTCAATAGCGCCACCTGCAAAATTTCAAGAGAACAGCCCCCCCACTACGAAAAACCTACAGATACGAAATTTGGTAGGGTCATCTATCACCCCAAGACCTACCAAAAAGTCTCTTGGAGCGAAGCTCTAAACCCCACAGGAAGTCGTCCATTTTGAATTTTTGCTGTAATTTATGTGCAAATTTTGTCATTTCCAGGCTTCGTACTTTAACGAACTCCTCCTAGAGATTTTAATAGATCGTCATCATATTTGGTCAATCTCATCTAAAGGCCTTTGCGATGTTAAATTGCGGAGCTTTTGACTTTTCGTTGGAGGGTGTGTCCGTGGCGACCTGCCAAATATCAGCGTTTTCGCCATGAAACAGGACGTTTTTATAACTAAGGCATACAATGTCCAATCTGCCCCACGCTTCACATGTTTGATAAGGGTCTTGGCCTAAACACATTTCAATGCCAATATTCAGCTTCAGTCCTAGCGCCACCTAAAGGTAGCAGGAAATGCCTTGTTTTACACTGTGATTTACTGTTCTCAGAGATTTAATCAAATCATTATCATATCAGGTGAGACTGATCTTAAGCCCTTTGCGATGAAAAATTACGAAGATCTTGACTTTTCGTTAAAGGGCGTGTCCGTGACGGCCTGGCAAAGAGTGATGTTTCGCCATGAAACAGGAATCGGTTGCAATTCAGGCATACATTATCCGATCTGCCCTATACTTCACACTTTTGATAAGGGTCCCGGCCTGAACACATTAATATAACAACAATCAGTTACAGTCACAGCGCCACCTGCTGCACACAGGCGGTGTGGCACATCAGTTTCCCTTTGAATATCCACCTATATTTGCCCACTATAATTAAGATCCCCCTGGTTAACTGCTTTACTAATAGCATAGGGTAGCGGTGCACATGCGTGCGAGGGCCCTTCCATCGCTGCTTGCAGCTTTAATTAGGGCCCGAGCACACAAGTGTGAGGACCCTATTGTTTTTGCTCCGTTTATTATTATTATTATTTTTCTTCTTCTTCTTCTTCTTCTTCTTCTTCTTCTTCTCCGAAATGGATTGCATTTTTGAGGGCCTAAACATACCCGAAAACTCATGAAAATTTGCACACGCGTCAGAAGTGGCGAAAATTTACATGTAGTATAGGCGTCAGAAGTGGGAGTGTAAAAATGGCTCGATAGCGCCACCTGCAAAACTTCAAGAGAACAGCCCCCCCACTATGAAAAGTTTACAGATACGAAATTTGGTAGGATCATCTATTACTCCAAGACCTACAAAAAAGTCTCTTTGAGCTAAGCTCTAAACCCCACAGGAAGTCAGCCATTTTGAATTTTCTCTGTCATTTTTTGACATTTCCAAGCGTCGTACTTTAACGAACTCCTCCTAGAGATTTGATCCGATCATCATCATATTTGGTCAGCATCATCTAAAGGCCTTTGCGATGCTAAATTGCGGAGCTTTTGACTTTTCATTGGAGGGCGTGTCCGTGGCGGCCTGGCAAAATGTAATGTTTCGCCATGAAACAGGAAGCTGATGTAATTCAGGCATACATTGTCCGATCTGCCCCTGACTTCACACGTTTGATAAGGGTCCAGGCCTGAACACATCAACATGGCATAATTCAGTAACACTCATAGCGCCACCTAGAGGCAGCAGGAAATACCATGTTTGACGCTGTGACTTACTGCTCTTAGGTATTTAACCATATCAACATCATATTTCACCAGTGTAATCTCAAGACCTTGTGTGATGATAAAAAGCAACGACCTTGACTTTTCATTAAAGGGCGTGTCCGTGGCGGCCTGGCAAAGTATCGCTAATTGAATCGCATTTTGACAGGCTAAACAACCTCAAAAAGTCATAAAACGTTGCACACACGTCAGAAGTGGCAACAATTTACATGTGTCATAGGCGCCAGAAGTGGGCGTGCAGAAATGGCTCGATAGCGCCACCTGCAAAATTTCAAGAGAACAGCCCCGCCGCTACGAAAATCCTACAGAAACGAAATTTGGTAGGGTCATATATCACCCCAAGACCTACAAAAAAGTCTCTTGGAGTGAAGCTCTAAACCTCACAGGAAGTCAGCCATTTTGAATTTTTGCTGTGATTTCTGTGCAAAATTTGTCATTTCCAGGCTTCGTACTTTAACGAACTCCTCCTAGAGATTTTGTCAGATCGTCATCATATTTGGTCAATCTCATCTAAAGGCCTTTGCGATGTTAAATTGCGGAGCTTTTGACTTTTCGTTGGAAGGTGTGTCCGTGGCGGCCTGACAAATTTCAGCGTTTTCGCCATGAAACAGGAAGTTGTTATAACTAAGGCATACAATGTCCAATCTGCCCCACACTTCACATGTTTGATAAGAGTCTTGGCCTGAACACATTTCAATGCCAATATTCAGCTTCAGTCCTAGCGCCACCTAGAGGTAGCAGGAAATGCCTTGTTTTACGCTGTGATTCACTGTTCTCAGAGATTTAATCAAATCATTATCATATCAGGTGAGACTGATCTTAAGCCCTTTGCGATGATAAATTGCGAAGATCTTGACTTTTCGTTGAAGGGCGTGTCCGTGGCGGCCTCGCAAAGAGTGATGTTTCTCCATGAGAAAGCTGTTGTAACTCAGGCATGCAATGTCCGACCTGTCACAGACATCATACGTTTGACAAGGGTCCTGGCCTCAACACATCAATGTTACAACAATCAAATACAATCATAGCGCCACCTGCTGCACAAAGGAGGTGTGGCACTTCAACGTTCCTTTGAATATCCGCCTATATTTACCCACTGAAATTTCAATCCCCCTGGTTCATTGCTTTACTAAGGCCATAGAGTGGCGGTGCACATGCGTGCGAGGGCCCTTCCATCACTGCTTGCAGTTTTAATTAGGGCCCGAGCACACCGGGGTGTGAGGACCCTATTGTTTTTGCTCGGTTTATTATTATTATTATTATTATTATTATTATTATTATTATTATTATTTATTCTTCTTCTTCTCCAAAGTGAATCGCATTTTTGAGGGGCGAAACATGCTCGAAAACTCATGAAATTTTGCACACATGTCAGAAGTGGCGAAAATTTACATGTGGCATAGGCGCCAGAAGTGGGCGTGTAGAAATGACTCGATAGCGCCACCTGCAAAATTTTAAGAGAACAGCCCCCCCGCTACGAAAAACGTACAGATACGAAATTTGGTAGGATCATCTATCACCCCAAGACCTACAAAAAAGTCTCTTGGAGCGAAGCTCTAAACCCAACAGGAAGTCTGCCATTTTGAATTTTTGCCTTGATTTTTGTGCAAATTTGGTCATTTCCAGGCTTCATACTTTAACGAACTCCTCCTACAGATTTAATCCGATCATCGTCATATTTGGTCAATCTCATCTAAAGGCCTTTGCGATAGTAAATTGCGGAGATCTTGACTTTTCGTCAGAGGGTGTGTCCGTGGCGGCCTGACAAATTTTGGCATTTTCGCCATGAAACAGGAAGTGGCTCTAACTCAGGCATACAATGTCCAATCTGCCCCACGCTTTATACGTTTGATAAGGGTCTTGGCCTGAACACATTTCATTGCCAATATTCAACTTCACTCATAGCGCCATCTAGAGGTAGGAGGAAATACCATGTTTTACGCTGTGATTTACTGCTCTTAGAGATTTAATCAAATCATCATCATATTTGGTCTGACTGATGTTAAGCCCGTTGCGGTGATAAATTGCAAAGATCTTGACTTTTCGTTGAAGGGCGTGTCCGTGGCGGCCTGGCAAAATGTGATGTTTCACCATGAAACAGGAAACTGTTGTAATTCAGACATACATTGTCCGATCTGCCCCTGACTTCACACATTTGATAAGGGTCCTGGCCTGAACACATCAACATGGCATAATTCAGTATCAGTCGTAGCGCCACCTAGAGGCAGCAGGAAATACCACCTTTTATGCTGTGACTTACTGCTCTTAGAGATTTAACCATATCAACATCATATTTCATCAGTCTAATCTCAAGACCTTGTGTGATGATCAATAGCAAAGACCTTGACTTTTCATTAAAGGGCGTGTCCGTTGCGGCCTCGCAAAGTATCGCTAAATGAATCCCATTTTTGACAGCCTAAACAAGCTCAAAAAGTCATGAAACGTTGCACACGTGTCAAAAGTTGCGAATATTTTCATGTGATATAGGCTTCAGAACTTGGGGTGTTAAAATTGCTCTATAGCGCCACCTACAAAAATTCAATAGAGCAGCCCCCCGCTACGTTAATCGCACAGATACGAAATGCGGTAGGATCATGTATCACCCCAAGACCTACAAAAAAGTCTCTTGGAGCAAAGCTCTAAACCCCACAGGAAGTCAGCCATTTTGAATTTTCTCTGTAATTTGAGTGCAAATTTTGCCATTTCTGGCCTTCGTATTTTAACAAACTCCTCCTATAAATTTAATCAGATAATCATCATATTTGGTGAGTGTCATCTAAAGGGCTTTGCAATGCTATATTGCGGAGATCTTGACATTTCAATGGAGGGTGTGTACGTGGCGGCTTGCCAAATTTCTGTGTTTCTCAATGAAACAGGAAGTTGTTCTAACTCAGGTTTAAAATGTCCAATCTGACCCACGCTTCACAAGTTTGATAATTGTCCTTTCCTGAACACATCAACATGGCAATATTCAGTAAAAGTTATAGCGCCACCTGCTGGAAGCAGGAAATGACATTTTTTACACTGTGATGTACTGCTCATTGAAATGTATTCAGATCATCATCATATTTGGTCAATCTGAACTTAGGGACTTCACAATGATAAATTGTGAAGATCTTGACATTTCGTTAAAGGGGCGTGTCCGTGGTGGCCTGTCAAAGTTTGATTTATTGCCATGAGAAAGCTGTTGTAACTCAGACATGCAATGTCCGACCTGTCACAGATATCATACGTTTGACAAGGGTCCTGGCCTCAACACATCAATGTTACAACAATCAATTACAATCATAGCGCCACCTGCTGCATAAAGGAGTAGTGGCAATTCAAAGTTCCTTTGAATATCCACCTATATTTATCCACGGAAATTTCAATCCCCCTGGTTTATTGCTTTACTAAGGCCATAGAGTGGCGGTGCACATGCGTGCGAGGGCCCTTCCATCACTGCTTGCAGTTTTAATTATTATTTATTCTTCTTCTTCTCCAAAGTGAATTGCATTTTTGAGGGGCGAAACATGCTCGAAAACTCATGAAATTTTGCACACATGTCAGGAGTGGCGAAAATTTACATGTGGCATAGGCGCCAGAAGTGGGCGTGTAGAAATGGCTCGATAGCGCCACCTGCAAAATTTCAAGAGAACAGCCCCTCCCACTACGAAAAAAGTACAGATACGAAATTTGGTAGGATCATCTATCACCCCAAGACCTACAAAAAAGTCTCTTGGAGCGAAGCTCTAAACCCAACAGGAAGTCTGCCATTTTGAATTTTTGCCTTGATTTTTGTGCAAATTTGGTCATTTCCAGCCTTCATACTTTAACGAACTCCTCCTACAGATTTAATCCGATCATCGTCATATTTGGTCAATCTCATCTAAAGGCCTTTGCGATGTTAAATTGCGGAGATCTTGACTTTTCGTCAGAGGGTGTGTCCGTGGCGGCCTGACAAATTTCGGCATTTTCGCCATGAAACAGGAAGTGGCTCTAACTCAGGCATACAATGTCCAATCTGCCCCACGCTTCATACATTTGATAAGGGTCTTGGCCTGAACACATTTCAATGCCAATATTCAACTTCACTCATAGCGCCACCTAGAGGTAGCAGGAAATACCATGTTTTACGCTGTGATTTACTGCTCTTAGAGATTTAATCAAATCATCATCATATTTGGTCTGACTGATGTTAAGCCCTTTTCCTTGATAAATTGCGAAGATCTTGACTTTTCGTTGAAGGGCGTGTCCGTGGCGGCCTGGCAAAGTGTGATATTTCGCCATGAAACAGGAAGCTGTTGTAATTCAGACAAACATAGTCCGATCTGCCCCCAACTTCACACGTTTCATAAGGGTCCCGGCCTGAACACATCAACATGGCATAATTCAGTATCAGTCATAGCGCCACCTAGAGGCAGCAGGAAATACCACCTTTTATGCTGTGACTTACTGCTCTTAGAGATTTAACCATATCAACATCATATTTCATCAGTCTAATCTCAAGACCTTGTGTGATGATAAATAGCAACGACCTTGACTTTTCGTTAAAGGGCGTGTCCGTTGCGGCCTCGCAAAGTATCGCTAAATGAATCCCATTTTTGACAGCCTAAACGAGCTCAAAAAGTCATGAAACGTTGCACACGTGTCAAAAGTGGCGAATATTTTCATGTGATATAGGCCTCAGAACTTGGGGTGTTAAAATGGCTCTATAGCGCCACCTACAAAAATTCAATAGAGCAGCCCCCCCGCTACGTTAATCGCACAGATACGAAATGCGGTAGGATCATGTATCACCCCAAGACCTACAAAAAAGTCTCTTGGAGCAAAGCTCTAAACCCCATAGGAAGTCAGCCATTTTGAATTTTCTCTGTAATTTGAGTGCAAATTTTGCCATTTCTGGCCTTCGTATTTTAACAAACTCCTCCTATAAATTTAATCAGATAATCATCATATTTGGTGAGTGTCATCTAAAGGGCTTTGCAATGCTAAATTGCGGAGATCTTGACATTTCAATGGAGGGTGTGTATGTGGCGGCTTGCCAAATTTCTGTGTTTCTCAATGAAACAGGAAGTTGTTCTAACTCAGGTTTAAAATGTCCAATCTGACCCACGCTTCACAAGTTTGATTGGTGTCTTGTCCTGAACACATCAACATGGCAATATTCAGTAAAAGTTATAGCGCCACCTGCTGGAAGCAGGAAATTACATGTTTTACACTGTGATTTACTGCTCATTGAAATGTATTCAGATCATCATCATATTTGGTCAGTCTGAACTTAGGGACTTCACAATGATAAATTGTGAAGATCTTGACATTTCGTTAAAGGGGCGTGTCCGTTGTGGCCTGTCAAAGTTTGATTTTTCGCCATGAGAAAGCTGTTGTAACTCAGACATGCAATGTCCGACCTGTCACAGACATCATACGTTTGACAAGGGTCCTGGCCTCAACACATCAATGTTACAACAATCAATTACAATCATAGCGCCACCTGCTGCATAAAGGAGTAGTGGCACTTCAAAGTTCCTTTGAATATCCACCTATATTTATCCACGGAAATTTCAATCCCCCTGGTTTATTGCTTTACTAAGGCCATAGAGTGGCGGTGCACATGAGTGCGAGGGCCCTTCCATCACTGCTTGCAGTTTTAATTAGGGCCCGAGCACACCAGGGTGTGAGGACCCTATTGTTTTTGCTCCGTTTATTATTATTATTATTTTTCTTCTTCTTCTTCTTCTTCTTCTTCTTCTTCTTCTTCTTCTTCTTCTCCGAAATGGATCGCATTTTTGAGGGCCTAAACATACCCGAAAACTCATGAAAATTTGCACACGCGTCAGAAGTGGCGAAAATTTACATGTAGTATAGGCGTCAGAAGTGGGCGTGTAAAAATGGCTCGATAGCGCCACCTGCAAAATTTCAAGAGAACAGCCCCCCCACTACGAAAAACGTACAGATACGAAATTTGGTAGGATCATCTATCACTCCAAGACCTACAAAAAAGTCTCTTGGAGCGAACCTCTAAACCCCACAGGAAGTCGGCCATTTTGAATTTTCTCTGTCATTTTTGGATATTTCCAAGCGTCGTACTTTAACGAACTCCTCCTAGAGATTTACTCTGATCATCATCATATTTGGTCAGTATCATCTAAAGGCCTTTGCGATGCTAAATTGCGGAGCTTTTGACTTTTCGTTGGAGGGCGTGTCCTTGGCGGCCTGGGAAAGTTTGATGTTTCGCCATGAAACAGGAAGCTGATGTAATTCAGGCATACGTTGTCTGATCTGCCCCTGACTTCACACGTTTGATAAGGGTCCAGGCCTGAACACATCAACATGGCATAATTCAGTAACACTCATAGCGCCACCTAGAGGCAGCAGGAAATACCATGTTTTATGCTGTGTCTTACTGCTCTTAGAGATTTAAACATATCAACATCATATTTCACCAGTGTAATCTCAAGACCTTGTGTGATGATAAAGAGCAACGGCCTTGACTTTTCATTAAAGGGCGTGTCCGTGGCAGCCTCGCAAAGTATCGCTAAATGAATCACATTTTTGAGGGCCTAAACATACCCGAAAACTCATGAAAATTTGCACACGCGTCAGAAGTGGCGAAAATTTACATGTAGTATAGGCGTCAGAAGTGGGCGTATAAAAATGGCTCGATAGCGCCACCTGCAAAATTTCAAGAGAACAGCCCCCCCACTACGAAAAATTTACAGATACGAAATTTGGTAGGATCATCTAGCACCCCAAGACCTACAAAAAAGTCTCTTGGAGCTAAGCTCTAAACCCCACAGGAAGTCGGCCATTTTGAATTTTCTGTGTCATTTTTTGACATTTCCAAGGGTCGTACTTTAACGAACTCCTCCTAGCGATTTAATCCGATCATTATCATATTTGGTCAGTCTCATCTAAAGGCTTTTGCGATGTTAAATTGCGGAGATCTTGACTTTTCGTTGGAGGGTGTGTCTGTGGCGGCCTGACAAAGTTTAGCATTTTCGCCTGGCAAATTGTGATATTTCGCCATGAAACAGGAAGCTGTTGTAATTCAGGCATACATTGTCCGATCTGCCCTATACTTTACACTTTTGATAAGGGTCACGGCCTGAACACATCAATATAACAACAATCAGTTACAGTCACAGCGCCACCTGCTGCACACATGCGGTGTGGCACATCAAAGTTCCTTTAAATATCCACCTATATTTACCCATTTTAATTCATATCCCCCTGGTTCACTGCTTTACTAATGCCATAGGGTGGCGGTGCACATGCGTGCGAGGGCCCTTCCATCGCTGCTTGCAGCTTTAATTAGGGCCCGAGCACCGAGGAGCAGGCCAGAATGGCCTGCACCGAAAGGTGCGAAGCCCTATTGTTTTTGCTCGGATTATTAGGGCCCGAGCACCGAGGAGCAGGCCAGAATGGCCTGCACCGAAAGGTGCGAAGCCCTATTGTTTTTGCTCGGATTATTATTTTTATTATTTTTTTTTTTTTTTTTTTTTTTTTTTTATTTTTTTCAACACTTTTGGGAATTTTGAGTGCCTTAACATATTCGAAAACTCTTGAAATTTGGCACAGATGTAAGAGTCGTCCGTCATCGCAGAAAACCAAAGGCTGGAACACGGGCGTGGCAGGGGGGCTCTGTAGCGCCCCCTGTAATGGAAAAAAAAACATTGGTGCATAGATCGGACAAACATGCACTTACATGTACAAAAGTTGGTACGCATATAGATCTCATCGACCCGAACAACTTTCGTACTCTAACATATTAGCTCCGCCCAACAGGAAGTCGGCCATTTTGGATTGTTTAAAAAATGCATGCGGTGAACTTTTAAATACTCCTCCTAGTGGATTAATGGGATTGACACCAAACGTGGTGAACATGATGTCGAGACATTGTACTTGCTAAATTGCGAAGGGATTTTTGATATCTCGAACGGTTCTGCCATGGCGAGGCGACAAATTCATGGCGAAATCAGAGAAACAGGAAGTGTCTAATATCTAAGGCAAAAAATGTCTTATTGTGATGACACGCGGGGTGTTTGTTCGTCTGAAGATTCCGATCGCATCGATGTGCCTATTGTGAGTCTCGGGAATAGCGCCACCACCAGGCGCCAGGAAGTGTTGCAGTCATAAAGGTTGATTTTTTTGACTGTTCCATCCAATGTTCTTTTAAATACTCCTTCTAGGATATTCATGCGATTGACACCAAAAGTGGTCAACATGATACTGAGACATTGTAGATGATAAATTGCGAAGGAATTTTTGACATCTCGAACGCTGTTCCCATGCCAACGCCCCAAACTTTACTTTTATTTCAGGCATATTTATTGATATTGGCGTGATTTGATTTTCCTAAAAGTTAAGACACATCAGAGTTGTCTGCTGTTAAGTTTGTTCAATAAGTTCAGAAATAGGAGTGTCTCTTAAGTGGCTCACTAGCGCCCCCTTTGTCTAAAATGTGGGGTTTCTTTTACCTACAGTCCACAAATGGGTCAGTAACAACATAAAATAATCCACTGATATTTACCCACTTGATGCACTTGCCCACCGTGCATCGTTTTCTCTAAGGCACCGTATAGCGGTAAATAAACGTGCGAGGGCCCGCCATCGCTGCTTGCAGCTATATTTATTTTTATTTTTTTTTTTTTTTTTTTTTTTCAACACTTTTGGACATTTTGGGGGCCTTAACATACTCGAAAACTCTTGAAATTTGGCACAGACATCCGAGTCGTCCGTGATCGCCGAAAGCCAAAGGCTGGAACACGGGCGTGGCACGGGGGCTCTGTAGCGCCCCCTGTAATGCAAAAACAAACAGGAGTGCACAGATCGGGCAAACATGTACGCACATTTACGAAAGTTGGTACACATATAGATCTCATCGACCCGAACAACTTTCGCCCTCTAACATTTTAGCTCCGCCCAACAGGAAGTCCGCCATTTTGGATTGTTTAAAAAATGTATGCGGTGAACTTTTGAATACTCCTCCTAGGGGATTCATGCAAATGACACCAAATGTGGTGATCATGATGTCAAGACATTGGACTTGCTAAATTGCGAAGGGATTTTTGATATCTCGAACGGTGTTGCCATGGCGAAGTGGCAAAGTCATGGCGAAATCAGAGAAACAGGAAGTGTCTAATATCTAAGGCAAAAAATGTCTTATAGTGATGACACGTGGGGTGTTTGTTCGTCTGAAGATTCTGATCGCATCGATGTGCCTATTGTGAGTCTCGGGTATAGCGCCACCACCAGGCGCCAGGAAGTGTTGCAGTCACAAAGGTTGATTTTTTTGACAGTTCCATGTGATGTTCTTTTAAATACTCCTCCTAGAATGTTTATGCGATTGACACCAAAAGTGGTCAACATGATGCCAAGACATAGTAGATGATAAATTGCGAAGGGATTTTTGATATCTCAAACGTTGTTCCCATGGCAACGCATCAAACTTTACTTTCATTTTAAAGGCATATTTAAGCCCTTCAGTTGCATGCAGTTAACTTTTAAATACTCCTTCTAGAATAATCATGCAATTGACACCAAAAGTGGTCAACATGATGCAGAGACATTGTAGACGATATATTGCGAAGGGATTTTTGATATCTCCAACTCTGTTCCCATGGCAACGTGTCAAACTTTACTTTCATTTTTACACATATTTAAGACTGACAGTTACATGCTGTGAACTTTTGAATACTCCTTGTATGGGATTCATGCGATTGACACCAAAAGTGGTCAACATCATGCTGAGACATTGTAGATGCTAAATTGCGAAGGAATTTTTGACATCTCGAACGCTGTTCCCATCGCAACGCGTCAAACTTTACTTTCATTTCAGGCATATTTAAGGCTCTTGGCGTGCTTAGATTAAATTTAAATTTGGCACACACATCAGAGTTGTCGGCTGTTAAGTGTTGACAAAAAGGTCAGACATAGGCGTGTCTCTTAAGTGGCTCACTAGTGCCCCCGTTTGTTTAAAATGTGGGGTTTATTTTACCTACAGTCCCCAAATGGCTCAGAAACAACATTAAATAGCCCACTGATATTTACCCACTTGATGCACATGCCCACCGTGCATCGTTTTCTCGGAGGCACCGTGTAGCGGTAAACAAACGTGCGAGGGCCCGCCATCGCTGCTTGCAGCTATATTTATTATTTATTCTTCTTCTTCTCCAAAGTGAATCGCATTTTTGAGGGGCGAAACATGCTCGAAAACTCATGAAATTTTGCACACATGTCAGGAGTGGCGAAAATTTACATGTGGCATAGGCGCCAGAAGTGGGCGTGTAGAAATGGCTCGATAGCGCCACCTGCAAAATTTCAAGAGAACAGCCCCCCCACTACGAAAAACGTACAGATACGAAATTTGGTAGGATCATCTATCACCCCAAGACCTACAAAAAAGTCTCTTGGAGCAAAGCTCTAAACCCAACAGGAAGTCGGCCATTTTGAATTTTTGCCTTGATTTTTGTGCAAATTTGGTCATTTCCAGCCTTCATACTTTAACGAACTCCTCCTACAGATTTAATCCGATCATCGTCATATTTGGTCAATCTCATCTAAAGGCCTTTGCGATGTTAAATTGCGGAGATCTTGACTTTTCGTCAGAGGGTGTGTCCGTGGCGGCCTGACAAATTTCGGCACTTTCGCCATGAAACAGGAAGTGGCTATAACTCAGGCATACAATGTCCAATCTGGCCCACGCTTCATACGTTTGATAAGGGTCTTGGCCTGAACACATTTCAATGCCAACATTCAACTTCACTCATAGCGCCACCTAGAGGTAGGAGGAAATACCATGTTTTATGCTCTGATTTACTGCTCTTAGAGATTTAATCAAATCATCATCATATTTGGTCTGACTGATGTTAAGCCCTTTTCCTTGATAAATTGCGAAGATCTTGACTTTTCGTTGAAGGGCGTGTCCGTGGCGGCCTGGCAAAGTGTGATGTTTCGCCACGAAACAGGAAGTTGTTATAACTCAGGCATACAATGTCCGATCTGCCCCTGACTTCACACGTTTGATAAGGGTCCAGGCCTGAACACATCAACATGGCATAATTCAGTAACACTCATAGCGCCACCTAGAGGCAGCAGGAAATACCATGTTTTACGCTGTGATTTACTGCTCTTAGATATTTAACCATATCAACATCATATTTCACCAGTCTAATCTCAAGACCTTGTGTGATGAAAAAAAACAACGACCTTGACTTTTCATTAAAGGGCGTGTCCATGGCGGCCTCGCCAAGTATCGCTAAATGAATCGCATTTTTGAACTGCTAAACAAGCCAAAAAGTCATAAAACGTTGCACACACGTCAGAAGTGGCGAAAATGTACATGTGGCATAGGCGCCAGAAGTGGGCGTGTAGAAATGGCTCGATAGCGCCACCTGCAAAATTTCAAAAGAACAGCCCCCCCTCTACGAAAAACATACAGATATGAAATTTGGTAGGATCATCTATCACCCCAAGACTTACAAAAAAGTCTCTTGAAGCTAAGCTCTAAACCCCACAGGAAGTCGGCCATTTTGAATTTTTGCTGTGATTTCTGTGCAAATTTGGTCATTTCCAGGCTTCATACTTTAACGAACTCCTCCTACAGATTTAATCCAATCATCGTAATATTTGGTCAATGTCATCTAAAGGCCTTTGCGATGTTAAATTGCGGAGATCTTGACTTTTCGTTTGAGGGTGTGTCCGTGGCAGCCAGACAAATTTCTGCATTTTCGCCATGAAACAGGAAGTGGCTCTAACTCAGGCATACAATGTCCAATCTGCCCCATGCTTCACAAGTTTGATAAGGGTCTTGGCCTGAACACATTTCAATGCCAAAATTCAGCTTTAATCATAGCGCCACCTAGAGGTTGCAGGAAATTACATGTTTTACGCTGTGATTTACTGCTCTTAGATATTTAATCAAATCATCATCATTTTTGGTAATACTGATCTTAAGGACTTTAATATGATATACTCAGAAGATCTTGACTTTTCGTTGAAGGGCGTGTCCGTGGCGGCCTGGCAAAGTGTGATGTTTCGCCATGAAACAGAAAGCTGTTGTAATTCAGACATACATTGTTCGATCTGCTCGAGACTTCACACGTGTGTTAAGGGTCCCGGCCTGAACACGTCAATATAATAATAATCATGTACAGTCATAGCGCCACCTGCTGCACATTTTCCTTTGAATATCTACCTATATTTACCCACTTTAATTCATATCCCCCTGGTTCACTGCTTTACTAATGCCATAGGGTAGCGGTGCACATGCGTGCGAGGGCCCTTCCATCGCTGCTTGCAGCTTTAATTTTTTTTATTTTTATTTTTTTTTAACACTTTTGGCCACTTTGGGTGCCTTAACATACTCGAAAACTCTTGAAATTTGGCACAGACGTTAGAGTCGTCCGTCATTGCGAACAGACAAAGGCTGGAACACGGGCGTGGCACGGGGGCTCTGTAGCGCCCCCTGTAATGCAAAAACAAACAGTAGTGCGCAGATCGGGCAAACATGTACGCACATTTACGAAAGTTGGTACACATATAGATCTCATCAACCCGAACAACTTTCGCCCTCTAACATTTTAGCTCCGCCCAACAGGAAGTCCGCCATTTTGGATTGTTTAAAAAATGCATGCGGTGAACTTTTAAATACTCCTCCTAGAGGATGAATGCGATTGACACCAAAAGTGGTGAACATTATGTCGAGACATTGGACTTGCTAAATTGCGAAGGGATTTTTGATATCTCGAACGGTTCTGCCATGGCGAGGCGACAAAGTTGTGGCGAAATCAGAGAAACAGGAAGTGTCTAATATCTGAGGCAAAAAATATCTTATTGTGATGCCATGCGGGAAGTTTGTTCGTCTAAAGATTCCGATCGCATCGATGTGCCTATTGTGACTCCCGGGTATAGCGCCACCACCAGGCGCCAGGAAGTGTGTCAGTCACAAAGGTGATTTTTTTTCACAGTTCCATGCGATGTTCTTTTAAATACTCCTTCTAGGATTTTCATGCGATTGTTACCAAAAGTGGTCAACATGATGCCGAGACATTGTAGATGATAAATTGCGAAGGGATTTTTGACATCTCAAACGCTGTTTCCATGGCAACGCGTCAAACTTTACTTTTATTTCAGGCATATTTAAGGCTCTTGGCCTGCTTAGATTAACTTTAAATTTGGCACACACATCAGAGTTGTCGGCTGTTAAGTGTTGACAAAAACGTCAGATAAAAGCGTGTCTATTTAGTGGCTCACTAGCGCCCCCGATTGTCTAAAATGTGGGGTTTCTTTTACCTACAGTACCTAAATAGGTCAGTAGCAAACTGAAATACTCCACAGATATTTACCCACTTGATGCACTTGCCCACCGTGCATCGTTTTCCTCGAAGGCACCGTGTAGCGGTACATAAACGTGCGAGGGCCCGCCATCGCTGCTTGCAGCTATATTTAGGGCCCGAGCACCGAGGAGCAGGCCAGAATGGCCTGCACCGAAAGGTGCGAAGCCCTATTGTTTTTGCTCGGATTATTCTTTTTATTATTAGGGCCCGAGCACCGAGGAGCAGGCCAGAATGGCCTGCACCGAAAGGTGCGAAGCCCTATTGTTTTTGCTCGAATTTATTATTTTTTTTTTTATTTTTTTTTTTATTTTTTTTTTTATTTTTTTTAACACTTTTGGGCATTTTGGGTGCCTTAACATACTCGAAAACTCTTGAAATTTGGCACAGCCGTCAGAGTCGTCCGTCATTGCGAACGGGCAAAGGCTGGAACACGGGCGTGGCACAGGGGCTCTGTAGCGCCCCCTGTAATGCAAGAAAAAACATTGGTGCACAGATCGTGCAAACATGTACGCACATGTACGAGAGTTGGTACGCATATAGATCTCATCGATCCGAACAACTTTCGCCCTCTAACATTTTAGCTCCGCCCAACAGGAAGTCAGCCATTTTGGATTGTTTAAAAAATGCATGCAGTGAACTTTTAAATACTCCTTCTAGGGGATTCATGGGATTGACACCAAACGTGGTGATCATGATGTCAAGACATTGGACTTGCTAAATTGCGAAGGGATTTTTGATATCTCGAACGGTTCTGCCATGGCGAGGCGACAAAGTCATGGCGAATTCAGAAAAACAGGAAGTGTCTAATATCTAAGGCAAAAAAAGTCTTATTGTGATGACACGCGGAGTGTTTGTTCTTCTGAAGATTCCGATCGCATTGATGTGCCTATTGTGACTCCCGGGTATAGCGCCACCACCAGGCGCCAGGAAGTGTGTCAGTCATGAACTTTTAAATACTTCTCCTAGGGAATTCATACGATTGACACCAAACGTGGTGAAGATGATGCTGAGAGATTGGACTTGCTAAATTGCGAAGGGATTTTTGATATCTCGAACGGTGTTGCCATGGCGAGGCGACAAATTTATGGCGAATTCAGAGAAACAGGAAGTGTCTAATATCTAAAGCAAAAAAATTCTTATTGGGATGAAACGCAGTGTGTATGTTCGGCCAAGGATTCCGATCGCATCGATGTGCATATTGTGAGTTTTGGGTATAGCGCCACCAACAGGCACCAGGAAGTGTGGCAGTCACAAAAGGTGGATTTTTGACAGTTCCATGCGATGTTCTTTTAAATACTCCTCCTAGGATTTTCATGCGATTGACACCAAAAGTGGTCAACATGATGCTGAGGCATTGTAGATGATAAATTGCGAAGGGATTTTTGATATCTCGAATGCTGCTCCCATGGCAACACGTAAAATTTTACTTTCATTTTCAGGCATATTTAAGCACTTGGCATGCACTTTGGGTGCCTTAACATGCTCGAAAACACCGGGAATTTGGCACAGACCTCAAAGTCATTGGCCATTAGGACCGGGCAAATGCTGGAACACGGGCGTGGCGGTAGTGCTCTGTAGCGCCCCCTATAATGCAAAAAAATTATTGGTGCACAAATCGGGCAAACATGTAAGCACATGTACGAGAGTTGGTACGTATATAGATCCCATCGACCGAACAGCTTTCACAATCAAACCTATTAGCTCCGCCCAACAGGAAGTCGGCCATTTTAGATGGTTTCAAAAATGCATACGGTGAACTTTTAAATACTCCTTCTAGGGGATTCATGGGATTGACACCAAACGTGGTGAACATGATGCCGAGACATTGTACTTGCTAATTTGCGAAGGGATTTTTGATATCTCGAACGGTTCTGTCATGGCGAGGCGACAAATTCATTGCGAAATCAGAGAAACAAGAAGTGTCTAATATCTAAGGTAAAAAATGTCTTATTGTGATGACACACGGAGTGTTTGTTCGTCTGAAGATTCTGATCGCATCGATGTGCCTATTGTGAGTCTCGGGTATAGCGCCACTACCAGGCGCCAAGAAGTGTTGCAGACACAAATGTTGATTTTTTTGACAGTTCCATGTGATGTTCTTTTAAATACTCCTCCTAGAATGTTTATGCGATTGACACTAAAAGTGGTCAACATGATGCTGAGACATTGTAGATGCTAAATTGCGAAGGATTTTTTGACATCTCGAACGCTGTTACCATGGCAACGCTTCAAACTTTACTTTAATTTCAGGCATATTTAAGGCTCATGGCGTGCTTAGATTAACTTTGATGTGTGTGCCAAATTTAGAGTTGTCGGCTGTTAAGTGTTGACAAAAAGGTCAGATAAAGGCGTGTCTATTAAGTGGCTCACTAGTGCCCCCGTTTGTCTAAAATGTGGGGTTTCTTTTACCTACAGTACCCAAATTGGTCAGTAGCAACATGAAATAGTCCACTGATATTTACCCACTTGATACACGTGCCCACCGTGCATCGTTTTCTCGGAGGCACCGTGTAGCGTTAAAAAAACGTGCGAGGGCCCGCCATCGCTGCTTGCAGCTATATTTAGGGCCCGAGCACCGAGGAGCAGGCCAGAATGGCCTGCACCGAAAGGTGCGAAGCCCTATTGTTTTTGCTCGGATTATTTTTTTTATTATTTTTTTTTATTTTATTTTTTTTTTCAACACTTTTGGGGCAATTTGGGGGCCTTAACATACTCAAAAACTCTTGAAATTTGGCACAGACGTCAGAGTCGTTGGCCATCAGGTTTGGGCAAAGGCTGGACCACGGGCGTGGCAAGGGAGCTCTGTAGCGCCCCCTGTAATGCAAAAACAAACATTGGGGCACAGATCGGGCAAAAATGTACGCACATGTACGAGAGTTGGTACGCATATAGATCTCATCGACCCGAACAACTTTCGCACTCTAACATTTAAGCTCCGCCCAACAGGAAGTCGGCTATTTTGGATTGTTTAAAAAATGCATGCGGTGAACTTTTAAATACTCCTCCTAGAGGATTCATGGGATTGACACCAAACGTGGTGATCATGATGTCGAGACATTGTACTTGCTAAATTGCGAAGGGATTTTTGATATCTCGAACGGTGCCGCTGTGGCGAGCGACAAAGTTGTGGCAAAATCAGAGAAACAGGAAGTGTCTAATATCTAAGGCAAAAAATGTCTTATTGTGATGACACGCGGGGTGTTTGTTCGTCTGAAGATTCCGATCGCATCGATGTGCCTATTGTGAGTCTCGGGTATAGCGCCACCACCAGGCGCCAGGAAGTGTGTCAGTCACAAAGGTGGATTTTTTTGACTGTTCCATCCGATGTTCTTTTAAATACTCCTTCTAGGATATTCATGCGATTGACACCAAAAGTGGTCAACATGATGCTGAGACATTGTAGATGATAAATTGCGAAGGGATTTTTGATATCTCAAACGCTGTTCCCATGGCAACGCGTCAAACTTTTTACTTTCATTTTAAAGGCTTATTTAAGCCTGACAGTTGCATGCAATGTTCTTTTAAATACTCCTTCTAGGGAAATAGTGCGATTCACACCAGAAGTTGTCAACATGATGCTGAGACATTGTAGACGCTAAATTGCGATGGGATTTTTGATATCTCGAACGCTGTTCCCATGGCAATGCCCCAAACTTGACTTTTATTTCAGGTATATTTAGGGCTCTTGGCGTGCTTAGATTAACCTACAAGTCGGCACACACATCAGAGTTGTCGGCTGTTAAGTGTGCACAAACAGGTCAGACATAGGCGTGTCTCTTAAGTGGCTCACTAGCGCCCCCGTTTGTCTAAAATATGGGGTTTCTTTTACCTACAGTCCCCAAATGGCTCAGTAGCAACATTAAATAGCCCACTGATATTTACCCACTTGATGCCCTTGCCCACCGTGCATCGTTTTCTCGGACGCACCGTGTAGCGGTAAAAAAACGTGCGAGGGCCCGCCATTGCTGCTTGCAGCTATATTTAGGGCCCGAGCACCGAGGAGCAGGCCAGAATGGCCTGCACCGAAAGGTGCGAAGCCCTATTGTTTTTGCTCGGAATTTATTATTTTTTTTTTTTTTTTTTTTTTTTTTTTTTTTTTTTTATTATTTTTATTTTTTTCAACACTTTTGGGCATTTTGGGTGCCTTAACATACTCGAAAACTCTTGAAATTTGGCACAGACATCAGAGTCGTCCGTCATTGCGAACAGACAAAGGCTGGAACACGGGCGTGGCATGGGGGCTCTGTAGCGCCCCCTGTAATGCAAAAACAAACAGGAGTGCACAGATCGGGCAAACATGTACGCACATTTACGAAAGTTGGTACACATATAGATCTCATCGACCCGAACAACTTTCGCCCTCTAACATTTTAGCTCCGCCCAACAGGAAGTCCGCCATTTTGGATTGTTTAAAAAATGCATGCGGTGAACTTTTGAATACTCCTCCTAGAGGATGCATGCGATTGAAACCAAAAGTGGTGAACATGATGTCAAGACATTGGACTTGCTAAATTGCGAAGGGATTTTTGATATCTCGAACGGTTCTGCCATGGCGAGCCGACAAAGTTGTGGCGAAATCAGAGAAACAGGAAGTGTCTAATATCTAAGGCAAAAAATGTCTTATTGTAATGACACGCGGGGTGTTTGTTCGTCTAAAGATTCCGATCGCATCGATGTGCCTATTGTGACTCCCAGGTATAGCGCCACCACCAGGCGCCAGGAAGTGTTGCAGTCACAAAGGTTGATTTTTTTGACAGTTCCATGTGATGTTCTTTTAAATACTCCTCCTAGGAATGTTTCATGCGATTGACACCAAAAGTGGTCAACATGATGCCAAGACATAGTAGATGATAAATTGCGAAGGGATTTTTGATATCTCAAACGTTGTTCCCATGGCAACGCGTCAAACTTTACTTTCATTTTAAAGGCATATTTAAGCCTTTCAGTTCCATACAGTTAACTTTTAAATACTCCTTCTAGGATTTTCATGCGATTTACACGAGAAGTGGTCAACATGATGCCGAGACATTGTAGATGATAAATAGTGAAGGGATTTTTGATATCTCAAACGCTGTTCCCATGGCAACGCGTCAAACTTTTTACTTTCATTTTAAAGGCTTATTTAAGCCTGACAGTCGCATGCAATGTTCTTTTTAATACTCCTTCTAGGGAAATAATGCAATTCACACCAGAAGTTGTCAACATGATGCTGAGACATTGTAGACGCTAAATTGCGAAGGAATTTTTGACATCTCTAACGCTGTTCCCATGGCAACGTGTCAAACTTTACTTGTATGTCAGGCATATTTAAGGCTCTTGGTGTGCTTAGATTGACTTTAAATTTGGCACACACATCAGATTTGTCGGCTGTTAAGTGTTGACAAAAACGTCAGATAAAGGCGTGTCTATTTAGTGGCTCACTAGCGCCCCCGTTTGTCTAAAATGTGGGGTTTCTTTTACCTACAGTACCTAAATGGGTCAGTAGCAGCATGATATTTACCCACTTGATGCACTTGCCCACCGTGCATCGTTTTCTCGGAGGCACCGTGTAGCGGTAAACAAACGTGCGAGGGCCCGCCATCGCTGCTTGCAGCTATATTTTTTTATTATTATTTTTTTTATTTTTTTATTTTTTAACACTTTTGGGCATTTTGGGTGCCTTAACATACTCGAAAACTCTTGAAATTTGGCACAGACGTTAGAGTCGTCCGTCATTGCGAACGGACAAAGGCTGGAACACGGGCGTGGCACGGGGGCTCTGTAGCGCCCCCTGTAATGAAAAAAAAACATTGATGCACAGATCGTGCAAACATGTACGCACATGTACGAGAGTTGGTACACATATAGATCTCATCGACCCGAACAACTTTCGCCCTCTAACATTTTAGCTCCACCCAACAGGAAGTCCGCCATTTTGGATTGTTTAAAAAATGCATGCAGTGAACTTTTGAATACTCCTCCTAGGGGATTCATGCAAATGACACCAAAGGTGGTGATCATGATGTCAAGACATTGGACTTGCTAAATTGCGAAGGGATTTTTGATATCTCGAACGGTGTTGTCATGGCGAAGCGGCAAAGTCATGGTGAAATCAGAGAAACAGGAAGTGTCTAATATCTAAGGCAAAAAATGTCTTATAGTGATGACACGCGGGGTGTTTGTTCGTCTGAAGATTCCGATCGCATTGATGTGCCTATTGTAAGTCTCGGGTATAGCGCCACCACCAGGCGCCAGGAAGTGTTGCAGTCTCAAAGGTTGATTTTTTTGACAGTTCCATGTGATGTTCTTTTAAATACTCCTCCTAGAATGTTTATGCGATTGACACCAAAAGTGGTCAACATGATGCCAAGACATAGTAGATGATAAATTGCGAAGGGATTTTTGATATCTCGAACGTTGTTCCCATGACAACGCGTCAAACTTTACTTTCATTTTAAAGGCATATTTAAGCCCTTCAGTTGCATGCAGTGAACTTTTCAATACTCCTTCTAGGATATTCATGCGATTGACACCAAACGTGGTCAACATGATGCCGAGACATTGTAGATGATAAATTGCGAAGGGATTTTTGACATCTCGAACGCTGTTGCCATGGCAATGCATCAAAGTTTATTATTATTTCAGGAATATTTAAGCCTCTTGGCACGCTTAGATTAACTTCAAATTTGGCACACACATCAGAGTTGTCAACTGTTAAGTGTTGACAAACAGGTCAGACATAGGTGTGCCTCTTAAGTTGCTCACCAGTGCCCCCGTTTGTCCAAAATGTGGGGTTTCTTTTACCTACAGTCCCTAATTGGGTCAGTAACAACATAAATAGTCCACCGATATTTACCCACTTGATGCACTTGCCCACCGTGCATCGTTTTCTCGGAGGCACCGTGTAGCGGTAAAAAAACGTGCGAGGGCCCGCCATCGCTGCTTGCAGCTATATGTATTATTATTTTTTTTATTATTAGGGCCCGAGCACCGAGGAGCAGGCCAGAATGGCCTGCACCGAAAGGTGCGAAGCCCTATTGTTTTTGCTCGGATTTATTTTTAGGGCCCGAGCACCGAGGAGCAGGCCAGAATGGCCTGCACCGAAAGGTGCGAAGCCCTATTGTTTTTGCTCGGATTTATTCTTTTTTTTTTTATTCTTTTTTTTTTCAACACTTTTGGGCATTTTGGGTGCCTTAACATACTCGAAAACTCTTGAAATTTGGCACAGACGTCAGAGTCGTCCGTCATTGTGAACGGGCAAAGGCTGGAACACGGGCGTGGCACGGGGGCTCTGTAGCGCCCCCTGTAATGCAAAAACAAACAGGAGTGCGCAGATCGGGCAAACATGTATGCACATTTACGAAAGTTGGTACACATATAGATCTCATCGACCTGAACAACTTTCGCCCTCTAACATTTTAGCTCCGCCCAACAGGAAGTCGGCCATTTTGGATTGTTTAAAAAATGCATGCGGTGAACTTTTGAATACTCCTCCTAGGGGATTCATGCAAATGACACCAAACGTGGTGAACATGATGTCGAGACATTGGACTTGCTAAATTGCGAAGGGATTTTTGATATCTCGAACGGTTCTGCCATGGCGAAGCGGCAAAGTCAGGGCGAAATCAGAGAAACAGGAAGTGTCTAATATCTATGGCAAAAAATATCTTATTGTGATGACACACGGGGTGTTTGTTCGTCTGAAGATTCCGATCGCATCGATGCGTGTATTGTGACTCCTGGGTATAGCGCCACCACCAGGCGGCAGGAAGTGTGTCAGTTACAAAGCTGGATTTTTTTGACAGTTCCAGGCAATGTTCTTTTAAAAATCCTCCTAGAAAAATCATGCAATTGACACCAAAAGTGGTCAACATGATGCCGAGGCATAGTAGATGATAAATTGCGAAGGGATTTTTGATATCTCAAACGCTGTTCCCATGGCAACGTGTCAAACTTTACTTTCATTTTAAAGGCATATTTAAGCCTTACAGTTTCACGCAGTGAACTTTTAAATACTCCTTCTAGGATGTTCATGCGATTGACAAGAGAAGTGGTCAACATGATGCTGAGACATTGTAGATGATAAATTGCGAAGGGATTTTTGATATCTCGAATGTTGTTCCTATGGCAACGCGACAAATTTTACTTTCATTTTAAAGGCTTATTTAAGCATTACAGTTGCATGCGATGTTCTTTTAAATACTCTTTCTAGGTAAATAATGTTATTGACACCAGAAGTGGTCAACATGATGCTAAGACATTGTAGATGCTAAATTGCGAAGGAATTTTTGACATCTCGAACGCTGTTCCCATGGCAACACGTCAAACTTTACTTTTATTTCAGGCATATTTAAGGCTCTTGGCGTGCTTAGATTAAATTTAAATTTGGCACACACATCAGAGTTGTCGGCTGTTAAGTGTTGACAAAAACGTCAGATAAAGGCGTGTCTATTTAGTGTCTCACTAGCGCCCCCGTTTGTCTAAAATGTGGGGTTTCTTTTACCTACAGTACCTAAATGGATCAGTAGCAACATGAAATAGTCCACTGATATTTACCCACTTGATGCACATGCCCACCGTGCATCGTTTTCTCGGAGGCACAGTGTAGCGGTAAAAAAACGTGCGAGGGCCCGCCATCGCTGCTTGCAGCTATATTTAGGGCCCGAGCACCGAGGAGCAGGCCAGAATGGCCTGCACCGAAAGGTGCGAAGCCCTATTGTTTTTGCTCGAATTTATAATTATTTTTTTTTATTTTTTTTTTATTTTTATTTTTTTAACACTTTTGGGCATTTTGGGTGCCTTAACATACTCGAAAACTCTTGAAATTTGGCACAGACGTTAGAGTCGTCCGTCATTGCGAACAGACAAAGGCTGGAACACGGGCGTGGCACAGGGGCTCTGTAGCGCCCCCTGTAATGAAAAAAAAAAACATTGATGCACAGATCGTGCAAACATGTACGCACATGTACGAGAGTTGGTACACATATAGATCTCATCGACCCGAACAACTTTCGCCCTCTAACATTTTAGCTCCGCCCCACAGGAAGTCCGCCATTTTGGATTGTTTAAAAAATGCATGCGGTGAACTTTTGAATACTCCTCCTAGGGGATTCAAGCAAATGACACCAAATGTGGTGATCATGATGTCAAGACATTGGACTTGCTAAATTGCGAAGGGATTTTTGATATCTCGAACGGTGTTGCCATGGCGAAGCGGCAAATTCATGGCGAAATCAGAGAAACAGGAAGTGTCTAATATCTAAGGCAAAAAATGTCTTATAGTGATGACACGCGGGGTGTTCGTCTAAAGATTCCGATCGCATCGATGTGCCTATTGTAAGTCTCGGGTATAGCGCCACCACCAGGCGCCAGGAAGTGTTGCAGTCACAAAGGTTGATTTTTTTGACAGTTCCATGTGATGTTCTTTTAAATACTCCTCCTAGAATGTTTATGCGATTGACACCAAAAGTGGTCAACATGATGCCAAGACATAGTAGATGATAAATTGCGAAGGGATTTTTGATATCTCGAATGTTGTTCCCATGACAACGCGTCAAACTTTACTTTCATTTTAAAGGCATATTTAAGCCCTTCAGTTGCATGCAGTGAACTTTTCAATACTCCTTCTAGGATATTCATGCGATTGACACCAAACGTGGTCAACATGATGCCGAGACATTGGAGATGATAAATAGAGAAGGGATTTTTGATATCTCAAACGCTGTTCCCATGACAACGCGTCAAACTTTTTACTTTCATTTTAAAAGCTTATTTAAGCCTGACAGTCGCATGCAATGTTCTTTTTAATACTCCTTCTAGGGAAATAATGCGATTCACACCAGAAATTGTCAACATGATGCTGAGACATTGTAGACGCTAAATTGCGAAGGAATTTTTGACATCTCTAAGGCTGTTCCCATGGCAACGTGTCAAACTTTACTTTTATGTCAGGCATATATAAGGCTCTTGGTGTGCTTAGATTGACTTTAAATTTGGCACACACATCAGATTTGTCGGCTGTTAAGTGTTGACAAAAACGTCAGATAAAGGCGTGTCTATTTAGTGGCTCACTAGCGCCCCCGTTTGTCTAAAATGTGGGGTTTCTTTTACCTACAGTACCTAAATGGGTCAGTAGCAGCATGATATTTACCCACTTGATGCACTTGCCCACCGTGCATCGTTTTCTCGGAGGCACCGTGTAGCGGTAAACAAACGTGCGAGGGCCCGCCATCGCTGCTTGCAGCTATATTTATTAGGGCCCGAGCACCGAGGAGCAGGCCAGAATGGCCTGCACCGTGGGTGCAAAGCCCTATTGTTTTTGCTTCGTTTATTATTATTAGGGCCCGAGCACCGAGGAGCAGGCCAGAATGGCCTGCACCGAAAGGTGCGAAGCCCTATTGTTTTTGGTCAGATTATTATTTTTATTATTATTATTATTATTTTTTATTTTTTTTTTTTTCAACACTTGTGCTAATTTGGGAGCCTTAACATACTCGAAAACTCTTGAAATTTGGCACAGACGTCAGAGTCGCGTGCCACTAGGCTCATGCAAAGGCTGGAACACGGGCGTGGCAAGGGAGCTCTGTAGCGCCCCCTGTAATTCAAAAACAAACATTGGGGCACAGATCGGGCAAAAATGTACGCACATGTACGAGAGTTGGTACACATATAGATCTCATCGACCCGAACAACTTTCGCCCTCTAACATTTAAGCTCCGCCCAACAGGAAGTCGGCTATTTCGGATTGTTTAAAAAATGCATGCGGTGAACTTTTGAATACTCCTTCTCGGGGATTCATGGGATTTACACCAAACGTGGTGATCATGATGTCGAGACATTGTACTTGCTAAATTGCGAAGGGATTTTTGATATCTCGAACGGTTCTGCCATGGCGAAGCGACAAAGTCATGGCGAAATCAGAGAAACAGGAAGTGTCTAATATCTAAGGCAAAAAATGTCTTATTGTGATGACATGCGGGGTGTTTGTTCGTCTGAAGATTCCGATCGCATCGATGTGCCAATTGTGAGTCTCGGGTATAGCGCCACCACCAGGCGCCAGGAAGTGTGTCAGTCACAAAGGTGGATTTTTTTGACAGTTCCATCCGATGTTCTTTTAAATACTCCTTCTAGGATATTCATTCGATTGACACCAAAAGTGGTCAACATGATGCCGAGACATTGTAGATGATAAATTGCGAAGGGATTTTTGATATCTCGAACGCTGTTCCCATGGCAACGTGTCAAACTTTACTTTCATTTTAAAGGCATATTGAAGCCTTTCAGTTCCATGCAGTGAACTTTTAAATACTCCTTCTAGAATATTCATTCGATTGACACCAGAAGTGGTCAACATGATGCTGAGACATTGTAGATGATAAATTGCGAAGGAATTTTTGACATCTCGAACGCTGTTCCCATGGCAACCTGTCAAACTTTACTTTTATTTAAGGCTTTTTTAAGGCTCTTGGCGTGTTTGGATTAACTTTAAATTTGGCACACACATCAGAGTTGTTGGCAGTTAAGTGTTGACAAAAAGGTCAGATAAAGGCGTGTCTATTTAGCGGCTGACTAGCCCCCCCCCCCCCGTTTGTCTAAAATGTGGGGTTTCTTTTACCTACAGTCCCCAAATGGGTCAGTAACAACATTAAATAGCCCACTGATATTTACCCACTTGATGCACTTGCCCACCGTGCATCGTTTTCTCGGACGCACCGTGTAGCGGAAAAATAATGTGCGAGGGCCCGCCATCGCTGCTTGCAGCTATATTTTTTTTTATTTTTTTTATTTTTTTCAACACTTTTGGACATTTTGGGGGCCTTAACATACTCGAAAACTCTTGAAATTTGGCACAGACATCAGAGTCGTCCGTGATCGCCGAAAGCCAAAGGCTGGAACACGGGCGTGGCACGGGGGCTCTGTAGCGCCCCCTGTAATGCAAAAACAAACAGGAGTGCACAGATCGGGCAAACATGTACGCATATTTACGAAAGTTGGTACGCATATAGATCTCATCGACCCGAACAACTTTCGCCCTCTAACATTTTAGCTCCGCCCAACAGGAAGTCCGCCATTTTGGATTGTTTAAAAAATGCATGCGGTGAACTTTTGAATACTCCTCCTAGGGGATTCATGCAAATGACACCAAATGTGGTGATCATGATGTCAAGACATTGGACTTGCTAAATTGCGAAGGGATTTTTGATATCTCGAACGGTGTTGCCATGGCGAAGCGGCAAAGTCATGGTGAAATCAGAGAAACAGGAAGTGTCTAATATCTAAGGCAAAAAATGTCTTATAGTGATGACACGCGGGGTGTTTGTTCGTCTGAAGATTCCGATCGCATCGATGTGCCTATTGTAAGTCTCGGGTATAGCGCCACCACCAGGCGCCAGGAACTGTTGCAGTCACAAAGGTTGATTTTTTTGACAGTTCCATGTGATGTTCTTTTAAATACTCGTCCTAAAATGTTTATGCGATTGACACCAAAAGTGGTCAACATGATGCCAAGACATAGTAGATGATAAATTGCGAAGGGATTTTTGATATCTCAAACGTTGTTCCCATGACAACGCGTCAAACTTTACTTTCATTTTAAAGGCATATTTAAGCCCATGCAGTGAACTTTTCAATACTCCTTCTAGGATATTCATGCGATTGACACCAAACGTGGTCAACATGATGCCGAGACATTGGAGATGATAAAAAAGTGAAGGGATTTTTGATATCTCAAACGCTGTTCCCATGGCAACGCGTCAAACTTTTTACTTTCATTTTAAAGGCTTATTTAAGCCTGACAGTCGCATGCAATGTTCTTTTTAATACTCCTTCTAGGGAAATAATGCAATTCACACCAGAAGTTGTCAACATGATGCTGAGACATTGTAGACGCTAAATTGCGAAGGAATTTTTGACATCTCTAAGGCTGTTCCCATGGCAACGTGTCAAACTTTATTTTTATGTCAGGCATATTTAAGGCTCTTGGCGTGCTTAGATTAACTTTAAATTTGGCACACACATCAGATTTGTCGGCTGTTAAGTGTTGACAAAAACGTCAGATAAAGGCGTGTCTATTTAGTGGCTCACTAGCGCCCCCGTTTGTCTAAAATGTGGGGTTTCTTTTACCTACAGTACCTAAATGGGTCAGTAGCAGCATGATATTTACCCACTTGATGCACTTGCCCACCGTGCATCGTTTTCTCGGAGGCACCGTGTAGCGGTAAACAAACGTGCGAGGGCCCGCCATCGCTGCTTGCAGCTATATTTAGGGCCCGAGCACCGAGGAGCAGGCCAGAATGGCCTGCACCGAAAGGTGCGAAGCCCTATTGTTTTTGC
This sequence comes from Misgurnus anguillicaudatus, assembly GCF_027580225.2. Classification (NCBI taxonomy): domain Eukaryota; kingdom Metazoa; phylum Chordata; class Actinopteri; order Cypriniformes; family Cobitidae; genus Misgurnus; species Misgurnus anguillicaudatus. Next base: position 23,912,790 of record NC_073361.2, on the reverse strand, counting down.
TCGAATTTATTAGGGCCCGAGCACACCAGGGTGCGAGGACCCTATTGTTTTTGCTCGGTTTATTATTATTATTATTATTATTATTATTATTATTATTATTATTATTTATTCTTCTTCTTCTCCAAAGTGAATAGCATTTTTGAGGGGCGAAACATGCTCGAAAACTCATGAAATTTTGCACACATGTCAGAAGTGGCGAAAATTTACATGTGGTATAGGCGCTAAAAGTGGGCGTGTAGAAATGGCTCGATAGCGCCACCTGCAAAATTTCAAGAGAACAGCCCCCCCGCTACGAAAAACGTACAGATACGAAATTTGGTAGGATCATCTATCACCCCAAGACCTACAAAAAAGTCTCTTGGAGCGAAGCTCTAAACCCAACAGGAAGTCCGCCATTTTGAATTTTTGCCTTGATTTTTGTGCAAATTTGGTCATTTCCAGGCTTCATACTTTAACGAACTCCTCCTACAGATTTAATCCGATCATCGTCATATTTGGTCAATCTCATCTAAAGGCCTTTGCGATGTTAAATTGCGGAGATCTTGACTTTTCGTCAGAGGGTGTGTCCGTGGCGGCCTGACAAATTTCTGCATTTTCGCCATGAAACAGGAAGTGGCTCTAACTCAGGCATACAATGTCCAATCTGCCCCACGCTTCATACGTTTGATAAGTGTCTTGGCCTGAACACATTTCAATGCCAATATTCAACTTCACTCATAGCGCCACCTAGAGGTAGGAGGAAATACCATGTTTTACGCTGTGATTTACTGCTCTTAGAGATTTAATCAAATCATCATCATATTTGGTCAGACTGATGTTAAGCCCTTTGCCGTGATAAATTGCGAAGATCTTGACTTTTCGTTGAAGGGCGTGTCCGTGGCAGCCTGGCAAAGTGTGATATTTCGCCATGAAACAGGAAGCTGTTGTAATTCAGACATACATAGTCCGATCTGCCCCCAACTTCACACGTTTCATAAGGGTCCCGGCCTGAACACATCAACATGGCATAATTCAGTATCAGTCATAGCGCCACCTAGAGGCAGCAGGAAATACCACCTTTTATGCTGTGACTTAGTGCTCTTAGAGATTTAACCATATCAACATCATATTTCATCAGTCTAATCTCAAGACCTTGTGTGATGATAAATAGCATCGACCTTGATTTTTCGTTAAAGGGCGTGTCCGTTGCGGCCTCGCAAAGTATCGCTAAATGAATCCCCTTTTTGACAGCCTAAACAAGCTCAAAAAGTCATGAAACATTGCACATGTGTCAAAAGTGGCGAATATTTTCATGTGATATAGGCTTCAGAACTTGGGGTGTTAAAATGGCTCTATAGCGCCACCTACAAAAATTCAATAGAGCAGCCCCCCCGCTACGTTAATCGCATAGATACGAAATGTGGTAGGATCATGTATCACCCCAAGACCTACAAAAAAGTCTCTTGGAGCAAAGCTCTAAACCCCACAGGAAGTCAGCCATTTTTAATTTTCTCTGTAATTTGAGTGCAAATTTTGCCATTTCTGGCCTTCGTATTTTAACAAACTCCTCCTATAAATTTAATCAGATAATCATCATATTTGGTGAGTGTCATCTAAAGGGCTTTGCAATGCTAAATTGCGGAGATCTTGACGATTCAATGGAGGGTGTGTATGTGGCGGCTTGCCAAATTTCTGTGTTTCTCAATGAAACAGGAAGTTGTTCTAACTCAGGTTTAAAATGTCCAATCTGACCCACGCTTCACAAGTTTGATAATTGTCCTGTCCTGAACACATCAACATGGCAATATTCAGTAAAAGTTATAGCGCCACCTGCTGGAAGCAGGAAATGACATGTTTTACACTGGGATTAACTGCTCATTGAAATGTATTCAGATCATCATCATATTTGGTCAGTCTGAACTTAGGGACTTCACAATGATAAATTGTGAAGATCTTGACATTTCGTTAAAGGGGCGTGTCCGTTGTGGTCTGTCAAAGTTTGATTTTTCGCCATGAGAAAGCTGTTGTTACTCAGACATGCAATGTCCGACCTGTCACAGACATCATACGTTTGACAAGGGTCCTGGCCTCAACACATCAATGTTACAACAATCAATTACAATCATAGCGCCACCTGCTGCATAAAGGAGTAGTGGCACTTCAAAGTTCTTTTGAATATCCACCTATATTTATCCACGGAAATTTCAATCCCCCTGTTTTATTGCTTTACTAAGGCCATAGAGTGGCGGTGCACATGAGTGCGAGGGCCCTTCCATCACTGCTTGCAGTTTTAATTAGGGCCCGAGCACACCGGGGTGCGAGGACCCTATTGTTTTTGCTCGGTTTATTATTAGGGCCCGAGCACACCGGGGTGCGAGGACCCTATTGTTTTTGCTCGGTTTATTATTATTATTAGGGCCCGAGCACACCAGGGTGTGAGGACCCTATTGTTTTTGCTCCGTTTATTATTATTATTATTTTTCTTCTTCTTCTTCTTCTTCTTCTTCTTCTTCTTCTCCGAAATGGATCGCATTTTTGAGGGCCTAAACATACCCGAAAACTCATGAAAATTTGCACACGCGTCAGAAGTGGCGAAAATTTACATGTAGTATAGGCGTCAGAAGTGGGCGTGTAGAAATGGCTCGATAGCGCCACCTGCAAAATTTCAAGAGAACAGCCCCCCCCACTATGAAAAATTTACAGATACGAAATTTGGTAGGATCATCTAGCACCCCAAGACCTACAAAAAAGTCTCTTGGAGCTAAGATCTAAATGCCACAGGAAGTCGGCCATTTTGAATTTTCTGTGTCATTTTTTGACATTTCCAAGCGTCGTACTTTAACGAACTCCTCCTAGCGATTTAATCCGATCATTATCATATTTGGTCAGTCTCATCTAAAGGCTTTTGCGATGTTAAATTGCGGAGATCTTGACTTTTCGTTGGAGGGTGTGTCCGTGGCGGCCTGACAAAGTTCAGCATTTTCGCCATGAAACAGGAAGTTGTTATAACTCAGGCATACAATGTCCAATCTGCCCCACGCTTCACATGTTTGATAAGGGTCTTGACCTGAACACATTTTAATGCCAATATTCAACTTCAGTCATAGCGCCACCTAGAGGTAGCAGGAAATGCCATGTTTTACGCTGTGATTTACTGCTCTTAGAGATTTAATCAAATCATCATCATATTTGGTCAGATTGATGTTAAGCCCTTTGCTGTGATAAATTGCGAAGATCTTGACTTTTCGTTGAAGGGCGTGTCCATGGCAGCCTGGCAAAGTGTGATATTTCGCCATGAAACAGGAAGCTGTTGTAATTCAGGCATACATTGTCCGATCTGCCCTATACTTCACACGTTTGATAAGGGTCCCGGCCTGAACACGTCAATATAACAACAATCAGTTACAGTCACAGCGCCACCTGCTGCACACATGCGGTGTGGCACATCAAAGTTCCTTTAAATATCCACCTATATTTACCCATTTTAATTCATATCCCCCTGGTTCACTGCTTTACTAATGCCATAGGGTGGCGGTGCACATGCGTGCGAGGGCCCTTCCATCGCTGCTTGCAGCTTTAATTAGGGCCCGAGCACACCGGGGTGCGAGGACCCTATTGTTTTTGCTCGGTTTATTATTATTATTATTATTATTATTATTATTATTATTTATTCTTCTTCTTCTCCAAAGTGAATCGCAGTTTTGAGGGGCGAAACATGCTCGAAAACTCATGAAATTTTTCACACATGTCAGAAGTGGCGAAAATTTACATGTGGTATAGGCGCCAGAAGTGGGCGTGTAGAAATGGCTCGATAGCGCCACCTGCAAAATTTCAAGAGAACAGCCCCCCCGCTACGAAAAACGTACAGATACGAAATTTGGTAGGATCATCTATCACCCCAAGACCTACAAAAAAGTCTCTTGGAGCGAAGCTCTAAACCCAACAGGAAGTCCGGCATTTTGAATTTTTGCCTTGATTTTTGTGCAAATTTGGTCATTTCCAGGCTTCATACTTTATCGAACTCCTCCTACAGATTTAATCCGATCATCGTCATATTTGGTCAATCTCATCTAAAGGCCTTTGCGGTGTTAAATTGCGGAGATCTTGACTTTTTGTCGGAGGGTGTGTCCGTGGCGGCCTGACAAATTTCTGCATTTTCGCCATGAAACAGGAAGTGGCTCTAACTCAGGCATACAATGTCCAATCTGCCCCACGCTTCATACGTTTGATATGGGTCTTGACCTGAACACATTTTAATGCCAATATTCAGCTTCACTCATAGCGCCACCTAGAGGTAGGAGGAAATACCATGTTTTACGCTGTGATTTACTGCTCTTAGAGATTTAATGAAATCATCATCATATTTGGTCTGACTGATGTTAAGGCCGTTGCGGTGATAAATTGCAAAGATCTTGACTTTTCGTTGAAGGGCGTGTCCGTGGCAGCCTGGCAAAGTGTGATGTTTCGCCATGAAACAGGAAGCTGTTGTAATTCAGACATACATAGTCCGATCTGCCCCCAACTTCACACGTTTCATAAGGGTCCCGGCCTGAACACATAAACATGGCATAATTCAGTATCAGTCATAGCGCCACCTAGAGGCATCAGGAAATACCACCTTTTATGCTGTGACTTACTGCTCTTAGAGATTTAACCATATCAACATCATATTTCATCAGTCTAATCTCAAGACCTTGTGTGATGATAAATAGCAACGACCTTGACTTTCGTGAAAGGGCGTGTCCGTTGCGGCCTCGCAAAGTATCGCTAAATGAATCCCATTTTTGACAGCCTAAACGAGCTCAAAAAGTCATGAAACGTTGCACACGTGTCAAAAGTGGCGGATATTTTCATGTGATATAGGCTTCAGAACTTGGGGTGTTAAAATGGCTCTATAGCGCCACCTACAAACATTCAATAGAGCAGCCTCCCCGCTACGTTAATCGCAAAGATGCGAAATGCGGTAGGATCATGTATCACCCCAAGACCTACAAAAAAGTCTCTTGGAGCAAAGCTCTAAACCCCACAGGAAGTCAGCCATTTTGAATTTTCTCTGTAATTTGAGTGCAAATTTTGCCATTTCTGGCCTTCGTATTTTAACAAACTCCTCCTATAAATTTAATCAGATAATCATCATATTTGGTGAGTGTCATCTAAAGGGCTTTGCAATGCTAAATTGCGGAGATCTTGACATTTCAATGGAGGGTGTGTATGTGGCGGCTTGCCAAATGTCTGTGTTTCTCAATGAAACAGGAAGTTGTTCCAACTCGGGTTTAAAATGTCCAATCTGACCCACGCTTCACAAGTTTGATAATTGTCCTGTCCTGAAGACATTAACATGGCAATATTCAGTAAAAGTTATAGCGCCACCTGTTGGAAGCAGGAAATGTCATGTTTTACACTGTGATTTACTGCTCATTGAAATGTATTCAGATCATCATCATATTTGGTCAGTCTGAACCGAGGGGCAACCTTACGATCTCTCTAATGAAGCCAACACGGAAGTGACTTAAACTGCAATTCATCGACTGGCCGCTTGAGGCTGGCTTCAAAAGGGAGTCAATTCCCATAGACTCCCATGTTAAAAATGGCCAACTTTACAGTAGAAAATAATATGTTTACAGCCTGGTACAAAAAGTGTTTTTGGCCTATATAGCTAATTTTGCTCTTCATGACAACTGTGAGGGGGGTGAATTTTTTTGTAACTCACCCGTTTAGATTATATTAAGCCTTAAACTTCTGCATAATTAAGGGCGTGGCCGCTTGAGTGTCGGTTGAACAGCCACTGCTGTCACTAGACTCGCGCTAGGCGGGCGTGGTTTCACCTCAGCTTCACCCATGTCCCGCCTCTTTACCCATTTTCGGTTTTCCGCGAGTAATTCGCGGGGACGCGCGGCCAAGATGGCGACGGCAGGCAACGCCTACTTTAAGCTTCAAAAGCGATCTTCACAAACCAATGGGTGACGTCACGGACACTACGTCCATATTTTTTTACGGTCTATGGTCTGAACTTAGGGACTTCACAATGATAAATTGTGAAGATCTTGACATTTCGTTAAAGGGGCGTGTCCGTTGTGGCCTGTCAAAGTTTGATTTTTCGCCATGAGAAAGCTGTTGTAACTCAGACATGCAATGTCCGACCTGTCGCAGACATCATACGTTTGACAAGGGTCCTGGCCTCAACACATCAATGTTACAACAATCAATTACAATCATACCGCCACCTGCTGCATAAAGGAGTAGTGGCACTTCAAAGTTCCTTTGAATATCCACCTATATTTATCCACGGAAATTTCAATCCCCCTGGTTTATTGCTTTACTAAGGCCATAGAGTGGCGGTGCACATGAGTGCGAGGGCCCTTCCATCACTGCTTGCAGTTTTAATTATTATTATTATTATTATTATTATTATTTATTCTTCTTCTTCTCCAAAGTGAATCGCATTTTTGAGGGGCGAAACATGCTCGAAAACTCATGAATTTTTGCACACATGTCAGAAGTGGCGAAAATTTACATGTGGTATAGGCGCCAGAAGTGGGCGTGTAGAAATGGCTCGGTAGCGCCACCTGCAAAATTTCAAGAGAACAGCCCCCCCGCTACGAAAAACGTACAGATACAAAATTTGGTAGGATGATCTGTCACCCCAAGACCTACAAAAAAGTCTCTTGGAGCGAAGCTCTAAACCCAACAGGAAGTCCGCCATTTTGAATTTTTGCCTTGATTTTTGTGCAAATTTGGTCATTTCCAGGCTTCATACTTTAACGAACTCCTCCTACAGATTTAATCCGTTCATCGTCATATTTGGTCAATCTCATCTAAAGGCCTTTGCGATGTTAAATTGCGGAGATCTTGACTTTTCGTCAGAGGGTGTGTCCGTGGCGGCCTGACAAATTTCTGCATTTTCGCCATGAAACAGGAAGTGGCTCTAACTCAGGCATACAATGTCCAATCTGCCCCACGCTTCATACGTTTGATAAGGGTCTTGGCCTGAACACATTTCAATGCCAATATTCAACTTCACTCATAGCGCCACCTAGAGGTAGGAGGAAATACCATGTTTTACGCTGTGATTTACTGCTCTTAGAGATTTAATCAAATCATCATCATATTTGGTCTCACTGATGTTAAGCCTGTTGCGGTGATAAATTGCAAAGATCTTGACTTTTCGTTGAAGGGCGTGTCCGTGGCAGCCTGGCAAAGTGTAATGTTTCACCATGAAACAGGAAGCTGTTGTAATTCAGACATACATAGTCCGATCTGCCCCCAACTTCACACGTTTCATAAGGGTCCCGGCCTGAACACATCAACATGGCATAATTCAGTATCAGTCATAGCGCCACCTAGAGGCAGCAGGAAATACCACCTTTTATGCTGTGACTTCCTGCTCTTAGAGATTTAACCATATCAACATCATATTTCATCAGTCTAATCTCAAGACCTTGTGTGATGATAAATAGCAACAACCTTGACTTTTCGTTAAAGGGCGTGTCCGTTGCGGCCTCGCAAAGTATCGCTAAATGAATCCCATTTTTGACAGCCTAAACGAGCTCAAAAACTCATGAAACGTTGCACATGTGTCAAAAGTGGCGAATATTTTCATGTGATATAGGCTTTAGAACTTGGGGTGTTAAAATGGCTCTATAGCGCCACCTACAAAAATTCAATAGAGCAGCCCCCCCGCTACGTTAATCGCACAGATACGAAATGCGGTAGGATCATGTATCACCCCAAGACCTACAAAAAAGTCTCTTGGAGCAAAGCTCTAAACCCCACAGGAAGTCAGCCATTTTGAATTTTCTCTGTAATTTGAGTGCAAATTTTGCCATTTCTGGCCTTCATATTTTAACAAACTCCTCCTATAAATTTAATCAGATAATCATCATATTTGGTGAGTGTCATCTAAAGGGCTTTGCAATGCTAAATTGCGGAGATCTTGACATTTCAATGGAGGGTGTGTATGTGGCGGCTTGCCAAATTTCTGTGTTTCTCAATGAAACAGGAAGTTGTTCTAACTCAGGTTTAAAATGTCCAATCTGACCCACGCTTCACAAGTTTGATAATTGTCCTGTCCTGAACACATCAACATGGCAATATTCAGTAAAAGTTATAGCGCCACCTGCTGGAAGCAGGAAATGACATGTTTTACACTGTGATTTACTGCTCATTGAAAAGTATTCAGATCATCATCATATTTGGTCAGTCTGAACTTAGGGACTTCACAATGATAAATTGTGAAGATCTTGACATTTCGGTAAAGGGGCGTGTCCGTGGTGGCCTATCAAAGTTTGATGTTTCGCCATGAGAAAGCCGTTGTAACTCAGGCATGCAATGTCCGACCTGTCACAGACATCATACGTTTGACAAGGGTCCTGGCCTCAACACATCAATGTTACAACGATCAATTACAATCATAGCGCCACCTGCTGCACAAAGGAGGTTTGGCACTTCAAAGTTCCTTTGAATATCCACCTATATTTACCCACTGAAATTTCAATCCCCCTGGTTCATTGCTTTACTAAGGCCATAGAGTGGCGGTGCACATGTGTGCGAGGGCCCTTCCATCACTGCTTGCAGTTTTAATTATTATTATTATTATTATTATTATTATTATTATTATTATTATTATTTATTCTTCTTCTTCTCCAAAGTGAATCGCATTTTTGAGGGGCGAAACATGCTCGAAAACTCATGAAATTTTGCACACATGTCAGAAGTGGCGAAAATTTACATGTGGTATAGGCGCCAGAAGTGGGCGTGTAGAAATGGCTCGATAGCGCCACCTGCAAAATTTCAAGAGAACAGCCCCCCCACTACGAAAAACGTACAGATACGAAATTTGGTAGGATCATCTATCACCCCAAGACCTACAAAAAAGTCTTTTGGAGTGAAGCTCTTAACCCAACAGGAAGTCCACCATTTTTAATTTTTGCCTTGATTTTTGTGCAAATTTGGTCATTTCCAGGCTTCATACTTTAACAAACTCCTCCTACAGATTTAATCCGATCATCGTCATATTTGGTCAATCTCATCTAAAGGCCTTTGCGATGTTAAATTGCGGAGATCTTGACTTTTCGTTAGAGGGTGTGTCCGTGGCGGCCTGACAAATTTCTGCATTTTCGCCATGAAACAGGAAGTGGCTCTAACTCAGGCATACAATGTCCAATCTGCCCCACGCTTCATATGTTTGATAAGGGTCTTGGCCTGAACACATTTCAATGCCAATATTCAACTTCACTCATAGCGCCACCTAGAGGTAGGAGGAAATACCATGTTTTACGCTGTGATTTACTGCTCTTAGAGATTTAATAAAATCATCATCATATTTGCTCAGACTGATCTTAAGCCCTTTGCGATGATAAATTGCAAAGATCTTGACTTTTCGTTGAAGGGCGTGTCCGTGGCGGCCTGGCAAAGTGTGATGTTTCACCATGAAACAGAAAGCTGTTGTAATTCAGACATACATAGTCCGATCTGCCCCCGACTTCACACATTTCATAAGGGTCCCGGCCTGAACACATCAACATGGCATAATTCAGTATCAGTCATAGCCCCACCTAGAGGCAGCAGGAAATACCACCTTTTATGCTGTGACTTACTGCTCTTAGAGATTTAACCATATCAACATCATATTTCATCAGTCTAATCTCAAGACCTTGTGTGATGATAAATAGCAACGACCTTGACTTTTCGTTAAAGGGCGTGTCCGTTGCGGCCTCACAAAGTATCGCTAAATGAATCCCATTTTTGACAGCCTAAACAAGCTCAAAAAGTCATGAAACGTTGCACACGTGTCAAAAGTGGCGAATATTTTCATGTGATATAGGCTTCCGAACTTGGGGTGTTAAAATGGCTCTATAGCGCCACCTACAAAAATTCAAAAGAGCAGCCCCCCCGCTATGTTAATCGCACAGATACGAAATGCGGTAGGATCATGTATCACCCCAAGACCTACAAAAAAGTCTCTTGGAGCAAAGCTCTAAACCCCACAGGAAGTCAGCCATTTTGAATTTTCTCTGTAATTTGAGTGCAAATTTTGCCATTTCTGGCCTTCGTATTTTAACAAACTCCTCCTATAAATTTAATCAGATAATCATCATATTTGGTGAGTGTCATCTAAAGGGCTTTGCAATGCTAAATTGCGGAGATCTTGACATTTCAATGGAGGGTGTGTACGTGGCGGCTTGCCAAATTTCTGTGTTTCTCAATGAAACAGGAAGTTGTTCTAACTCAGGTTTAAAAATTTCCAATCTGACCTACGCTTCACAAGTTTGATAATTGTCCTGTCCTGAACACATCAACATGGCAATATTCAGTAAAAGTTATAGCGCCACCTGCTGGAAGCAGGAAATGACATGTTTTACACTGTGATTTACTGCTCATTGAAATGTATTCAGATCATCATCATATTTGGTCAGTCTGAACTTAGGGACTTCACAATGATAAATTGTGAAGATTTTGACATTTCGTTAAAGGGGCGTGTCCGTTGTGGCCTGTCAAAGTTTGATTTTTCGCGATGAGAAAGCTGTTGTAACTCAGACATGCAATGTCCGACCTGTCACAGACATCATACGTTTTACGACGGGTCCTGGCCTCAACACATCAATGTTACAACAATCAATTACAATCATAGCGCCACCTGCTGCATAAAGGAGTAGTGGCACTTCAAAGTTCCTTTGAATATCCACCTATATTTATCCACGGAAATTTCAATCCCCCTGGTTTATTGCTTTACTAAGGCCATAGAGTGGCGGTGCACATGCGTGCGAGGGCCCTTCCATCACTGCTTGCAGTTTTAATTATTTTTTTTATTTTTATTTTTATTTTTTTTAACACTTTTGAGCATTTTGGGTGCCTTAACATACTCGAAAACTCTTGAAATTTGGCACAGACGTTAGAGTCGTCTGTCATTGCGAACAGACAAAGGCTGGAACACGGGCGTGGCACGGGGGCTCTGTAGCGCCCCCTGTAATGAAAAAAAAAACATTGATGCACAGATCGTGCAAACATGTATGCACATGTACGAGAGTTGGTACACATATAGATCTCATCGACCCGAACAACTTTCGCCCTCTAACATTTTGGCTCCGCCCAACAGGAAGTCTGCCATTTTGGATTGTTTAAAAAATGCATGCGTTGAACTTTTAAATACTCCTCCTAGAGGATGAATGCGATTGACACCAAAAGTGGTGAACATGATGTCGAGACATTGTACTTGCTAAATTGCGAAGGGATTTTTGATATCTCGAACGGTTCCGCCATGGCGAGGCGATGAATTCATGGCGAATTCAGAGAAACAGGAAGTGTCTAATATCTGAGGCAAAAAATATCTTATTGTGATGCCATGCGAGATGTTTGTTCATCTAAAGATTCCGATCGCATCGATGTGCCTATTGTGACTCCCGGGAATAGCGCCACCACCAGGCGCCAGGAAGTGTGTCAGTCACAAAGGTGATTTTTTTTCACAGTTCCATGCGATGCTCTTTTAAATACTCCTTCTAGGATTTTCATGCGATTGTTACCAAAAGTGGTCAACATGATGCCGAGACATTGTAGATGATAAATTGCGAAGGGATTTTTGATATCTCAAAAGCTGTTCCCATGGCAATGCATCAAACTTTACTTTCATTTTTACACATATTTAATGCTGACAATTACATGCTGTGAACCTTTAAATTCTCCTTCTAGAATAATCATGCGATTGACACCAGAAGTGGTCAACATGATGCTGAGACATTGTAGATGCTAAATTGCGAAGGAATTTTTGACATCTCGAACCCTGTTTCCATGGCAACACGTCAAACTTTACTTTTATTTCAGGCATATTTAAGGCTCTTGGCGTGCTTAGATTAAATTTAAATTTGGCACACACATCAGAGTTGTCGGCTGTTAAGTGTTGACAAAAACGTCAGATAAAGGCGTGTCTATTTAGTGTTTCACTAGCGCCCCCATTTGTCTAAAATGTGGGGTTTCTTTTACCTACAGTCCCCAAATGGCTCAGAAACAACATTAAATAGCCCACTGATATTTTACCCACTTGATGCCCTTGCCCACCGTGCATCATTTTCTTGAACGCACCGTGTAGCGGTAAAAAAACGTGCGAGGGCCCGCCATTGCTGCTTGCAGCTATATTTAGGGCCCGAGCACCGAGGAGCAGGCCAGAATGGCCTGCACCGAAAGGTGCGAAGCCCTATTGTTTTTGATCGGATTATTATTTTTTTTTTTTTTTTTTTTTTTTTTTTTTATTATTTTTTTCAACACTTTTGGGAATTTTGAGTGCCTTAACATACTCGAAAACTCTTGAAATTTGGCACAGATGTCAGAGTCGTCCGTCATCGCAGAAAACCAAAGGCTGGAACACGGGCGTGGCAGGGGGGCTCTGTAGCGCCCCCTGTAATGGAAAAAAAAACATTGGTGCATAGATCGGACAAACATGCACGCACATGTACGAAAGTTGGTACACATATAGATCTCATCGACCCGAACAACTTTCGTACTCTAACATATTAGCTCCGCCCAACAGGAAGTCGGCCATTTTGGATTGTTTAAAAAATGCATGCGGTGAACTTTTAAATACTCCTCCTAGTGGATTAATGGGATTGACACCAAACGTGGTGATCAGGATGTCAAGACATTGTACTTGCTAAATTGCGAAGGGATTTTTGATATCTCGAACGGTTCTGCCATGGCGAGGCGACAAATTCATGGCGAAATCAGAGAAACAGGAAGTGTCTAATATCTAAGGCAAAAAATGGCTTATTGTGATGACACGCATAGTGTTTGTTCGTCTGAAGATTCCGATCGCATCGATGTGCCTATTGTGACTCCCGGGTATAGCGCCACCACCAGGCGCCAGGAAGTGTTGCAGTCATAAAGGTTGATTTTTTTGACTGTTCCATCCAATGTTCTTTTAAATACTCCTTCTAGCATATTCATGCGATTGACACCAAAAGTGGTCAACATGATACTGAGACATTGTAGATGATAAATTGCGAAGGGATTTTTGATATCTTGAAGGCTGTTCCCATGGCAACGCGTCAAACTTTACTCTCATTTTTAAGGCATATTTAAGGCTGACTGTTGCATGCAGTGACCTTTTAAATACTCCTTCTAGGGAAATAATGTGATTAACTCCAGAAGTGGTCAACATGATGCTGAGACATTGTAGACGCTAAATTGCGAAGGAATTTTTGACATCTCGAACGCTGTTCCCATGGCAACGCGTCAAACTTTACATTTATTTCAGGCATATTTAAGGCTCTTGGCGTGTTTAGATTAACTTCAAATTTGGCACACACATCAGAGTTGTCGGCTGTTAAGTGTTGACAAAAAGGTCAGAGAAAGGCGTGTCTATTTAGTGGCTCACTAGCGCCCCCGTTTGTCTAAAATGTGGGGTTTCTTTTACCTACAGTACCCAAATTGGTCAGTAGCAACATGAAATAGCCCACTGATATTTACCCACTTGAGGCCCTTGCCCACCGTGCATCGTTTTCTCGGACGCACCGTGTAGCGGAAAAAAAACGTGCGAGGGCCCGCCATCGCTGCTTGCAGCTATATTTAGGGCCCGAGCACCGAGGAGCAGGCCAGAATGGCCTGCACCGAAAGGTGCGAAGCCCTATTGTTTTTGCTCGAATTTATTATTTTTTTTTTTTTTTTTTTTTTTTTTTTTATTATTTTTATTATTTTTAACACTTTTGGGCATTTTGGGTGCCTAAACATACTCGAAAACTCTTGAAATTTGGCACAGACGTCAAAGTCGTCCGTCATTGCGAACGGGCAAAGGCTGGAATACGGGCGTGGCACAGGGGCTCTGTAGCGCCCCCTGTAATGCAAAAAAAAACATTGGTGCACAGATCGGGCAAACATGTACGCACATGTAGGAGAGTTGGTACGAATATAGATCTCATCGACCCGAACAACTTTCGCCCTCTAACATTTAAGCTCCGCCCAACAGGAAGTCTGCCATTTTGGATTGTTTCAAAAATGCATGCGGTGAACTTTTAAATACTCCTTCTAGGGGATTCATGGGATTGACACCAAACGTGGTGATCATGATGTCAAGACATTGTACTTGCTAAATTGCAAAGGGATTTTTGATATCTCGAACGGTTCTGCCATGGCGAGGTGACAAAATCATGGCGAATTTAGAGAAACAGGAAGTGTCTAATATCTATGGCAAAAAATATCTTATTGTGATGCCATGCGGGGTGTTTGTTTGTCTGATGATTCCGATCGCATCGATGTGCCTATTGTGACTCCCGGGTATAGCGCCACCACCAGGCGCCAGGAAGTGTGTCAGTCATGAACTTTTAAATACTTCTCCTAGGGAATTCATACGATTGACACCAAACGTGGTGAAGATGATGCTGAGACATTGGACTTGCTAAATTGCGAAGGGATTTTTGATATCTCGAACGGTGTTGCCATGGCGAGGCGACAAATTTATGGCGAATTCAGAGAAACAGCAGGTGTCTAATATCTAAAGCAAAAAATGTCTTATTGGGATGAAAAGCAGTGTGTATGTTCGGCCAAGGATTCCGATCGCATCGATGTGCCTATTGTGAGTCTCGGGTATAGCGCCACCACCAGGCGCCAGGAAGTGTGACAGTCACAAAAGGTGGATTTTTTGACAGTTGCATGCGGTTAACTTTTAAATACTCCTCCTGGGATTTTCATGCGATTGACGCCAGAGGTGGTCAACATGATGCTGAGACATTGTAGATGATAAATTGCGAAGGGATTTTTGATATCTCGAATGCTGCTCCATTGGCAACACGTCAAATTTTACTTTCATTTTCAGGCATATTTAAGCACTTGGCATGCACTTTGAGTGCCTTAACATGCTCGAAAACACCGGGAATTTGGCACAGACCTCAAAGTCGTCAGCCATTAGGACGGGGCAAACGCTGGAACATGGCCGTGGCAGTAGGGCTCTGTAGTGCCCCCTATAATGCAAAAAAATTATTGGTGCACAAATCTGGCAAACATGTACGCACATGTACGAGAGTTGGTACGTATATATATCCCATCGACACGAACAACTTTCACAATCAAACCTATTAGCTCCGCCCAACAGGAAGTCGGCCATTTTGGATGGTTTAAAAATGCATACAGTGAACTTTTGAATACTCCTTCTAGGGGATTCATGGGATTGACACCAAACGTGGTGATCATGATGTCAAGACATTGTACTTGCTAAATTGTGAAGGGATTTTTAATATCTCGAACGGTTCTGTCATGGCGAGGCGACAAATTCATGGCGAAATCAGAGAAACAGGAAGTGTCTAATATCTAAGGTAAAAAATATCTTATTGTGATGCCATGCAGGGTGTTTGTTCGTCTGAAGATTCTGATCGCATCGATGTGCCTATTGTGAGTCTCGGGTATAGCGCCACCACCAGGCGCCAGGAAGTGTTGCAGTCACAAAGGTTGATTTTTTTGACAGTTCCATGTGATGTTCTTTTAAATACTCCTCCTAGAATGTTTATGCGATTGACACTAAAAGTGGTCAACATGATGCTGAGACATTGTAGATGCTAAATTGCGAAGGGATTTTTGATATCTCTAACGCTGTTCCCATGGCAACGCCCCAAACTTTACTTTTATATCAGGCATATTTAGGGCTCTTGGCATGCTTAGATTAACCTAAAAGTTGGCACACACATGAGAGTTTTCGGCTGTTAAGTGTTGACAAAAAGGTCAGATAAAGGCGTGTCTATTTAGTGGCTCACTAGTGCCCCCGTTTGTCTAAAATGTGGGGTTTCTTTTACCTTCAGAACCCAAATAGGTCAGTAGAAACATGAAATAGTCCACTGATATTTACCCACTTGATGCACGTGTCCACTGTGCATTGTTTTCTCGGAGGCACCGTATAGCGGTAAAAAAAACGTGCGAGGGCCCGCCATCGCTGCTTGCAGCTATATTTATTTTTATTTCTTTTTTTTTTTTATTTTTTTCAACACTTTTGGACATTTTGGGGGCCTTAACATACTCAAAAACTCTTGAAATTTGGCACAGACATCAGAGTCGTCCGTGATCGCCGAAAGCCAAAGGCTGGAACACGGGCGTGGCACGGGGGCTCTGTAGCGCCCCCTGTAATGCAAAAACAAACAGGAGTGCACAGATCGGGCAAACATGTACGCACATTTACGAAAGTTGGTACACATATAGATCTCATCGACCCGAACAACTTTCGCCCTCTAACATTTTAGCTCCGCCCAACAGGAAGTCCGCCATTTTGGATTGTTTAAAAAATGCATGCGGTGAACTTTTGAATACTCCTCCTAGGGGATTCATGCAAATGACACCAAATGTGGTGATCATGATGTCAAGACATTGGACTTGCTAAATTGCGAAGGGATTTTTGATATCTCGAACGGTGTTGCCATGGCGAAGTGGCAAAGTCATGGCGAAATCAGAGAAACAGGAAGTGTCTAATATCTAAGGCAAAAAATGTCTTATAGTGATGACACGTGGGGTGTTTGTTCGTCTGAAGATTCTGATCGCATCGATGTGCCTATTGTGAGTCTCGGGTATAGCGCCACCACCAGGCGCCAGGAAGTGTTGCAGTCACAAAGGTTGATTTTTTTGACAGTTCCATGTGATGTTCTTTTAAATACTCCTCCTAGAATGTTTATGCGATTGACACCAAAAGTGGTCAACATGATGCCAAGACATAGTAGATGATAAATTGCGAAGGGATTTTTGATATCTCAAACGTTGTTCCCATGGCAACGCATCAAACTTTACTTTCATTTTAAAGGCATATTTAAGCCCTTCAGTTGCATGCAGTTAACTTTTAAATACTCCTTCTAGAATAATCATGCAATTGACACCAAAAGTGGTCAACATGATGCAGAGACATTGTAGACGATATATTGCGAAGGGATTTTTGATATCTCCAACTCTGTTCACATGGCAACGTGTCAAACTTTACTTTCATTTTTACACATATTTAAGACTGACAGTTACATGCTGTGAACTTTTGAATACTCCTTGTATGGGATTCATGCGATTGACACCAAAAGTGGTCAACATCATGCTGAGACATTGTAGATGCTAAATTGCGAAGGAATTTTTGACATCTCGAACGCTGTTCCCATGGCAACGCGTCAAACTTTACTTTCATTTCAGGCATATTTAAGGCTCTTGGCGTGCTTAGATTAAATTTAAATTTGGCACACACATCAGAGTTTTCGGCTGTTAAGTGTTGACAAAAAGGTCAGACATAGGCGTGTCTCTTAAGTGGCTCACTAGTGCCCCCGTTTGTTTAAAATGTGGGGTTTCTTTTACCTACAGTCCCCAAATGGCTCAGAAACAACATTAAATAGCCCACTGATATTTACCCACTTGATGCACATGCCCACCGTGCATCGTTTTCTCGGAGGCACCGTGTAGCGGTAAACAAACGTGCGAGGGCCCGCCATCGCTGCTTGCAGCTATATTTATTTTATTTTTTTTTATTTATTTTTTTTTATTTTTTTTTTCAACACTTTTGGGAATTTTGAGTGCCTTAACATACTCGAAAACTCTTGAAATTTGGCACAGATGTCAGAGTCGTCCGTCATCGCAGAAAACCAAAGGCTGGAACACGGGGATGTGGGGTTTCTTTTACCTACAGTCCCCAAATGGCTCAGAAACAACATTAAATAGCCCACTGATATTTACCCACTTGATGCACATGCCCACCGTGCATCGTTTTCTCGGAGGCACCGTGTAGCGGTAAACAAACGTGCGAGGGCCCGCCATCGCTGCTTGCAGCTATATTTAGGGCCCGAGCACCGAGGAGCAGGCCAGAATGGCCTGCACCGAAAGGTGCGAAGCCCTATTGTTTTTGCTCAAATTTATTATTTTTTTTTTTTTTTTTTTTATTTTTATTTTTTTTAACACTTTTGGGGATTTTGGGTGCCTTAACATACTCGAAAACTCTTGAAATTTGGCACAGACGTCAGAGTCGTCCGTCATTGCAGAAAACCAAAGGCTGGACAACGGGCGTGGCACAGGGGCTCTGTAGCGCCCCCTGTAATGCAGAAGAAACCATTGATGCACAGATCGGGCAAAAATTTACGCACATGTACGAGAATTGGTACGCTTATAGATCTCATCAACCCGAACAACTTTCGCCCTCTAACATTTAAGCTCCGCCCAACAGGAAGTCGGCTATTTTGCATCGTTTAAAAAATGCATGCGGTGAACTTTTAAATACTCCTCCTAGGGGATTCATGCGAATGACACCAAACGTGGTGATCATGATGTCGAGACATTGTACTTGCTAAATTGCGAAGGGATTTTTGATATCTCGAAAGGTCCTGCCATGGCGAGGCGACAAAGTCGTGGCGAAATCAGAGAAACAGGAAGTGTCTTATATCTAAGGCAAAAAAATTCTTATTGTTATGCCAAGCGGGGCGTTTGTTCGTCTGAAGATTCCGATCGCATCGATGTGTCTATTGTGAGTCTCAGGTATAGCGCCACCACCAGGCGCCAGGAAGTGTGTCAGTCATGAACTTTTAAATACTTCTCCTAGGGAATTCATACAATTGACACCAAACGTGGTGAACATGATGCTGAGACATTGGACTTGCTAAATTGCGAAGGGATTTTTGATATCTCGAACGGTGTTGTAATGGCAAGGCGACAAATTTATGGCGAATTCAGAGAAACAGGAAGTGTCTAATATCTAAAGCAAAAAATGTCTTATTGGGATGAAACGCAGTGTGTATGTTCGGCCAAGGATTCCGATCGCATCAATGTGCCTATTGTGGGTCTCGGGTATAGCGCCACCAACAGGCACCAAGAAGTGTGGCAGTCACTAAAGGTGGATTTTTTGACAGTTCCATGCAATGTTCTTTTAAATACTCCTCCTAGGATTTTCATGCAATTGACACCAAAAGTAGTCAACATGATGCTGAGCCATTGTAGATGATAAATTGCGAAGGGATTTTTGATATCTCGAATGCTGCTCCCATGGCAACACGTCAAACTTTACTTTCATTTTCAGGGATATTTAAGCACTTGGCATGCACTTTGGGTGCCTTAACATGCTCGAAAACACCGGGAATTTGGCACAGACCTCAAAGTCGTCGGCCATTAGGACTGGGCAAACGCTGGAACACGGGTGTGGCAGTAGGGCTCTGTAGCGCCCCCTGTAATGCAAAAAAAATATTGGTGCACAAATCGGGCAAACATGTACGCACATGTACGAAAGTTGGTACGTATATAGATCTCATCGACCCGAACAACTTTCACAATCAAACCTATTAGCTCCGCCACACAGGAAGTCGGCCATTTTGGATGGTTTCAAAAATGCATACGGTGAACTTTTGAATACTCCTTCTAGGGGATTCATGGGATTGACACCAAACGTGGTGATCATGATGTCGAGACATTGTACTTGCTAAATTGCGAAGGGATTTTTGATATCTCGAACGGTTCTGCCATGGCGAGGCGACAAATTCATGGCGAAATCAGAGAAACAGGAAGTGTCTAATATCTAAGGTAAAAAATGTCTTTTTATGATGACACACGGGGTGTTTGTTCGTCTGAAGATTCTGATCGCATCGATGTGCCTATTGTGAGTCTCGGGTATAGCGCCACCACCAGGCGCCAGGAAGTGTTGCAGTCACAAAGGTTGATTTTTTTGACAGTTCCATGTGATGTTCTTTTAAATACTTCTCCTAGATTGTTTATGTGATTGACACGAAAAGTGGTCAACATGATGCTGAGACATTGTAGATGCTAAATTGCGAAGGAATTTTTGACATCTCGAACGCTGTTGCCATGGCAACGCTTCAAACTTTACTTTAATTTCAGGCATGTTTAAGGCTCTTTGCATGCTTAGATTAACTTTAAATTTGGCACACACATGAGAGCTGTCGGCTGTTAAGTGTTGACAAAAAGGTCAGATAAAGGCGTGTCTATTTAGTGGCTCACTAGCGCCCCGTTTGTCTAAAATGTGGGGTTTCTTTTACCTACAGTACCCAAATTGGTCAGTAGCAACATGAAATAGTCCACTGATATTTACCCACTTGATGCACGTGCCCACTTTGCGTCGTTTTCTCGGAGGCACCGTGTAGCGGTAAAAAAACGTGCGAGGGCCCGCCATCGCTGCTTGCAGCTATATTTATTTTTATTTCTTTTTTTCTTTTTTCTTTTTTCAACACTTTTGGACATTTTGGGGGCCTTAACATACTCGAAAACTCTTGAAATTTGGCACAGACATCAGAGTCGTCCGTGTTCGCCGAAAGCCAAAGGCTGGAACACGGGCGTGGCACGGGGGCTCTGTAGCGCCCCCTGTAATGCAAAAACAAACAGGAGTGCACAGATCGGGCAAACATGTACGCACATTTACGAAAGTTGGTACACATATAGATCTCATCGACCCGAACAACTTTCGCCCTCTAACATTTTAGCTCCGCCCAACAGGAAGTCCGCCATTTTGGATTGTTTAAAAAATGCATGCGGTGAACTTTTGAATACTCCTCCTAGGGGATTCATGCAAATGACACCAAATGTGGTGATCATGATGTCAAGACATTGGACTTGCTAAATTGCGAAGGGATTTTTGATATCTCGAACGGTGTTGCCATGGCGAAGTGGCAAAATCATGGCGAAATCAGAGAAACAGGAAGTGTCTAATATCTAAGGCAAAAAATGTCTTATAGTGATGACACGTGGGGTGTTTGTTCGTCTGAAGATTCCGATCGCATCGATGTGCCTATTGTGAGTCTCGGGTATAGCGCCACCACCAGGCGCCAGGAAGTGTTGCAGTCACAAAGGTTGATTTTTTTGACAGTTCCATGTGATGTTCTTTTAAATACTCCTCCTAGAATGTTTATGCGATTGACACCAAAAGTGGTCAACATGATGCCAAGACATAGTAGATGATAAATTGCGAATGGATTTTTGATATCTCAAACGTTGTTCCCATGGCAACGCATCAAACTTTACTTTCATTTTAAAGGCATATTTAAGCCCTTCAGTTGCATGCAGTTAACTTTTAAATACTCCTTCTAGAATAATCACGCAATTGACACCAAAAGTGGTCAACATGATGCAGAGACATTGTAGACGATATATTGCGAAGGGATTTTTGATATCTCCAACTCTGTTCCCATGGCAACGTGTCAAACTTTACTTTCATTTTTACACATATTTAAGACTGACAGTTACATGCTGTGAACTTTTGAATACTCCTTGTATGGGATTCATGCGATTGACACCAAAAGTGGTCAACATCATGCTGAGACATTGTAGATGCTAAATTGCGAAGGAATTTTTGACATCTCGAACGCTGTTCCCATGGCAACGCGTCAAACTTTACTTTCATTTCAGGCATATTTAAGGCTCTTGGCGTGCTTAGATTAAATTTAAATTTGGCACACACATCAGAGTTGTCGGCTGTTAAGTGTTGACAAAAAGGTCAGACATAGGCGTGTCTCTTAAGTGGCTCACTAGTGCACCTGTTTGTCTAAAATGTGGGGTTTCTTTTACCTACAGTCCCCAAATGGCTCAGAAACAACATTAAATAGCCCACTGATATTTTACCCACTTGATGCCCTTGCCCACCGTGCATCGTTTTCTCGGACGCACCGTGTAGCGGTAAAAAAACGTGCGAGGGCCCGCCATTGCTGCTTGCAGCTATATTTAGGGCCCGAGCACCGAGGAGCAGGCCAGAATGGCCTGCACCGAAAGGTGCGAAGCCCTATTGTTTTTGCTCGAATTTATTATTATTATTATTATTATTATTATTATTATTCATACTCGAAAAGTCTTGAAATTTGGCACACACGTCAGAGTCGCGTGCCACTAGGCTCATGCAAAGGCTGGAATACGGGCGTGGCAAGGGAGCTCTGTAGCGCCCCCTGTAATTCAAAAACAAACATTGGGGCACAGATCGGGCAAAAATGTACGCACATGTACGAGAGTTGGTACACATATAGATCTCATCGACCCGAACAACTTTCGCCCTCTAACATTTAAGCTCCGCCCAACAGGAAGTCGGCTATTTCGGATTGTTTAAAAAATGCATGCGGTGAACTTTTGAAGACTCCTTCTAGGGGATTCATGGGATTGACACCAAACGTGGTGATCATGATGTCAAGACATTGTACTTGCTAAATTGCGAAGGGATTTTTGATATCTCGAACGGTTCTGCCATGGCGAAGCGACAAAGTCATGGCGAAATCAGAGAAACAGGAAGTGTCTAATATCTAAGGCAAAAAATGTCTTATTGTGATGACACGCGGGGTGTTTGTTCGTCTGAAGATTCCGATCGCATCGATGTGCCTATTGTGAGTCTCGGGTATAGCGCCACCACCAGGCGCCAGGAAGTGTGTCAGTCACAAAGGTGGATTTTTTTGACAGTTCCATCCGATGTTCTTTTAAATACTCCTTCTAGGATATTCATTCGATTGACACCAAAAGTGGTCAACATGATGCTGAGACATTGTAGATGATAAATTGCGAAGGGATTTTTGATATCTCGAATGCTGTTCCCATGGCAACGTGTCAAACTTTTCTTTCATTTTAAAGGCATATTGAAGCCTTTCAGTTCCATGCAGTGAACTTTTAAATACTCCTTCTAGAATATTCATTCGATTGACACCAGAAGTGGTCAACATGATGCTGAGACATTGTAGATGATAAAATGCGAAGGAATTTTTGACATCTCGAACGCTGTTCCCATGGCAACGCGTCAAACTTTACTTTTATTTAAGGCTTTTTTAAGGCTCTTGGCGTGTTTGGATTAACTTTAAATTTGGCACACACATCAGAGTTGTTGGCAGTTAAGTGTTGACAAAAAGGTCAGATAAAGGCGTGTCTATTTAGTGGCTGACTAGCCCCCCCCCCCCCCCCCGTTTGTCTAAAATGTGGGGTTTCTTTTACCTACAGTCCCCAAATGGGTCAGTAACAACATTAAATAGCCCACTGATATTTACCCACTTGAGGCCCTTGCCCACCGTGCATCGTTTTCTCGGACGCACCGTGTAGCGGAAAAATAACGTGCGAGGGCCCGCCATCGCTGCTTGCAGCTATATTTAGGGCCCGAGCACCGAGGAGCAGGCCAGAATGGCCTGCACCGAAAGGTGCGAAGCCCTATTGTTTTTGCTCGAATTTATTATTTTTTTTTTTTTTATTTTTATTTTTTTTTTTTTTTTTATTTTTAATTTTTTTAACACTTTTGGGCATTTTGGGTGCCTTAACATACTCGAAAACTCTTGAAATTTGGCACAGACGTTAGAGTCGTCCGTCATTGCGAACAGACAAAGGCTGGAACACGGGCGTGGCACGGGGGCTCTGTAGCGCCCCCTGTAATGCAAAAACAAACAGTAGTGCGCAGATCGGGCAAACATGTACGCACATTTACGAAAGTTGGTACACATATAGATCTCATCGACCCGAACAACTTTCGCCCTCTAACATTTTAGCTCCGCCCAACAGGAAGTCCGCCATTTTGGATTGTTTAAAAAATGCATGCGGTGAACTTTTGAATACTCCTCCTAGAGGATGCATGCGATTGAAACCAAAAGTGGTGAATATGATGTCGAGACATTGGACTTGCTAAATTGCGAAGGGATTTTTGATATCTCGAACGGTTCTGCCATGGCGAGCCGACAAAGTTGTGGCGAAATCAGAGAAACAGGAAGTGTCTAATATCTAAGGCAAAAAATGTCTTATTGTAATGACACGCGGGGTGTTTGTTCGTCTAAAGATTCCGATCGCATCGATGTGCCTATTGTGACTCCCGGGTATAGCGCCACCAGCAGGCGCCAGGAAGTGTTGCAGTCACAAAGCTGGATTTTTTTGAAAGTTCCATGCAATGTTCTTTTAAATACTCCTCCTAGGATTTTCATGCGATTGACACCAAAAGTGGTCACCATGATGCCGAGATATTGTAGATGATAAATTGCGAAGGGATTTTTGATATCTCAAACGCTGTTCCCATGGCAACCTGTCAAACTTTCCTTTCATTTTAAAGGCATATTTAAGCCTTTCAGTTCCATACAGTTAACTTTTAAATACTCCTTCTAGGATTTTCATGCGATTTACACGAGAAGTGGTCAACATGATGCCGAGACATTGTAGATGATAAATTGCGAAGGGATTTTTGATATCTCAAACGCTGTTCCCATGGCAACCTGTCAAACTTTACTTTCATTTTAAAGGCATATTTAAGCCTTTCAGTTGCATACAGTTAACTTTTCAGTACTCCTTCTAGGATATTCATGCGATTGACACCAAACGTGGTCAACATGATGCCGAGACATTGTAGATGATAAAAAGTGAAGGGATTTTTGATATCTCAAGCGCTGTTCCCATGGCAACGCGTCAAACTTTTTACTTTCATTTTAAAGGCTTATTTAAGCCTGACAGTCGCATGCAATGTTCTTTTTAATACTCCTTCTAGGGAAATAATGCAATTCACACCAGAAGTTGTCAACATGATGCTGAGACATTGTAGACGCTAAATTGCGAAGGAATTTTTGACATCTCTAACGCTGTTCCCATGGCAACGTGTCAAACTTTACTTGTATGTCAGGCATATTTAAGGCTCTTGGTGTGCTTAGATTGACTTTAAATTTGGCACACACATCAGATTTGTCGGCTGTTAAGTGTTGACAAAAACGTCAGATAAAGGCGTGTCTATTTTGTGGCTCACTAGCGCCCCCGTTTGTCTAAAATGTGGGGTTTCTTTTACCTACAGTACCTAAATGGGTCAGTAGCAGCATGATATTTACCCACTTGATGCACTTGCCCACCGTGCATCGTTTTCTCGGAGGCACCGTGTAGCGGTAAACAAACGTGCGAGGGCCCGCCATCGCTGCTTGCAGCTATATTTACACTTTTGGGGATTTTGGGTGCCTTAACATACTCGAAAACTCTTGAAATTTGGCACAGACGTCAGAGTCGTCCGTCATTGCAGAAAACCAAAGGCTGGACAACGGGCGTGGCACAGGGGCTCTGTAGCGCCCCCTGTAATGCAGAAGAAACCATTGATGCACAGATCGGGCAAAAATGTACGCACATGTACGAGAATTGGTACGCTTATAGATCTCATCAACCCAAACAACTTTCGCCCTCTAACATTTAAGCTCCGCCTAACAGGAAGTCGGCTATTTTGCATTGTTTAAAAAATGCATGCGGTGAACTTTTAAATACTCCTCCTAGGGGATTCATGCGAATAACACCAAACGTGGTGATCATGAAGTCGAGACATTGTACTTGCTAAATTGCGAAGGGATTTTTGATATCTCGAACGGTCCTGCCATGGCGAGGCGACAAAGTTGTGGCGAAATCAGCGAAACATGAAGTGTCTAATATCTAAGGCAAAAAAATTCTTATTGTTATGCCAAGCGGGGCGTTTGTTCGTCTGAAGATTCCGATCGCATCGATGTGCCTATTGTGAGTCTCAGGTATAGCGCCACCACCAGGCGCCAGGAAGTGTGTCAGTCATGAACTTTTAAATACTTCTCATAGGGAATTCATACGATTGACACCAAACGTGGTGAACATGATGCTGAGACATTGGACTTGATAAATTGCGAAGGGATTTTTGATATCTCGAACGGTGTTGCCATGGCGAGGCGACAAATTTATGGCGAATTCAGAGAAACAGGAAGTGTCTAATATCTAAAGCAAAAAATGTCTTATCGGGATGAAACGCAGTGTGTATGTTCGGCCAAGGATTCCGATCGCATCGATGTGCCTATTGTGAGTCTCGGGTATAGCGCCACCAACAGGCACCAGGAAGTGTGGCAGTCACAAAAGGTGGATTTTTTGACAGTTCCATGCAATGTTCTTTTAAATACTCCTCCTAGGATTTTCATGCGATTGACACCGAAAGTGGTCAACATGATGCTGAGGCATTGTAGATGATAAATTGCGAAGGGATTTTTGATATCTCGAACACTGCTCCCATGGCAACACGTCAAACTTTACTTTCATTTTCAGGGATATTTAAGCACTTGGCATGCACTTTGGGTGCCTTAACATGCTCGAAAACACCGGAAATTTGGCACAGACCTCAAAGTCGTTGGCCATTAGGACCGGGCACAGGCTGGAACACGGGCGTGGCAGTAGGGCTCTGTAGTGCCCTCTGTAATTAAAAAAAAACATTGGTGCACAAATCGGGCAAACATGTAGGCACATGTACGAGAGTTGGTACGTATATAGATCCCATTGACCTGAACAACTTTCACAATCAAACCTATTAGCTCCGCCCAACCGGAAGTCGGCCTTTTTGGATGGTTTAAAAAATGCATACGGTGAACTTTTGAATTCTCCTTCTAGGGGATTCATTGGATTGACACCATACGTGGTGATCATCATGCCGTGACATTGTACTTGCTAAATTGCAAAGGGATTTTTGATATCTCGAACGCTGTTCCCATGGCAACGCATCAAACTTTGCTTTCATTTTCCAGCATATTCAAGGCTGACAGTTACATGCTGTGAACCTTTAAATACTCCTCGTATGGGATTCATGCGATTGACACCATAAGTGGTCAACATGATGCCGAAACATTGTAGATGATAAATTGCGAAGGGATTTTTGATATCTCGAACGCTGTTCCCATGACAATGCCCCAAACTTTACTTTTATTTCAGGCATATTTAGGGCTCTTGGCGTGCTTAGATTAATCTAAAAGTTGGCACACACATCAGAGTTGTCGGCTGTTAAGTGTGGACAAAAAGGTGAGATAAAGGCGTGTCTCTTAAGTGGCTCACTAGCGCCCCCGTTTATCTAAAATGTGGGGTTTCTTTTACCTACAGTCCCCAAATGGGTCAGTAACCACATAAAATAGTCCACCGATATTTACCCACTTGATGCACTTGCCCACCGTGCATCGTTTTCTCGGAGGCACCGTGTAGCGGTAAATAAACGTGCGAGGGCCCGCCATCGCTGCTTGCAGCTATATTTAGGGCCCGAGCACCGAGGAGCAGGCCAGAATGGCCTGCACCGAAAGGTGCGAAGCCCTATTGTTTTTGCTCGGATTATTATTAGGGCCCGAGCACACCGGGGTGTGAGGACCCTATTGTTTTTGCTCCGTTTATTATTATTCTTATTAGGGCCCGAGCACACCGGGGTGCGAGGACCCTATTGTTTTTGCTCGGTTTATTATTATTATTATTATTATTATTATTATTATTATTATTATTATTTATTCTTCTTCTTCTCCAAAGTGAATCGCATTTTTGAGGGGCGAAACATGCTCGAAAACTCATGAAATTTTGCACACATGTCAGAAGTGGCGAAAATTTACATGTGGTATAGGCGCCAGAAGTGGGGGTGTAGAAATGGCTCGATAGCGCCACCTGCAAAATTTCAAGAGAACAGCCCCCCCGCTACGAAAAACTTACAGATACGAAATTTGGTAGGATCATCTATCACCCCAAGACCTACAAAAAAGTCTCTTGGAGCGAAGCTCTAAACCCAACAGGAAGTCCGCCAGTTTGAATTTTTGCCTTGATTTTTGTGCAAATTTGGTCATTTACAGGCTTCATACTTTAACGAACTCCTCCTACCGATTTAATCCGATCATCGTCATATTTGGTCAATCTCATCTAAAGGCCTGTGCGATGTTAAATTGCGGAGATCTTGACTTTTCGTCAGAGGGTGTGTCCGTGGCGGCCTGACAAATTTCTGCATTTTCGCTATGAAACAGGAAGTGGCTCTAACTCAGGCATACAATGTCCAATCTGCCCCACGCTTCATACGTTTGATAAGTGTCTTGGCCTGAACACATTTCAATGCCAATATTCAACTTCACTCATAGCGCCACCTAGAGGTAGGAGGAAATGCCATGTTTTACGCTGTGATTTACTGCTCTTAGAGATTTAATCAAATCATCATCATATTTGGTCAGACTGATGTTAAGCCCTTTGCCGTGATAAATTGCGAAGATCTTGACTTTTCGTTGAAGGGCGTGTCCGTGGCAGCCTGGCAAAGTGTGATATTTCGCCATGAAACAGGAAGCTGTTGTAATTCAGACATACATAGTCCGATCTGCCCCCAACTTCACACGTTTCATAAGGGTCCTGGCCTGAACACATCAACATGGCATAATTCAGTATCAGTCATAGAGCCATCTAGAGGCAGCAGGAAATACCACCTTTTATGCTGTGACTTACTGCTCTTAGAGATTTAACCATATCAACATCATATTTCATCAGTCTAATCTCAAGACCTTGTGTGATGATAAATAGCATCGACCTTGATTTTTCGTTAAAGGGCGTGTCCGTTGCGGCCTCGCAAAGTATTGCTAAATGAATCCCCTTTTTGACAGCCTAAACGAGCTCAAAAAGTCATGAAACATTGCACACGTGTCAAAAGTGGCAAATATTTTCATGTGATATAGGCTTCAGAACTTGGGGTGTTAAAATGGCTCTATAGCGCCACCTACAAAAATTCAATAGAGCAGCCCCCCCGCTGCGTTAATCGCACAGATACGAACTGTGGTAGGATCATGTATCACCCCAAGACCTACAAAAAAGTCTCTTGGAGAAAAGCTCTAAACCCCACAGGAAGTCAGCCATTTTTAATTTTCTCTGTAATTTGAGTGCAAATTTTGCCATTTCTGGCCTTCGTATTTTAACAAACTCCTCCTATAAATTAAATCAGATAATCATTATATTTTGTGAGTGTCATCTAAAGGGCTTTGCAATGCTAAATTGCGGAGATCTTGACATTTCAATGGAGGGTGTGTATGTGGCGGCTTGCCAAATTTCTGTGTTTCTCAATGAAACAGGAAGTTGTTCTAACTCAGGTTTAAAATGTCCAATCTGACCCACGCTTCACAAGTTTGATAATTGTCCTGTCCTGAACACATCAATATGGCAATATTCAGTAAAAGTTATAGCGCCACCTGCTGGAAGCAGGAAATGACATGTTTTACACTGTGATTTACTGCTCATTGAAATGTATTCAGATCATCATCATATTTGGTCAGTCTGAACTTAGGGACTTCACAATGATAAATTGTGAAGATCTTGACATTTCGTTAAAGGGGCGTGTCCGTTGTGGCCTGTCAAAGTTTGATTTTTCGCCATGAGAAAGCGGTTGTAACTCAGACATGCAATGTCCGACCTGTCACAGACATCATACGTTTGACAAGGGTCCTGGCCTCAACACATCAATGTTACAACAATCAATTACAATCATAGCGCCACCTGCTGCATAAAGGAGTAGTGGCACTTCAAAGTTCCTTTGAATATCCACCTATATTTATCCACGGAAATTTCAATCCCCCTGTTTTATTGCTTTACTAAGGCCATAGAGTGGCGGTGCACATGAGTGCGAGGGCCCTTCCATCACTGCTTGCAGTTTTAATTAGGGCCCGAGCACCGAGGAGCAGGCCAGAATGGCCTGCACCGTGGGTGCAAAGCCCTATTGTTTTTGCTTCGTTTATTATTATTATTATTATTATTATTTTCCGAAATGAATCGCATTTTTGAAGGCCTAAACATGCTCAAAAACTCAGGAAATTTTGCACACGCGTCAGAAGTGGTGAAAATTTACATGTAGTATAGGTGTCAGAAGTGGGCGTGTAGAAATGGCTCGATAGCGCCACCTGCAAAATTTCAAGAGAACAGCCCCCCCACTACGAAAAACGTACAGATACGAATTTTGGTAGGATCATCTATCACCCCAAGACCTACAAAAAAGTCTCTTGGAACTAAGCTCTAAACCCCACAGGAAGTCAGCCATTTTGAATATTCTCTGTCATTTTTTTACATTTCCAAGCGTCGTACTTTAATGAACTCCTCCTAGAGATTTAATCCAATCATCATCATATTTGGTCAATCTCATCTAAAGGCCTTTGCGATGTTAAATTGCGGAGATCTTGACTTTTCGTTGGAGGGTGTGTCCGTGGCGGCCTGACAAAGTTAGGCATTTTCGCCATGAAACAGGAAGTTGTTATAACTCAGGCATACAATGTCCAATCTGCCCCACGCTTCACAGGTTTGATAAGAGTCTCGACCTGAACACATTTTATTGCAAATATTCAGCTTCAGTCATAGCGCCACCTAGAGGTAGCAGGAAATGCCATGTTTTACGCTGTGATTTACTGCTCTTAGAGATTTAATCAAATCATCATCATATTTGGTCAGACTGATGTTAAGCCCTTTGCCATGATAAATTTTGAAGATCTTGACTTTTCGTTGAAGGGCGTGTCCGTGGCGGCCTGACAAAGTGTGATGTTTTGACATGAAACAGGAAGCTGTTGTAATTCAGGCATTCATTATCCGATCTGCTCCAGACTTCACACGTTTGATAAGGGTCCCGGCCTGAACATGTCAATATAACAATAATCAGGTACCATCATAGCGCCACCTGCTGCACACAGGCGGTGTGGCACATCAGTTTCCCTTTGAATATCCACCTGTATTTACCCACTTTAATTTATACCCCCCTGGTTTACTGCTTTACTAATGCCATAGGGTAGCGGTGCACATGCGTGCGAGGGCCCTTCCATCGCTGCTTGCAGCTTTAATTCTTATTATTCTTTTTCTTCTCCGAAATGGATCGCATTTTTGAGGGGCGAAACATGCTCGAAAACTCATGAAATTTTGCACACATGTCAGAAGTGGCGAAAATTTACATGTGGTATAGGCGCCAGAAGTGGGCGTGTAGAAATGCCTCAATAGCGCCACCTGCAAAATTTCAAGTGAACAGCCCCCCCACTACGAAAAACATACAGATACGAAATTTTGTAGGATCATCTATCACCCCAAGACCTACAAAAAAGTCTCTTGGAGCTAAGCTCTAAACCCCACAGGAAGTCGGCCATTTTTAATTTTTGCCTTGATTTTTGTGCAAATTTGGTCATTTCCAGGCTTCATACTTTAATTAACTCCTCCTACAGATTTAATCAGATCATCGTCATATTTGGTCAATCTCATCTTAAGGCCTATGCGATGTTAAATTGCGGAGATCTTGACTTTTCGTCAGAGGGTGTGTCCGTGGCGGCCTAACAAATTTCGGCATTTTCGCCATGAAGCAGGAAGTGGCTGTAACTCAGGCATACAATGTCCAATCTGCCCCACGCTTCATACGTTTGATAAGGGTCTTGGCCTGAACACATTTCAATGCCAATATTCAACTTCACTCATAGCGCCATCTAGAGGTAGGAGGAAATACCATGTTTTACGCTGTGATTTACTGCTCTTAGAGATTTAATCAAATCATCATCATATTTGGTCTGACTGATGTTAAGCCCTTTGCGATGATAAATTGCAAAGATCTTGACTTTTCGTTGAAGGGCGTGTCCGTGGCGGCCTGGCAAAGTGTGATGTTTCACCGTGAAACAGGAAGCTGTTGTAATTCAGACATACATTGTCCGATCTGCCCCTGACTTCACACATTTGATAAGGGTCCTGGCCTGAACACATCAACATGGCATAATTCAGTATCAGTCATAGCGCCACTTAGAGGCAGCAGGAAATACCACCTTTTATGCTGTGACTTACTGCTCTTAGAGGTTTAACCATATCAACATCATATTTCATCAGTCTAATCTCAAGACCTTGTGTGATGATCAATAGCAACGACCTTGACTTTTCATTAAAGGGCGTGTCCGTTGCGGCCTCGCAAAGTTTCGCTAAATGAATCCCTTTTTTGACAGCCTAAACGAGCTCAAAAAGAATATTTTCATGTGATATAGGCTTTAGAATTTGGGTTTTAAAATGGCTCTATGGCGCCACCTACAAAAATTCAAGAGAGCAGCCCCCCCGCTACGTTAATCGCACAGATTCGAAATGCGGTAGGATCATGTATCACCCCAGACCTACAAAAAAGTATCTTGGAGCAAAGCTCTAAACCCCACAGGAAGTCAGCCATTTTGAATTTTCTCTGTAATTTGAGTGCAAATTTTGCCATTTCTGGCCTTCGTATTTTAACAAACTCCTCCTATAAATTTAATCAGATAATCATCATATTTGGTGAGTGTCATCTAAAGGGCTTTGCAATGCTAAATTGTGGAGATCTTGATATTTCAATAGAGGGTGTGTATGTGGCGGCTTGCCAAATTTCTGTGTTTCTCAATGAAACAGGAAGTTGTTCTAACTCAGGTTTAAAATGCCCAATCTGACCCACGCTTCACAAGTTTGATAATTGTCCTGTCCTGAACACATCAACATGGCAATATTCAGTAAAAGTTATAGCGCCACCTGCTGGAAGCAGGAAATGACATGTTTTACACTGTGATGTACTGCTCATTGAAATGTATTCAGATCATCATCATATTTGGTCAGTCTGAACTTAGGGACTTCACAATGATAAATTGTGAAGATCTTGACATTTCGTTAAAGGGGCGTGTCCGTGGTGGCCTGTCAAAGTTTGATTTTTCGCCATGAGAAAGCTGTTGTAACTCAGACATGCAATGTCCGACCTGTCACAGACATCATACGTTTGACAAGGGTCCTGGCCTCAACACATCAATGTTACAACAATCAATTACAATCATAGCGCCACCTGCTGCATAAAGGAGTAGTGGCACTTCAAAGTTCCTTTGAATATCCACCTATATTTATCCATGGAAATTTCAATCCCCCTGGTTTATTGCTTTACTAAGGCCATAGAGTGGCGGTGCACATGCGTGCGAGGGCCCTTCCATCACTGCTTGCAGCCCACCGAGGAGCAGGCCAGAATGGCCTGCACCGAAAGGTGCGAAGCCCTATTGGTTTTGCTCGAATTTATTGTTTTTTTTTTTTTTTTTTTTTTTTATTTTTTATTTTTTTTTTTTTAACACTTTTGGGGATTTTGGGTGCCTTAACATACTCGAAAACTCTTGAAATTTGGCACAGACGTCAGAGTCGTCCGTCATTGCAGAAAACCAAAGGCTGGACAACGGGCGTGGCACAGGGGCTCTGTAGCGCCCCCTGTAATGCAGAAGAAACCATTGATGCACAGATCGGGCAAAAATGTACGCACATGTACGAGAATTGGTACGCTTATAGATCTCATCAACCCAAACAACTTTCGCCCTCTAACATTTAAGCTCCGCCTAACAGGAAGTCGGCTATTTTGCATTGTTTAAAAAATGCATGCGGTGAACTTTTAAATACTCCTCCTAGGGGATTCATGCGAATAACACCAAACGTGGTGATCATGAAGTCGAGACATTGTACTTGCTAAATTGCGAAGGGATTTTTGATATCTCGAACGGTCCTGCCATGGCGAGGCGACAAAGTTGTGGCGAAATCAGCGAAACATGAAGTGTCTAATATCTAAGGCAAAAAAATTCTTATTGTTATGCCAAGCGGGGCGTTTGTTCGTCTGAAGATTCCGATCGCATCGATGTGCCTATTGTGAGTCTCAGGTATAGCGCCACCACCAGGCGCCAGGAAGTGTGTCAGTCATGAACTTTTAAATACTTCTCATAGGGAATTCATACGATTG
The DNA here is from genome assembly GCF_027580225.2 of Misgurnus anguillicaudatus. Taxonomy (NCBI): domain Eukaryota; kingdom Metazoa; phylum Chordata; class Actinopteri; order Cypriniformes; family Cobitidae; genus Misgurnus; species Misgurnus anguillicaudatus. The sequence continues at coordinate 23,879,414 of NC_073361.2, read as the reverse complement.
ACACCAAACGTGGTGAACATGATGCTGAGACATTGGACTTGATAAATTGCGAAGGGATTTTTGATATCTCGAACGGTGTTGCCATGGCGAGGCGACAAATTTATGGCGAATTCAGAGAAACAGGAAGTGTCTAATATCTAAAGCAAAAAATGTCTTATCGGGATGAAACGCAGTGTGTATGTTCGGCCAAGGATTCCGATCGCATCGATGTGCCTATTGTGAGTCTCGGGTATAGCGCCACCAACAGGCACCAGGAAGTGTGGCAGTCACAAAAGGTGGATTTTTTGACAGTTCCATGCAATGTTCTTTTAAATACTCCTCCTAGGATTTTCATGCGATTGACACCGAAAGTGGTCAACATGATGCTGAGGCATTGTAGATGATAAATTGCGAAGGGATTTTTGATATCTCGAACACTGCTCCCATGGCAACACGTCAAACTTTACTTTCATTTTCAGGGATATTTAAGCACTTGGCATGCACTTTGGGTGCCTTAACATGCTCGAAAACACCGGAAATTTGGCACAGACCTCAAAGTCGTTGGCCATTAGGACCGGGCAAAGGCTGGAACACGGGCGTGGCAGTAGGGCTCTGTAGTGCCCTCTGTAATTAAAAAAAAACATTGGTGCACAAATCGGGCAAACATGTAGGCACATGTACGAGAGTTGGTACGTATATAGATCCCATTGACCTGAACAACTTTCACAATCAAACCTATTAGCTCCGCCCAACAGTAAGTCGGCCATTTTGGATGGTTTCAAAAATGCATACGGTGAACTTTTGAATACTCCTTCTAGGGGATTCATGGGATTGACACCAAACGTGGTGATCATCATGCCGTGACATTGTACTTGCTAAATTGCGAAGGGATTTTTGATATCTCGAACGCTGTTCCCATGGCAACGCATCAAACTTTGCTTTCATTTTCCAGCATATTCAAGGCTGACAGTTACATGCTGTGAACCTTTAAATACTCCTCGTATGGGATTCATGCGATTGACACCATAAGTGGTCAACATGATGCCGAAACATTGTAGATGATAAATTGCGAAGGGATTTTTGATATCTCGAACGCTGTTCCCATGACAATGCCCCAAACTTTACTTTTATTTCAGGCATATTTAGGGCTCTTGGCGTGCTTAGATTAATCTAAAAGTTGGCACACACATCAGAGTTGTCGGCTGTTAAGTGTGGACAAAAAGGTGAGATAAAGGCGTGTCTCTTAAGTGGCTCACTAGCGCCCCCGTTTATCTAAAATGTGGGGTTTCTTTTACCTACAGTCCCCAAATGGGTCAGTAACCACATAAAATAGTCCACCGATATTTACCCACTTGATGCACTTGCCCACCGTGCATCGTTTTCTCGGAGGCACCGTGTAGCGGTAAATAAACGTGCGAGGGCCCGCCATCGCTGCTTGCAGCTATATTTAGGGCCCGAGCACCGAGGAGCAGGCCAGAATGGCCTGCACCGAAAGGTGCGAAGCCCTATTGTTTTTGCTCGGATTATTATTAGGGCCCGAGCACACCGGGGTGTGAGGACCCTATTGTTTTTGCTCCGTTTATTATTATTCTTATTCTTATTATTCTTTTTCTTCTCCGAAATGGATCGCATTTTTGAGGGGCGAAACATGCTCGAAAACTCATGAAATTTTGCACACATGTCAGAAGTGGCGAAAATTTACATGTGGTATAGGCGCCAGAAGTGGGCGTGTAGAAATGCCTCAATAGCGCCACCTGCAAAATTTCAAGTGAACAGCCCCCCCACTACGAAAAACATACAGATACGAAATTTTGTAGGATCATCTATCACCCCAAGACCTACAAAAAAGTCTCTTGGAGCGAAGCTCTAAACCCCACAGGAAGTCGGCCATTTTTAATTTTTGCCTTGATTTTTGTGCAAATTTGGTCATTTCCAGGCTTCATACTTTAATTAACTCCTCCTACAGATTTAATCAGATCATCGTCATATTTGGTCAATCTCATCTTAAGGCCTATGCGATGTTAAATTGCGGAGATCTTGACTTTTCGTCAGAGGGTGTGTCCGTGGCGGCCTAACAAATTTCGGCATTTTCGCCATGAAGCAGGAAGTGGCTGTAACTCAGGCATACAATGTCCAATCTGCCCCACGCTTCATACGTTTGATAAGGGTCTTGGCCTGAACACATTTCAATGCCAATATTCAACTTCACTCATAGCGCCATCTAGAGGTAGGAGGAAATACCATGTTTTACGCTGTGATTTACTGCTCTTAGAGATTTAATCAAATCATCATCATATTTGGTCTGACTGATCTTAAGCCCTTTGCGATGATAAATTGCGAAGATCTTGACTTTTCGTTGAAGGGCGTGTCCATGGCAGCCTGGCAAAGTGTGATGTTTCACCATGAAACAGGAAGCTGTTGTAATTCAACATACATTGTCCGATCTGCCCCTGACTTCACACGTTTGATAAGGGTCTTGGCCTGAATACATCAACATGGCATAATTCAGTAACAGTCATAGCACCACCTAGAGGCAGCAGAAAATACCATGTTTTATGCTGTGACTTACTGCTCTTAGAGGTTTAACCATATCAACATCATATTTCATCAGTCTAATCTCAAGACCTTGTGTGATGATCAATAGCAACGACCTTGACTTTTCATTAAAGGGCGTGTCCGTTGCGGCCTCGCAAAGTTTCGCTAAATGAATCCCTTTTTTGACAGCCTAAACGAGCTCAAAAAGAATATTTTCATGTGATATAGGCTTTAGAATTTGGGTTTTAAAATGGCTCTATGGCGCCACCTACAAAAATTCAAGAGAGCAGCCCCCCCGCTACGTTAATCGCACAGATTCGAAATGCGGTAGGATCATGTATCACCCCAGACCTACAAAAAAGTATCTTGGAGCAAAGCTCTAAACCCCACAGGAAGTCAGCCATTTTGAATTTTCTCTGTAATTTGAGTGCAAATTTTGCCATTTCTGGCCTTCGTATTTTAACAAACTCCTCCTATAAATTTAATCAGATAATCATCATATTTGGTGAGTGTCATCTAAAGGGCTTTGCAATGCTAAATTGTGGAGATCTTGATATTTCAATAGAGGGTGTGTATGTGGCGGCTTGCCAAATTTCTGTGTTTCTCAATGAAACAGGAAGTTGTTCTAACTCAGGTTTAAAATGCCCAATCTGACCCACGCTTCACAAGTTTGATAATTGTCCTGTCCTGAACACATCAACATGGCAATATTCAGTAAAAGTTATAGCGCCACCTGCTGGAAGCAGGAAATGACATGTTTTACACTGTGATTACTGCTCATTGAAATGTATTCAGATCATCATCATATTTGGTCAGTCTGAACTTAGGGACTTCACAATGATAAATTGTGAAGATCTTGACATTTCGTTAAAGGGGCGTGTCCGTGGTGGCCTGTCAAAGTTTGATTTTTCGCCATGAGAAAGCTGTTGTAACTCAGACATGCAATGTCCGACCTGTCACAGACATCATACGTTTGACAAGGGTCCTGGCCTCAACACATCAATGTTACAACAATCAATTACAATCATAGCGCCACCTGCTGCATAAAGGAGTAGTGGCACTTCAAAGTTCCTTTGAATATCCACCTATATTTATCCATGGAAATTTCAATCCCCCTGGTTTATTGCTTTACTAAGGCCATAGAGTGGCGGTGCACATGCGTGCGAGGGCCCTTCCATCACTGCTTGCAGTTTTAATTAGGGCCCGAGCACCGAGGAGCAGGCCAGAATGGCCTGCACCGAAAGGTGCGAAGCCCTATTGGTTTTGCTCGAATTTATTAGGGCCCGAGCACCGAGGAGCAGGCCAGAATGGCCTGCACCGAAAGGTGCGAAGCCCTATTGTTTTTGCTCGGATTATTATTTTTATTATTATTATTTTTTTTTTTTTTTTTTTTTTTTTACGTTTCGGGGCAATTTGGGGGCCTTAACATACTCAAAAACTCTTAAAATTTTGCACAGACATCAGAGTCGTCGGCCATCAGGTCCGGGCAAAGGCTGGACCACGGGCGTGGCAAGGGAGCTCTGTAGCGCCCCCTGTAATTCAAAAACAAACATTGGGGCACAGATCGGGCAAAAATGTACGCACATGTACGAGAGTTGGTACACATATAGATCTCATCGACCCGAACAACTTTCGCCCTTAAACCTATTAGCTCCGCCCAACAGGAAGTCGGACATTTTTGATTGTTTCAAAAACGCATGTGATGAACTTTTAAATACTCCTCCTAGGGGATTTATGCGATTGACACCAAACGCGGTGAACATGATGTCGAGACATTGTACTTGCTAAATTGCGAAGGGATTTTTGATATCTCGAACGGTTCTGCCATGGCGAAGCGACAAAGTCATGGCGAAATCAGAGAAACAGGAAGTGTCTAATATCTAAGGCAAAAAATGTCTTATTGTAATGATACGCAGGACGTTTGTTCGTCTGAAGATTCCGAACGCATCGATGTGCCTATTGTGAGTCTCGGGTATAGCGCCACCACCAGGTGCCAGGAAGTGTGTCAGTCACAAAGGTGGATTTTTTTGACAGTTCCATCCAATGTTCTTTTAAATACTCCTTCTAGGATTTTCATGCGATTGACACCAAAAGTGGTCAACATGATGCCGAGGCATAGTAGATGATAAATTGCGAAGGGATTTTTGATATCTCCAACGCTGTTCCCATGGCAACGCGTCAAATTTTACTTTAATTTTAGGCATGTTTAAGGCTCTTGGCGTGCTTAGATTAACCTAAAACTTGGCACACACATCAGAGTTGTCGACTGTTAAGTGTGCACAAAAAGGTCAGACATAGGCGTGTCTCTTAAGTGGCTCACCAGCGCCCCCGTTTGTCTAAAATGTGGGGTTTCTTTTACCTACAGTCCCCAAATGGGTCAATAACAACATGAAATAGCCCACTGATATTTACCCACTTGATGCACTTGCTCACCGTGCATCGTTTTCTCGGAGGCATCGTATAGCGGTAAAATAACGTGCGAGGGCCCGCCATCGCTGCTTGCAGCTATATTTATTATTATTTTTTTTTTTTGTTTTTATTTTTTTTAACACTTTTGGACTTTTTGGATGCCTTAACATACTCGAAAACTCTTGAAATTTGGCACCGACGTCAACGTCGTCCGTCATCGCAGAAATCCAAAGGCTGGAACACGGGCGTGGCACGGGGGCTCTGTAGCGCCCCCTGTAATGCAAAAAAAAACCATTGATGCACAGATCGGGCAAACATGTACGCACATTTACGAAAGTTGGTACACATATAGATCTCATCGACCCGAACAACTTTCGCCCTCTAACATTTTAGCTCCGCCCAACAGGAAGTCCGCCATTTTGGATTGTTTAAAAAATGCATGCGGTGAACTTTTGAATACTCCTCCTAGGGGATTCATGCAAATGACACCAAACGTGGTGATCATGATGTCAAGACATTGGACTTGCTAAATTGCGAAGGGATTTTTGATATCTCGAACGGTGTTGCCATGGCGAAGCGGCAAAGTCATGGGGAAATCAGAGAAACAGGAAGTGTCTAATATCTAAGGCAAAAAATGTCTTATTATGATGAAATGCGGGGTGTTTGTTCGTCTGAAGATTCCGATCGCATCCATGTGCCTATTGTAAGTCTCGGGTATAGCGCCACCACCAGGCGCCAGGAAGTGTTGCAGTCACAAAGGTTGATTTTTTTGACAGTTCCATGTGATGTTCTTTTAAATACTCCTTCTAGGATTTTCATGCGATTGACACGAGAAGTGGTTAACATGATGCCGAGACATTGTAGATGATAAATTGCGAAGGGATTTTTGATATCTCAAACGCTGTTCCCATGGCAACCTGTCAAACTTTACTTTCATTTTTAAGGCATATTTAAACCTTACAGCTGCATGCGGTAAACTTTTAAATACTCCTTCTAGGATTTTCATGCGATTGACACCAAAAGTGATCAACATGATGCCGAGACATTGTAGATGATAAAATGCGAAGGAATTTTTGACATCTCGAACGCTGTTCCCATGGCAACACGTCAAACTTTACTTTAATTTCAGGCATGTTTAAGGCTCTTGGCGTGCTTAGTTGAACTTTAAATTTGGCACACACATCAGAGTTTTCGTCTGTTAAGTGTTGACAAAAACGTCAGATAAAGGCGTGTCTATTTGGTGGCTGACTAGCGCCCCCGTTTGTCTAAAATATGGGGTTTCTTTTACCTACTGTACCTAAATGGGTCAGTAGCAACATTAAATAGTCCACTGATATTTACCCACTTGATGCACTTGCCCATCGTGCATCGTTTTCTCGAAGGCACCGTGTAGCGGTAAAAAAACGTGCGAGGGCCCGCCATTGCTGCTTGCAGCTATATTTATTATTATTATTTTTTTTATTTTTATTTTTTTTAACACTTTTGGGCATTTTGGGTGCCTTAACATACTCGAAAACTCTTGAAATTTGGCACAGACGTCGGAGTCGTCCGTCATTGCGAACGGGCAAAGGCTGGAACACGGGCGTGGCACGGGGGCTCTGTAGCGCCCCCTGTAATGCAAAAACAAACATTGATGCACAGATCATGCAAACATGTACGCACATGTACGAGAGTTGGTACGCATATAGATCTCATCGACCCGAACAACTTTCGCCCTCTAACATTTAAGCTCCGCCCAACAGGAAGTCAGCTATTTTGGATCGTTTAAAAAATGCATGCGTTGAACTTTTGAATACTCCTCCTAGAGGAATCATGCGATTGACACCAGAAGTGGTGAACATGATGTCGAGACATTGGACTTGCTAAATTGCGAAGGGATTTTTGATATCTCGAACGGTTCTGCCATGGCGAGCCGACAAAGTTGTGGCGAAATCAGAGAAACAGGAAGTGTCTAATATCTAAGGCAAAAAATGTCTTATTGTAATGACACGCGGGGTGTTTGTTCATCTGAAGATTCCGATCGCATCGATGTGCCTATTGTGACTCCCGGGTATAGCGCCACCAGCAGGCGCCAGGAAGTGTGTCAGTCACAAAGCTGGATTTTTTTGAAAGTTCCATGCAATGTTCTTTTAAATACTCCTTCTAGGATTTTCATACGATTGACACCAAAAGTGGTCACCATGATGCCGAGACATTGTAGATGATAAATTGCGAAGGGATTTTTGATATCTCAAACGGTATTCCCATGGCAACGCGTCAAACTTTACTTTCATTTTAAAGGCATATTTAAGCCTTTCAGTTTTATACAGTTAACTTTTAAATACTCCTTCTAGGATTTTCATGCAATTGACACGAGAAGTGGTCAACATGATGCCGAGACACTGTAGATGATAAATTGCGAAGGGATTTTTGATATCTCAAACGCTGTTCCCATGGCAACCTGTCAAACTTTACTTTCATTTTAAAGGCATATTTAAGCCTTTCAGTTTTATACAGTTAACTTTTAAATACTCCTTCTAGGATTTTCATGCGATTGACACGAGAAGTGGTCAACATGATGCCGAGACATTGTAGATGATAAATTGCGAAGGGATTTTTGATATCTCAAACGCTATTTCCATGGCAATGCATCAAACTTTACTTTCATTTTTACACATATTTAAGGCTGACAGTTACATGCTGTGAACCTTTAAACACTCCTCGTATGGGATTCATGCGATTGACACCAGAAGTGGTCAACATGATGCCGAGACATTGTAGATGATAAATTGCGAAGGAATTTTAGACATCTCGAACGCTGTTCCCATGGCAACGCGTCAAACTTTACTTTAATTTCAGGCATGTTTAAGGCTCTTGGCGCGCTTAGTTGAACTTTAAATTTGGCACACACATCCAGAGATGTATAAAGTACTAGGGACCCAGACTTGAGTAAAAGTACAAGTGCTCTATCAAAAAAGTGAGCACACCACTTAAGTGGAAGTACTGAAGTATTAAACATGTTTTGTACTTAAGTATTGCAAGTAGTTTATTTTAAAATATAATACTCAAGTACTGAAAGTAAAAAGTACAAGTATTGTGTAATGTAGTTATTAAAGAAAACAGTCAAAAGTTTTAATATAATATTGTTTATATTATTTCAAATGTTTAAGCTAAAGGACACTCACAATTGCTTTGGCTGTAGCAGGAGTACAAGGACAGGAATGTTCAGATTAATTTAACTAATATGGCAATAGAGAATTCAGAATTAATAAAATATTAGTCGATGTAATGGTAATAGGTAAAGGTACAAGATGTTTCAATGTATTTAGGTTTCCTTCTTTCGCGCACACTCGCCCTTTCTCGCGAATTCTCTCTCTCTATCGGTCTCTCTCGTGCACTTTGGTTCTCTCTTCACTTCACATTTGTCCACAACCGCGGCTCATATTTGTGAGTGAGAGGGAGGGAGGGGTCCGCTCTTCACTATCTCCTATTGGTTTAGACCACAATCTGTGTGTGTTTCTAATGTGTATCACCGCTCCGGCAGTGATAATGTAGGTTTGGAATGATTCGTAACATTTGAGTGTAACGAGTAACTATGCAGCACATAAAAAATGTATTGGAGTAAAAGTATTAAACTCATCGAAAATATGTACTGAAGTAAAAGTGGAAGTAGGAGAAAAAAATAATACTTCAGTAGAGTACAGATACTGTCTTTAAGTACTTAAGTACAGTAGTGAAGTAGTTCTACTTCGTTACTATACATCTCTGCACACATCAGAGTTTTCGGCTGTTAAGTGTTGACAAAAAGGTCAGACATAGGCGTGTCTCTTAAGTGGCTCACTAGTGCACCTGTTTGTCTAAAATGTGGGGTTTCTTTTACCTACAGTCCCCAAATGGCTCAGAAACAACATTAAATAGCCCACTGATATTTTACCCACTTGATGCCCTTGCCCACCGTGCCTCATTTTCTCGGACGCACCGTGTAGCGGTAAAAAAACGTGCGAGGGCCCGCCATTGCTGCTTGCAGCTATATTTAGGGCCCGAGCACCGAGGAGCAGGCCAGAATGGCCTGCACCGAAAGGTGCGAAGCCCTATTGTTTTTCTTAGGATTTATTAGGGCCCGAGCACCGAGGAGCAGGCCAGAATGGCCTGCACCGAAAGGTGCGAAGCCCTATTGTTTTTGCTCGGATTATTATTTTTATTTTTTTTTTTTTTTTTTTTTTTTTCAACACTTTTGGACATTTTGGGGGCCTTAACATACTCGAAAACTCTTGAAATTTGGCACAGACATCAGAGTCGTCCGTGATCGCCGAAAGCCAAAGGCTGGAACACGGGCGTGGCACGGGGGCTCTGTAGCGCCCCCTGTAATGCAAAAACAAACAGGAGTGCACAGATCGGGCAAACATGTACGCACATTTACGAAAGTTGGTACACATATAGATCTCATCGACCCGAACAACTTTCGCCCTCTAACATTTTAGCTCCGCCCAACAGGAAGTCCGCCATTTTGGATTGTTTAAAAAATGCATGCGGTGAACTTTTGAATACTCCTCCTAGGGGATTCATGCAAATGACACCAAATGTGGTGATCATGATGTCAAGACATTGGACTTGCTAAATTGCGAAGGGATTTTTGATATCTCGAACGGTGTTGCCATGGCGAAGCGGCAAAGTCATGGCGAAATCAGAGAAACAGGAAGTGTCTAATATCTAATGCAAAAAATGTCTTATAGTGATGACACGTGGGGTGTTTGTTCGTCTGAAGATTCCGATCGCATCGATGTGCCTATTGTAAGTCTCGGGTATAGCGCCACCACCAGGCGCCAGGAAGTGTTGCAGTCACAAAGGTTGATTTTTTTGACAGTTCCATGTGATGTTCTTTTAAATACTCCTCCTAGAATGTTTATGCGATTGACACCAAAAGTGGTCAACATGATGCCAAGACATAGTAGATGATAAATTGCGAAGGGATTTTTGATATCTCAAACGTTGTTCCCATGACAACGCGTCAAACTTTACTTTCATTTTAAAGGCATATTTAAGCCCTTCAGTTGCATGCAGTAAACTTTTCAATACTCCTTCTAGGATATTCATGCGATTGACACCAAACGTGGTCAACATGATGCCGAGACATTGGAGATGATAAATAGTGAAGGGATTTTTGATATCTCAAACGCTGTTCCCATGGCAACGCGTCAAACTTTTTACTTTCATTTTAAAGGCTTATTTAAGCCTGACAGTCGCATGCAATGTTCTTTTTAATACTCCTTCTAGGGAAATAATGCAATTCACACCAGAAGTTGTCAACATGATGCTGAGACATTGTAGACGCTAAATTGCGAAGGAATTTTTGACATCTCTAACACTGTTCCCATGGCAACGTGTCAAACTTTACTTTTATGTCAGGCATATTTAAGGCTCTTGGTGTGCTTAGATTGACTTTAAATTTGGCACACACATCAGATTTGTCGGCTGTTAAGTGTTGACAAAAACGTCAGATAAAGGCGTGTCTATTAAGTGGCTCACTAGCGCCCCCGTTTGTCTAAAATGTGGGGTTTCTTTTACCTACAGTACCTAAATGGGTCAGTAGCAGCATGATATTTACCCACTTGATGCACTTGCCCACCGTGCATCGTTTTCTCGGAGGCACCGTGTAGCGGTAAACAAACGTGCGAGGGCCCGCCATCGCTGCTTGCAGCTATATTTATAATTTTTTTTTTTTTTTTATTATTTTTATTTTTTTTAACACTGTTGGGCATTTTGGGTGCCTAAACATACTCGAAAACTCTTGAAATTTGGCACAGACGTCAAAGTCGTCTGTCATTGCGACCGGGCAAAGGCTGGAACACGGGCGTGGCACAGGGGCTCTGTAGCGCCCCCTGTAATGCAAAAAAAAACATTGGTGCACAGATCGGGCAAACATGTACGCACATTTACGAAAGTTAGTACACATATAGATCTCATCGACCCGAACAACTTTCGCCCTCTAACATTTTAGCTCCGCCCAACAGGAAGTCCGCCATTTTGGATTGTTTAAAAAATGCATGCGATGAACTTTTGAATACTCCTCCTAGGGGATTCATGCAAATGACACCAAACGTGGTGATCATGATGTCAAGACATTGGACTTGCTAAATTGCGAAGGGATTTTTGATATCTCGAACGGTTCTGCCATGGCGAGGTGACAAAGTCATGGCGAATTTAGAGAAACAGGAAGTGTCTAATATCTAAGCCAAAAAATGTCTTATTGTGATGCCATGCGGGGTGTTTGTTTGTCTTATGATTCCGATCGCATCGATGTGCCTATTGTAAGTCTCGGGTATAGCGCCACCACCAGGCGCCAGGAAGTGTGTCAGTCATGAACTTTTAAATACTTCTCCTAGGGAATTCATACGATTGACACCAAACGTGGTGAAGATGATGCTGAGACATTGGACTTGCTAATTTGCGAAGGGATTTTTGATATCTCGAACGGTGTTGCCATGGCGAGGCGACAAATTTATGGCAAATTCAGAGAAACAGGAAGTGTCCAATATCTAAAGCAAAAAATGTCTTACTGGGATGAAACGCAGTGTGTATGTTCGGCCAAGGATTCCGATCGCATCGATGTGCCTATTGTGAGTCTCGGGTATAGCGCCACCACCAGGCGCCAGGAAGTGTGACAGTCACAAAAGGTGGATTTTTTGACAGTTGCATGCGGTGAACTTTTAAATACTCCTCCTAGGATTTTCATGCGATTGACACCAAAAGTGGTCAACATGATGCTGAGACATTGTAGATGATAAATTGCGAAGGGATTTTTGATATCTCGAATGCTGCACCATTGGCAACACGTCAAATTTTACTTTCATTTTCAGCCATATTTAAGCACTTGGCATGCACTTTGGGTGCCTTAACATGCTCGAAAACACCGTGAATTTGGCACAGACCTCAAAGTCATCGGCCATTAGGACCGGGCAAACGCTGGAACACGGGTGTGGCAGTAGGGCTCTGTAGCGCCCCCTATAATGAAAAAAAATTATTGGTGCACAAATCGGGCAAACATGTACACACATGTACGAGAGTTGGTACGTATATAGATCCCATCGACACGAACAACTTTCACAATCAAACCTATTAGCTCCACCCAACAGGAAGTCGGCCATTTTGGATGGTTTCAAAAATGCATACGGTGAACTTTTGAATACTCCTTCTAGGGGATTCATGGGATTGACACCAAACGTGGTGAACATGATGCCGAGACATTGTTCTTGCTAAATTGTGAAGGGATTTTTAATATCTCGAACGGTTCTGTCATGGCGAGGCGACAAATTCATGGCGAAATCAGAGAAACAGGAAGTGTCTAATATCTAAGGTAAAAAATGTCTTATTGTGATGACACACCGGGTGTTTGTTCGTCTGAAGATTCTGAATGCATCGATGTGCCTATTGTGAGTCTCGGGTATAGCGCCACCACCAGGCGCCAGGAAGTGTTGCAGTCACAAAGGTTGATTTTTTGACAGTTTCATGTGATGTTCTTTTAAATACTCCTCCTAGAATGTTTATGCGATTGACACTAAAAGTGGTCAACATGATGCAGAGACATTGTAGATGCTAAATTGCGAAGGAATTTTTGACATCTCGAACGCTGTTGCCATGGCAACGCTTCAAACTTTACTTTAATTTCAGGCATATTTAAGGCTCATGGCGTGCTTAGATTAACTTTAAATTTGGCACACACATGAGAGTTGTCGGCTGTTAAGTGTTGACAGAAAGGTCAGATAAAGGCGCGTCTATTTAGTGGCTCACTAGTGCCCCCGTTTGTCTAAAATGTGGGGTTTCTTTTACCTACAGAACCCAAATTGGTCAGTAGCAACATGAAATAGTCCACTGATATTTACCCACTTGATGCACGTGTCCACCGTGCATTGTTTTCTCGGAGACACCGTGTAGCGGTAAAAAACCGTGCGAGGGCCCGCCATCGCTGCTTGCAGCTATATTTATTATTATTTTTTTTTTTATTTTTTTCAACACTTTTGGACTTTTTGAGTGCCTTAACATACTCGAAAACTCTTGAAATTTGGCACAGACGTCAGAGTCGTCCGTCATCGCAGAAATCCAAAGGCTGGAACACGGGCGTGGCACGGGGGCTCTGTAGCGCCCCCTGTAATTCAAAAACAAACATTGGGGCACAGATCGGGCAAAAATGTACGCACATGTACGAGAGTTGGTACACATATAGATCTCATCGACCCGAACAACTTTCGCCCTCTAACATTTAAGCTCCGCCCAACAGGAAGTCGGTTATTTTGGATTGTTTAAAAAATGCATGCGGTGAACTTTTGAATACTCCTTCTAGGGGATTCATGGGATTGACACCAAACGTGGTGATCATGATGTCGAGACATTGTACTTGCTAAATTGCGAAGGGATTTTTGATATCTCGAACGGTTCTGCCATGGCGAAGCGACAAAGTCATGGCGAAATCAGAGAAACAGGAAGTGTCTAATATCTAAGGCAAAAAATGTCTTATTGTGATGACATGCGGGGTGTTTGTTCGTCTGAAGATTCTGATCGCATCGATGTGCCTATTGTGAGTCTCGGGTATAGCGCCACCACCAGGCGCCAGGAAGTGTGTCAGTCACGAAGCTGGATTTTTTTGACAGTTCCATGCAATGTTCTTTTAAATACTCCTTCTAGGATTTTCATGCGATTGACACGAGAAGTGGTCAACATGATGCAGAGGCATAGTAGATGATAAATTGCGAAGGGATTTTTGATATCTCGAACGCTGTTCCCATGGCAACGCGTCAAACTTTACTTTCATTTTAAAGGCATATTTAAGCCTTACAGTTGCATGCAGTGAACTTTTAAATACTCCTTCTAGAATATTCATGCGATTGACTCCAGAAGTGGTCAACATAATGCTGAGACATTGTAGATGATAAATTGCGAAGGGATTTTTGATATCTCGAACGCTGTTCCCATGGCAATGCTGCAAACTTTACTTTTATTTCAGGCATATTTAGGGCTCTTGGCATGCTTAGATTAACCTAAAAGTTGGCACACACATCAGAGTTGTCGGCTGTTAAGTGTGCACAAAAAGGTCAGATATAGGCGTGTCTTATGAGTGGCTCACTAGTGCCCCCGTTTGTCTAAAATGTGGGGTTTCTTTTACCTAAAGTCCCCAAATGGCTCAGTAACAACATCAAATATCCCACTGATATTTACCCACTTGATGCCCTTGCCCACCGTGCATCGTTTTCTCAGACGCACCGTGTAGCGGTAAAAAAACGTGCGAGGGCCCGCCATTGCTGCTTGCAGCTATATTTAGGGCCCGAGCACCGAGGAGCAGGCCAGAATGGCCTGCACCGAAAGGTGCGAAGCCCTATTGTTTTTGCTCGGATTATTATTTTTATTTTTTTTTTTTTTATTATTTTTTTCAACACTTTTGGACATTTTGGGGGCCTTAACATACTCGAAAACTCTTGAAATTTGGCACAGACATCAGAGTCGTCCGTGATCGCCGAAAGCCAAAGGCTGGAACACGGGCGTGGCACGGGGGCTCCGTAGCGCCCCCTGTAATGCAAAAACAAACAGGAGTGCACAGATCGGGCAAACATGTACGCACATTTACGAAAGTTGGTACACATATAGATCTCATCGACCCGAACAACTTTCGCCCTCTAACATTTAGCTCCGCCCAACAGGAAGTCCGCCATTTTGGATTGTTTAAAAAATGCATGCGGTGAACTTTTGAATACTCCTTCTAGGGGATTCATGGGATTGACACCAAACGTGGTGATCATGATGTCGAGACATTGGACTTGCTAAATTGCGAAGGGATTTTTGATATCTCGAACGGTTCTGCCATGGCGAGCCGACAAAGTTGTGGCGAAATCAGAGAAACATGAAGTGTCTAATAACTAAGGCAAAAAATGTCTTATTGTAATGACACGCGGGGTGTTTGTTCATCTGAAGATTCCGATCGCATCGATGTGCCTATTGTAAGTCTCGGGTATAGCGCCACCACCAGGCGCCAGGAAGTGTTGCAGTCACAAAGGTTGATTTTTTTGACAGTTCCATGTGATGTTCTTTTAAATACTCGTCCTAGAATGTTTATGCGATTGACACCAAAAGTGGTCAACATGATGCCAAGACATTGTAGATGATAAATTGCGAAGGGATTTTTGATATCTCAAACGTTGTTCCCATGACAACGCGTCAAACTTTACTTTCATTTTAAAGGCATATTTAAGCCCTTCAGTTGCATGCAGTGAACTTTTCAATACTCCTTCTAGGATATTCATGCGATTGACACCAAACGTGGTCAACATGATGCCGAGACATTGGAGATGATAAATAGTGAAGGGATTTTTGATATCTCAAACGCTGTTCCCATGGCAACGCGTCAAACTTTTTACTTTCATTTTAAAGGCTTATTTAAGCCTGACAGTCGCATGCAATGTTCTTTTTAATACTCCTTCTAGGGAAATAATGCAATTCACACCAGAAGTTGTCAACATGATGCTGAGACATTGTAGACGCTAAATTGCGAAGGAATTTTTGACATCTCTAACGCTGTTCCCATGGCAACGTGTCAAACTTTACTTTTATGTCAGGCATATTTAAGGCTCTTGGTGTGCTTAGATTAACTTTAAATTTGGCACACACATCAGATTTGTCGGCTGTTAAGTGTTGACAAAAACGTCAGATAAAGGCGTGTCTATTTAGTGGCTCACTAGCGCCCCCGTTTGTCTAAAATGTGGGGTTTCTTTTACCTACAGTACCTAAATGGGTCAGTAGCAGCATGATATTTACCCACTTGATGCACTTGCCCACCGTGCATCGTTTTCTCGGAGGCACCGTGTAGCGGTAAACAAACGTGCGAGGGCCCGCCATTGCTGCTTGCAGCTATATTTTATTATTATTTTTTTTATTTTTTTCAACACTTTTGGGCATTTTGGGGGCCTTAACATACTCGAAAACTCTTGAAATTTGGCACAGACGTCAGAGTCGTCCGTCATCGCCGAAAGCCAAAGGCTGGAACACGGGCGTGGCACGGGGGCTCTGTAGCGCCCCCTGTAATTCAAAAACAAACAGTAGTGCACAGATTGGGCAAAAATGTACGCACATGTATGAAAGTTGGTAAACATATAGATCTCATCAACCCGAACAACTTTCGCACTCTAACCTATTAGCTCCGCCCAACAGGAAGTCGGCCATTTTGGATTGTTTAGAAAATGCATGCAGTGAACTTTTGAATACTCCTTCTAGGGGATTCATGGGATTGACACCAATCGTGGTGATCATGATGTCAAGATATTGAACTTGCTAAATTGCGAAGGGATTTTTGATATCTCGAAGGGTTCTGTCATGGCAAGGCGACAAATTCATGGCGAAATCAGATAAACAGGAAGTGTTTAATATCTAAGGTAAAAAGGGTCTTATTGTGATGACACGCATTGTGTTTGTTCATCTGAAGATTCTGATCGCATCGATGTGCCTATTGTGACTCCCGGGTATAGCGCCACCACCAGGCGCCAGGAAGTGTGTCAGTCACAAAGGTGGATTTTTTTGACAGTTCCATCCGATGTTCTTTTAAATACTCCTTCCAGGATTTTCATGCGATTGACACGAGAAGCAGTCAGCATGATGCCGAGACATTGTAGATGATAAATTGTGAAGGGATTTTTGATATCTCAAACGCTGTTCCCATGGCAACCTGTCAAACTTTACTTTCATTTTTAAGGCATATTTAAACCTTACAGCTGTATGCGGTAAACTTTTAAATACTCCTCCTGAGGAAATAATGTTATTGACACCAGAAGTGGTCAACATGATGCCGAGACATTGTAGATGATAAATTGCGAAGGAATTTTTGACATCTCAAAAGCTGTTCCCATGGCAACACGTCAAACTTTACTTTAATTTTGGCACACACATCAGAGTTTTTGGCTGTTAAGTGTTGACAAAAAGGTCAGACATAGGCGTGTCTCTTAAGTGGCTCACTAGTGCCCCTGTTTGTCTAAAATGTGGGGTTTCTTTTACCTACAGTCCCCAAATGGCTCAGAAACAACATTAAATAGCCCGCTGATATTTTACCCACTTGATGCCCTTGCCCGCCGTGCATCGTTTTCTCGGACGCACCGTGTAGCGGTAAAAAACCGTGCGAGGGCCCGCCATTGCTGCTTGCAGATATATATATATAAATATATATATTTTTTTTCAAAACTTGACCTAATTTGGGTCCCTTAACATACTCGAAAACTCTTGAAACTTGGCACACATGTCAGAGTCCCGTACCACTAGGCTCATGCAAAGGCTGAAACACGGGCGTGGCACTGGGGCTCTGTAGCACCCCCTGTAATGCAAAAACAAACATTGGTGCACAGATTGGGCAAGCATGTACGCACATGTACGAAAGTTGGTACGCATATAGATCTCATCGACCCGAACAACTTTCGCCCTCTAACATTTTAGCTCCGCCCAACAGGAAGTCCGCGATTTTGGATTGTTTAAAAAATGCATGCGGTGAACTTTTGAATACTCCTCCTAGGGGATTCATGCAAATGACACCAAAAGTGGTGAACATGATGTCAAGACATTGTACTTGCTAAATTGCGAAGGGATTTTTGATATCTCGAACGGTGTTGCCATGGCGAAGCCACAAAGTCATGGCGAAATCAGAGAAACAGGAAGTGTCTAATATCTATGGCAAAAAATATCTTATTGTGATGCCATGCGGGGTGTTTGTTCGTCTGAAGATTCCAATCGCATCGATGTGCCTATTGTGACTCCCAGGTATAGCGCCACCACCAGGCGGCAGGAAGTGTGTCAGTTACAAAGCTGGATTTTTTTGACAGTTCCATGCAATGTTCTTTTAAATACTCCTTCTAGAAAAATCATGCAATTGACACCAAAAGTGGTCAACATGATGACGAGGCATAGTAGATGATAAATTGCGAAGGGATTTTTGATATCTCGAACGCTGTTCCCATGGCAACGTGTCAAACTTTACTTTCATTTTAAAGGCATAATTAAGCCTTACAGTTTCATGCAGTGAACTTTTAAATACTCCTTCTAGGATATTCATGCGATTGACACCAAAAGTGGTCAACATGATGCTGAGACATTGTAGATGATAAATTGCGAAGGGATTTTTGATATCTCGATTGTTGTTCCTATGGCAACGCGACAAATTTTACTTTCATTTTAAAGGCTTATTTAAGCATTACAGTTGCATGCGATGTTCTTTTAAATACTCCTTCTAGGTAAATAATGTTATTGACACCAGAAGTGGTCAACATGATGCTGAGACATTGTACTTGCTAAATTGCGAAGGGATTTTTGATATCTCGAACGGTGCCGCCGTGGCGAGTCGACAAAGTTGTGGCAAAATCAGAGAAACAGGAAGTGTCTAATATCTAAGGCAAAAAAGTTCTTATTGTGATGCCAAGCGGGGTGTTTGTTCGCCTGAAGATTCCGATCGCATCGATGTGCTTATTGTGAGTCTCGGGTATAGCGCCACCACCAGGCGCCAGGAAGTGTTGCAGTCACAAAGGTTGATTTTTTTGACAGCTCCATGTGATGTTCTTTTAAATACTCGTCCTAGAATGTTTATGCGATTGACACCAAAAGTGGTCAACATGATGCCAAGACATAGTAGATGATAAATTGCGAAGGGATTTTTGATATCTCAAACGTTGTTCCCATGACAACGCGTCAAACTTTACTTTCATTTTAAAGGCATATTTAAGCCCTTCAGTTGCATGCAGTGAACTTTTCAATACTCCTTCTAGGATATTCATGCGATTAACACCAAACGTGGTCAACATGATGCCGAGACATTGGAGATGATAAATAGTGAAGGGATTTTTGATATCTCAAACGCTGTTCCCATGGCAACGCGTCAAACTTTTTACTTTCATTTTAAAGGCTTATTTAAGCCTGACAGTCGCATGCAATGTTCTTTTTAATACTCCTTCTAGGAAAATAATGCAATTCACACCAGAAGTTGTCAACATGATGCTGAGACATTGTAGACGCTAAATTGCGAAGGAATTTTTGACATCTCTAACGCTGTTCCCATGGCAACGTGTCAAACTTTACTTTTATGTCAGGCATATTTAAGGCTCTTGGTGTGCTTAGATTAACTTTAAATTTGGCACACACATCAGATTTGTCGGCTGTTAAGTGTTGACAAAAACGTCAGATAAAGGCGTGTCTATTTAGTGGCTCACTAGCGCCCCCGTTTGTCTAAAATGTGGGGTTTCTTTTACCTACAGTACCTAAATGGGTCAGTAGCAGCATGATATTTACCCACTTGATGCACTTGCCCGCCGTGCATCGTTTTCTCGGAGGCACCGTGTAGCGGTAAAAAAACGTGCGAGGGCCCGCCATTGCTGCTTGCAGCTATATATATATTTTTTTTTTTTTCACTTTTGGGCATTTTGGGTGCCTTAACATACTCGAAAACTCTTGAAATTTGGCACAGACGTCAGAGTCGTCCGTCATTGCAAACGGGCAAAGGCTGGAACACGGGCGTGGCACGGGGGCTCTGTAGCGCCCCCTGTAATGCAAAATAAAACATTGATGCACAGATCGGGCAAACATGCATCAAACTTTACTTTCATTTTTACACATATTTAAGGCTGACAGTTACATGCTGTGAACCTTTAAATACTCCTCGTATGGGATTCATGCGATTGACACCAGAAGTGGTCAACATGATGCCGAGACATTGTAGATGATAAATTGCGAAGGAATTTTAGACATCTCGAACGCTGTTCCCATGGCAACGCGTCAAACTTTACTTTAATTTCAGGCATGTTTAAGGCTCTTGGCGTGCTTAGTTGAACTTTAAATTTGGCACACACATCCAGAGATGTATAAAGTACTAGGCACCCAGACTTGAGTAAAAGTACAAGTGCTCTATCAAAAAAGTGAGCACACCACTTAAGTGGAAGTACTGAAGTATTAAACATGTTTTGTACTTAAGTATTGCAAGTAGTTTATTTTAAAATATACTACTCAAGTACTGAAAGTAAAAGTACAAGTATTGTGTAATGTAGTTATTAAAGAAAACAGTCAAAAGTTTGAATATAATATTGTTTATATTATTTCAAATGTTTAAGCTAAAGGACACTCACAATTGCTTTGGCTGTAGCAGGAGTACAAGGACAGTAATGTTCAGATTAATTTAACTAATATGGCAATAGAAAATTCGGCATTAATAAAATATTAGTCGATGTAATGGTAATAGGTAAAGGTACAAGATGTTTCAATGTATTTAGGTTTCCTTCTTTCGCGCACACTCGCGAATTCTCTCTCTCTATCGGTCTCTCTCGTGCACTTTGGTTCTCTCTTCACTTCACATTTGTCCACAACCGCGGCTCATATTTGTGAGTGAGAGGGAGGGAGGGGTCCGCTCTTCACTATCTCCTATTGGTTTAGACCACAATCTGTGTGTGTTTCTAATATGTATCACCGCTCCGGCAGTGATAATGTAGGTTTGGAATGATTCGTAACATTTGAGTGTAACGAGTAACTATGCAGCACATAAAAAATGTATTGGAATAAAAGTATTAAACTCATCGAAAATATGTACTGAAGTAAAAGTGGAAGTAGGAGAAAAAAATAATACTTCAGTAGAGTACAGATTCTGCCTTTTAGTACTTAAGTACAGTAGTGAAGTAGTTCTACTTCGTTACTATACATCTCTGCACACATCAGAGTTTTCGGCTGTTAATTGTTGACAAAAAGGTCAGACATAGGCGTGTCTCTTAATGGGCTCACTAGTGCACCCGTTTGTCTAAAATGTGGGGTTTCTTTTACCTACAGTCCCCAAATGGCTCAGAAACAACATTAAATAGCCCACTGATATTTTACCCACTTGATGCCCTTGCCCACCGTGCATCGTTTTCTCGGACGCACCATGTAGCGGTAAAAAAACGTGCGAGGGCCCGCCATTGCTGCTTGCAGCTATATTTACATATTTAGTCTTTAACAACCCATATATTTAACACATCTTCCTGATTAGAATCAAACTATTCTAGTACCTTGATAAACAATTACAAAAATGATCAAAAACACGAAGGATGCATTAAAGGGTTAAATTAACTATATTGAAACTACATTGACTGTAATTTTCATGTCTCTTTCTCTCTGTTTCTGTGCAGTGGGAGATCAGTGGATAAATTACATCTCATTTGGAGGTCTGAGGACACACGCTGAGCTGGAGGGAAGGCTGGTGACTGAACTGATCTATGTGCACAGCAAGATGCTCATCGCTGACGACAACACGGTCATCATTGGTGAGTAAAAATAGAAATTCCCAGACAGGAAACCCAAATAATTTTTCCGTGTCATCAATGAGTCGTCTTCCTATGCTAATGTGTTGATGATGTGAACGTCAACATACTGCTGTCAGAAACATTTCAAATGGCTCCCTCTGCTGGTACTTTAGTTCATGGCAATGTGGCATTGCCTCTATATTTTGAAATAAAGTAGGATATCAAATCTAATTTAAAAAGTTAAATAAAAACTTAGGATTTTAAAAAGTAAAACAGTAATGGTATGAGATAAAATTAATAAAGAGTATATTATAAATGTAACTATTTTACACTCCTGTGCTTACTGTTTAACTTTGTCTGAGGACACATTGTTGCACCGTTATATTTGAATACTTTTTTGTTACTGCCATCCATTGTTGTAGTACTTAAGACTGGTCTTGGTCTCTGAAACAATTTTTTTAAGGTCTCGTTCTTCATCTTAATCTGGTCTCAGTTTAAAGGTTTAGTCCATTTTCTTAAAAAACCATGTTATCCAAAATGTCTTTCTTTGTTCAGTTGAGAAGAAATTATGTTTTTTTGAGGAAAACATTCCAGGATTTTTCTCATTTTAATGGAATTTAATGGACACTAATACTTAAAGGTATTGCAGAGGATTTTCTTTTTCCGGGTGGATCATCAAGACTATTGGTCCTCCTAGTTGTCAATCAGGAGGGATGCGGAATTGCATTTTCTTAAAAAGTGGAGAAGTCGGTTCTTTTCTAAAATTCGAGAAAATCCTCCGCTACACCCTTATCAGTTTTAATGCAGTTTAAAATTGCAGTTTCAAAGAACTCATGCGTCATCACGTCAAGAGGTCACGGATGACGTATCGAAACTACGCCCCAGTGTTTTCAAGTGTGGAGAAAGAGGACCGTTCCGACGTTGTTGTGTAGAATGATACTAATGAATGTCTTTGTGTCAGTTTATTGTTTAAATGGTCTGCAAATGTGCGTTTCATATATGTAACACGTGACCTTTCCACGTCATTACGCAATTACGTAGGGTCGCGCTGGCTCCTCACACAGCCTGAGGAAAAACAGCGGAAGGTGTGGTTTAGAAGTGCATGTTTTTTTATTTTCTTGCCAAAAATGACAATCGTTCCGCTAGATAAGACCCTTATGCCTCATTTGGGATCATTTAGAGTCCTTTGAAACTGCGTTAAAACTGTTAAATGTTGTGGTGCATTAAAGTCAATTGGATTGGGAAGGATCTTGGAATATTTTCCTCAAAAAGCTTAATTTCTTCTCGACTGAACAAAGAAAGACATCAACATTTTGGATGACGTGGTGGTGAGTAAATTATCTGGATTTTTTAAAAGAAAATTACATACAGAAATATTTAAATGTGTTTTATTTTATCTATCAGGTTCGGCCAATATCAATGACCGCAGCATGCTGGGTAAGAGAGACAGTGAGGTGGCTGTAATTTTTGAGGACACCGAGACTGTGAAATCTGTCATGGACGGCGAGGAATATCAGGCCGGGCTTTTCGGACGGAGCTTGCGCCTGGAGTGTTTCAGGTCAGACCGGATCAAACCTACTTATTACATTCAAAATAGTTAGTTTAAAAAAATATACATTACACTTTCTCCTTTCAATAAAACAGGATGATCCTAGGTGCAAACACAGACCCCAGCATTGATGTAACCGACCCTATAAGTGACCAGTTTTACAAAGAGGTGTGGATGTCCACAGCTGCGCGCAATGCAACCATCTACCAGAAGGTCCGGTCAAAGTTTAAACTTAAATAAAACTAAATTAAAAAAAACAATAAATTCATAGCTATCATTGTTCCTAAAGCAGTTGCATTTACATTTATGCATTTATGCATAATGCAACTTAAAGTACAGTATGTCCAAGCTATACATGTGTTAATAAATATGTGCATTGAATTCCCTGTGAATTGAAAGCATGACTTTCGTATTGCTAGCCAAGCAAATCAAATTACTTCACTTAAACATTTCTTTTATCTTCCAGGTGTTTCGCTGCTTGCCGTCCAGTGATGTCAGGACAATTATGGAGTTGGAGGGGTATCTCTCGAAGCCTGGCTTGGAGAAGGAGGACTTTGCCCGTGCCCAAGAGGAACTGAAGAAGATTCGGGGTTTCCTAGTCCAGTTTCCTCTCCAGTTCCTCTGCGATCAGAACCTTCTGCCACCTATCGGATCGAAAGAAGGCATGGTACCCATGGAGGTGTGGACATGAGAGACACATCATCAGGCTAAATTAAAAAAAGACTTTAATGTAGAAGGAGTATCAGAGAAATGCTGAGCAATTCACCAGAATCACCGTTTATTACATTTCCCAGAACGAAATGTACGTTTGAAGGAGTTTTAGCCATTATAGTTGTTTACCCACCTGGGATCGAGAACAACACCAAATAGGTTTGTTTTATTCCTTCTTCAAAGCTTTATTGTCTGAATGTTTTATACATGCTGTATGTGTCCTCTTGTCATTTTAACACTATGCAACTAATAATGTTGTTATGAACTAATGTAAGTCCTACAAGATGATGAAGTCTCAGGGGTCCTTGTACCCTCAGTTGGGTGGTGCATGAGAAATATGCTTTAAAATGATAATTCGTTCATTATCTATTATTGAACAACTTTGTGCCCTGTAAAATGCATTGAATATGATTATTCTCTGCGTCTATGTGCCAACTAGCAACATCTCACTTTTGGGTAACTTTTTGTATGTGCAGTACAAAGCCTAAAACTTTCCTCGTGTTTCTGAGCCCTGTACTATATCGCAGAGTAATTTATGGGTCTTTTCCTATTTTACAAATGTTTTCGTGGCCTTATTTATTTACTGTGTTATCAGTCATACTGCTGGTGCTGGGTATGAGCTGAAGTCCACCAAACCATAAATCTAATAAACCAGTATTCAGATATCGCTAATGTTACTTGTCCATACTGTACAGTATACTGTATTAACATGCTATGCTTGAACGATCATGAAGAATACAATTTTTGAAGTAATGAAACCATCAATCAGACATTACAGTTTTGAATCAGATACAAACATGATTTTTAAGTATGAAATAAACTTTTAATTACATTTTAAGATCACAATTTGCATTATAAATATGCAGGAAGTTTTTGTTAGCCAGGCACTCTGAATTCCGCACCGTTTACTAAGTTTCTGCACTATTATGGTATTTCAGTTGATCAGATATACCTTTTTTTCTTTTTTGTCCTTTTTGTCTTTATACCCTTTTCCACAAATTGCATTTTTTGCACACAATAGTCTTATCAAAAAGATAAATGACTTCCATTGAAATGTATGAAATATGTGCATTAATGTAATGCAGATGATTAAATAATGATTTTCACACTATACTGTGGTCTGTAGATGGAGTCATTGTACTATGAATTACAGTATTATAGAACCATATGGGTGATTCTCACGAAACAATTGAAACACCACGGCACTAATGATTTTAGCTTTAAAATGTGTAATATAGTAACATTAAAAAGCATCAGAATTAACACAATACTGTGTTCTACCTTGCACAATGTGTGATTTCAACATAAGAATTTATAATTGTAAATTTTATCTTATTTTTTGCTGAAATTATCATTACCGCAATGTGTCCGGCTGTGTTTGAACATGCGTTATGTTGTAATTTAATCAAATTAACACAAAAATATTAAGAAAAAAAATAAATGGATGTTTTGCTAGACTACTTTAGATGAAAGAAAAAATATTTACTGAATATTCATGTATAATAATAATGAAGAAAAATGATGTGTCCATGCCTGATGTTCTCATCCTCCGCAACACTTTTTGAGAACAGTTTAAGCACACATACAGAATTTTAATAAAGTTTGATTTTGAGTGACCAAGCACATGGACCAGTTACTTCAAGATGGCTACCAGGTAAGATCATTTTTTTTTACAGTTAATTAGAAATATTATCTTGTCAGAATGCTTACACGACATTTTGATTATCATTACCGCAACAGATGCTTATTAAATGTTAATTTAATGAATAGAAGCATAATACTTTGATTTTAAATGCATGTGCAGAATCTCCAAATTATGTTCTTTCAGGTTTGTAATGTCATTTTGAAAATATGTCAGTGTTGATGTTTTCTGACTGTTGCGGTCATGAGATTTTTTAGGACTAATTTTTTAAATTATGTTACAAAAAGTGTTAAATGATAAGTAAAAGTTTTTAAATTAATGTTCCCATTTACTCCAGACTTTGTTTTTCAATGTCTGGTGGGAAAAAAAGTAAATTTAAGCAATTTTTACATTTTCATGCTTGACATTTTTAAAACCAAGTTTTCGTGAGAATCGCCCATATGACTAGCGTTCAAAAGTTTAGGGTCATTTGATTGAAATGTTTATCATGGAGTTTAAAACCTTTTAAAAAGGTATATGTCTGAATATTTGAAATTACTGATGTGGGGGACATGGTCATTTCTTCCATCATAAAACCAATGTTTTGAAATAAATGACTCGGACCAAATAATGAAGAAAAGGTGGTCCAGAAAAGATGGGAACTCTTTTAATACCGTTTAAAAAGCATGTGACCCTGTCTGTGAAATCTTAAAGTCTAAGGAGGATCAATTTTTGTTTTAATCATTGATTTCAGTTTAATTTCAGTGTTTGATATGACCTTGCTCAGTCCGTATTGAAGATATCAAGGTTATATTTTCACACAATGTTCTTTACATTATGCAGTATGTTTTTATGTAGAAAACAATTAAGCACAAAAATGACATTAGCTGGGTTTTCACAAATGCCCTGGATCACAAAACCACAGGGAGATTTTATAACATTTTATACCCCGTTGAATAAATACGTTTTTCGTCGATGTATGGTTTGTTAGGATTGGACAAAATTTGGGCGATATCTGGAATCTGAAAGTGCAAAAAATCTAAATATTGAGACCATCATCTTTAAAGTTGTCCAAATTAAGCCCTAAGCAATTCCAACTCACAAAAATAAAGTTTTGAGATATTTATTATATCTTCATGAAACATATTTTTATAATATCCTGTAATGATTTTTGGCATAAAAGAAAAATTGATAATTAGGACCCATACAATGGCTATTTCTGAAATATACTCGTGTGACTTAAGATTGTTTTGTAGTCCAGGGTCACATATTTGTGTATGTGTTATTCTATAGTTTTGATGAGCTCCTATTATTCTCAAATGTGAAAAAATATAAAAATTAGTAGGTGACCCTAAACTTTTGACATCTAGGGGTAAGCGGGACTCAAACTAACGCCGGGTTAATTGTAACACGGCTACTTTACTAATTTATAGAGCAATCTGTGCTCTTGGTCTTTTTCTCTTATACTGTCAGAAAATGATCCCCTTTGAATTTGTAAAGTTTTATGTGTTTTGGTTAAGATATTGAACAAAGAGTGTTTTGAAAGCATGGAAATTTCTTTATCAGTGTTGGGGTAATGCATTACAAGTAACGTGCATTACGTAATAATATTACTTTTCTGAAGTAACGAGTCAAGTAACGCATTACTTTATAAATGTACACATTAATAGTTAATATTTACTTTTTTATTCAAAAGTAATGCAAGTTACTTTTCAGTTTAATTAATAGATGTTAAAAAAACAATGTACTGCATTAAACTGAACCTACACTGTAAAAGATTTCTGTAGAAATTACAGGATTACTGGCAGCTGGTTGCCAGTAACTTACTGTAGATTTTACATTTATGTTATTTACTGGCAACAGTTTGTTCAAAGTTAAATTTAAACATTTTCAGTCTTTATCTTCTACAGTAAGTTGCTGGCAACCAGCTGCATAATTACAGCTAATTTTTTACAGTGTATTAATGTAGAATTACACACTCAGTTTCAATCAGAAATAGAGATGGCAGACAAGAGCTTGACATTTTTTGCGATGGAAACATGCAATTTCTGTATGCAGAACTTCTCAGTCATAAAAACACCTGCAAAGGGAGAAAAGTAACACAAAACTAACGTAAGTATCACTTTCCATGAAAAGTAACTAACGCAATTAGTTACTTTTTTGGGGAGTAACTTAATATTGTAATTACTTTTAAAAGTACATTTCCCCAACCCTGTTCTTCATCTTACGTTTTTTTTCCGATTTCTGAGTTGGGTGTGTAAGTCACCAAATCCAACCTTATATTATTTAAATCACTGTCTTGTTACCGAAACATAACATCATTTTAAAACATGTCAGCGAGTACTAGTAACTCATAGCCGGGATTGAAAACATTGTTACATAGCACGGTTAGTTGTATTACAATTAAGCCTCAGGTATACAATGATAATGAAATGAAAACAATGTAAATACTATTATTCAAAATGATAACTGTAAATACAATATTAGGGGAAATAACTCACAATTATGATTTTTTTTGTCTTAATTGTGCAGCCCTTTCGAAAAAATATATTTATATGCATTGATGCATAATACAATAATAGCTAGATGAAGAATCTAGGATGAATGGATATCTATTACAGTCACACATCCACCTTTAGTAGCCTTTATAGACAGAATTTTATTGAATTATTTGTGTTTAAACAAAATTTTCTGGCAGGTGTCACAACAAACCCTCTGTTTGTTACAATTAACCCCACCTATGGGGTATAAGTTGTAATGTTTGCACACCTGTCTCTTTCGGTGTAATTGTATGATAAAGGTAGGTCCCACAAACAAACTTTAAGTGTCCATTTGTAGCAGAGATGTGTGTGTGTTGATTGTGTTAAAAAAAATGAATCTAACTGAAATAGTTTTTTTAATGATAGCGCCAAAACCAAAAAGTGTTACTTTATGCTTCACTCTCCCTTACTGTACATGTCTGTCTGTGTAGTCTTCATTCAGATTTCTGAGGTTTGTTGAACAAATGATTTAATAAAAGATTATATTTCTTCTTATGACTGTATGTCTTTAGTGGATCTTACAATGACTGCCTGTGTGAACAGTGTCTTACTGTGTCTGTGGTCAGTGTGTGTGTATATATCTTTGGGGGATGTACAGCTGTCACGTTCCCTGCAGACCGCAGTCTGTATAAACTACAGCTGAACAATTGTCGCTGATACAGACTTTTGACCTACTTCTCACTGATGTATTAGCGGTTGTATCTGTGGTCGTCTCATGGGAGTAGCAAATGAGTGCAAATGCACAAGTGTAAAACTTGCTGTGTGTGTTGTGTTTAGATATCTACTGTTCCCTCATACAAATATAATAATTTTTCTCTCAAATTGCCAGCTGGTTTTAAATATAACTCTCGTTGAAATAAGTTTGCTTGGAGTGTGTTTTTCCTTAAAGACAAAGCACATGCACAGAGCTTTATTTTTGTCCTTCTGAAATCTGAAAAGGATCAAGAGCAGGATTTCAGGCATGTTGTCCAATGCTCAGGTTTGTGTGTCTGAACATTGCATAAAACTCTCAGACGTGTGTGTGCACTTGTACACGTCCCTTGTCATGATGAAAAAGGGAAATTGTAAAAGTGTTGTTTGCTTTCTCACTTATATCATAAAAAGTTTCACAATATTAGGTGTGGTCTAGACACCTAAAGACTGATACCAATTTACTCATACTTTCACAATAGATCTGACCGTGCATTTATTGTAAATCTAACCATTAGTCATTACCAAATCAGTATTTACATCTGACAACGACCCAAATTAAATCCTAATTGTATCCTCAATATTAGAGCATTACAACATATTATAAGGTGTAGGTGTAATAGGCTACACAATATTGAAGGAAAAACAAGGAAAAATACAATATATGATATGCAATATGAAAATGCTTGATTTTGTAAAATCAAATTAAATAATAGCAAAAGGAAAACTTAAAATTATATAACAAACATACATGTTTCACATTCTTTTTGGAAAAAAGAAAGCTCTTTTTGTTTCGCAAGTCTGCATTAGGGTTAGGGTCTTGCATCGACCTAAAACTTTGACTATACATAACTTTTTGAGGTATTCAAATCTTTCAAGTATTGCAAACCATTGCATTATAACCACAGTACTTTATTTCGTACTGCCCTAATAGGTGTATGTGTTTACACACTGAGCTTAAAGGTGCAGTGTGTAGATTTAAGTGGCATCTAGCAGTGAGATTGTGAATTGCAACCAACAGCTCAGTCCACCATTCACCGAAACGCATAGAGAAGCTACAGTAGCCGCCAAAGGATAAACATGTTGTTCTACAGTAGTGATAAAACGCGCTCTGTAGAGCTGTTTGTCTGTTTAGGGCTACTGTAGAAACATGGCGGCGCAAAATGGTGACTTTCATGTAAAGGGATCTGTGGTGTATGTAGATAAAAATGGCTCATTCTAAGGTAATAAAAACATAACAGTTCAAAGGTCTTTATACACCACTGATAATATAGTTATATTATATTGCATTTCTGTCTTTAGATCCTTCTAAAAGTTACACAGTGCACCTTTAAAGGAACAGTATGTAAGAAATGTATATCAATTAATCATAAAATGGCCCTGATGTGTCACTAGATATTAAGAATTCATTTTCAGTGGTCTGGCCAGGATATTGTCATTTAAAAAGTGGAGTTGCAGCCCTCAACTGATGTTTATGTTGTCATTTTGTGTATTGGCCACCAGTTTTGTGATTGCAATACCAGTTTTGGCCACAATCCTACATGCTGTTCCTTTAAGGAGAAGTGAAAAAAATAAAAATACCATCATTTCAAAAGCCTTTTTCCCAATGTGTCTGCCATTAAAGCCTTTTTGAGAAAATGTTGCTGTTGCTCAGATGCTCATGGGTTTTATCCCTAAAACATATAGACCCCTTCACCGTTCACGTCACAGTCGGTTCCCACTGCGCATATGTCAGGGTCAGAAAAGTCATTACAGCAGATTGAGTTGCGTATTATTCGGTATCGTCAAAAATGCCTACTTACGTCGTGGCTGTGAAAATCGCACCAGGTCTTCCATTAAGTTTTTGTGATTCATGCAGAATCTCAAAAACAAAAAAATACAACATCTGCGGCTGCAAGCAATTAACGTGCAGACTGAGACAATGCAAATATCAAAGAGGCTTGTGTTTGTAGTGCTCACTTCATTTGAGGTAAGTCATAATTTTTCAGCCCTGTTAGATTACATTTTAAAGCCTCGATTATATGAACAGTTTGACCCCATGCTGCGCGCGCACCCGATAGTCATTCAATGTTTACAAACCTTGAAGGGGTCTATAGATAAAGATGTATAGCTTGAATGCTATACACTTATCAGTTTGGGTAAAAGCATCTGCCAAATGCATAAATGTAAATGTATGATGTAATGAGACTATCATAACAGGTACATCTAACTTCCCTTTCTTTGGTAACCTTCTTCTTTTTCCTCCATTTTATGACATCAGGCTTTTGGTGCTACAGGTTTGATTAATCTACATAATGTCTGAATGACTCTTTAGAAATACAAAGGAGGAGAAATGTTGCATAACACAGGTTTTTCTTGATAAATTGCTTATCAGACAGTATCTGCATTTGTTATTTGATATCAGGCATTTATACCATGCAGTAAGAATTATTTTGTTAACGTTATTATGTCCATTAGTCCAAGGTGCTTCTTTGCTTGAATCTAAACAACAAATCTAAACATAAGTGATCATGATGAACAGGATCGAATCAATTCTCAAAGCCTGAAATGTGATCAAGCTAAGCCACACGAAAACAAAGGATCTTATAATGAAGGAAGCTATTGCTGAAACTATACCGCACTGTCAGCAGAAACCCATTCTCTCTCTTAAACAAAGCCAATGCTAATGTTATTGCAACAGATAACACATTGAAAGAGCAGCTTAATGCTTGAGCTCAAGCAGGTTTTGAAGTCAGCAAGAATGGAGTATGATCTGTTTTGTTTGTTTTTTATTTACAGATTAAAGTGACACTTAAACAAGACTCTTTAGCTATATAACTACTGAAAGATGGGTATGATAGTAATGTAACACACACATACCACAGTCTTCTGATAAGATGAAAGCTATTGTGTAAGAAAGTCTTTACACTGGAAACATGTTATTTTACGAGCAGAGAATTAGATACAAGATGTTATGGGGAAAAGTTAGCAAGATGTCAAAACTTTAATATCTGTTTCACAAAAGGTTATTTGTGGTAAAAACAGATTATAAACAGCTAAGAAAAAAATTATTCTTAGAGAACCTTCATTAAATGATTCTTTGAGAAACCAAAAATGGTTTGGTATGGAAGGGATTCTCGATGTGGTGTCCTGGGACCCCTGGTGGTCCTCAATGCTTAGCTAGGGGTCAATAAAATTTGTTATAAATTATATATAAGTGTTGTAAAGGGGATATTTACATAGGGGTCATCTAATAACCATGTCAGTCTTGCTACTGCTAAGCCTTCAAGATCGTTTAAAAAAGTGTCAAGTCCAAATGTAATTCAAACAAACAAAAAACCCTCTTAAAGCAACACTAAAGAGTTTTTGCTCTTTGCTCCCCCTACAGGTTGGAAGCGGAATTGTCCATTAGCACTGTCGTAAATAATTTAGCCTACTGCAGCAAAGCTGGCTCTGATTGGATTGTAGGCCTGCCGTAAAGCAAGTTTTTGTAGTTCTCACTCGAACTACAGGACCGCGACCCCGACGGTTGGAAACTTCTTTAGTGGGGTTTTGGCTGATAGAGAGCTGCAAAGCGAATGTGAAAGTGCCGTTCACCCTGTTTCGAATGGATGAATGACTGAAACTTTTTTGGATAGGTTATTTCAAGGTAAAAATAACTTTAGTGTTGCTTTAAAGGTGCAGTGTGTAAATTCTAGTGACATCTAGTGGTGATGTTTGCGAATTGCAACCAACGGCTTAGTCCACTGCTTACCCATCGCTTTTGAAATGCATAGGGAAGCTATGATAGCCGCCACCAGGAAAAAGTCATTGTCGTAGACAACTTAGTAAAAAAAAAGTTTGTCCGTTAAGGGCTTCTGTAGAAACATGGTGGAACAAAATGGCGACTTCCACGTAAGGGGACCCTCTGTGTATGTAGATAAAAACGTCTCATTCTAAGGTAATAAAAACATAATGGTTCATTATAAAAAGGTCTTTATACACCCCTGAAAATATAGTTTTGTATATTATTTTGCATTTCTGTCAAGAGATCCTTTTAAAAATTGCACACTGCACCTTTAAAAACACATACCTTGAATTAACATGATTCAGGAGATAATGTGTTTTTGTTTATTACTGACATACATGTAAAATTATGCTGGTAGGATAAGGTAAGAATATGCTTAGTAACTATTAAAATTTTAACCGGGTCCTTGGAAAAAAAAATTCCCCTGTAAGGGGATAGTTAACCCAAAATACCTAAATTCAAAAACAGATCACTCCCATGTTGTTTCAAACTTTTCTTTCATCAGTTGAAACTACTTTTGTTTTTCATTTAATGAAAGTGAATTGGTTCTGAGGCTGTCAACATTCTCATGTGCATCTGTTCTTAGTCATGTGGGTTAGAAATGACAGGTGTGTGACTAAATGATGATAGACTTTTCATGTTGGGGTAAACTGTTCCTTTAACAACAGGAGAGCTTCATTATTGAAGTTGCAATGCCATATAGGAACTATTTTTGGTTTTCCAAATAACTTTTTTGAACCCTAGACATTTAATTTATAATTTATAGTTTCCCGACAGGGTTTAGATTAATCCAGGACTTGGCCTTAGTTATAATAGAACATTTAAAGAGTTTTTTTTTTTTTTTTTTAAGACAAACCTTACAAAAAGCAATACTAGTGTACATCTTGAGACAAAACGATGGCACTGATATATGTTAAGATATGTCAATACAAAGCGTTATTAATTTAAGGCAGCTCAAACATGCATTTTAGTCTGGGACTAGGATAAACCCTCTCCAGAAAACTATCCCTAAATCTCATTTTCTGTTGAATAATACTAAACATTCACCACTAGATGGAGCACTAATTCACCTTAGTGGAGTTTAATTCATTATGACGTAACGTGCTCACCGCGCTTGCATTCTGTATGGCCACTGATAGACAGACACAGCACATCTTTCTAAATGAATCTAATTAAATGTGATTGCTATAATTTCAAAGAGTTCATTCCAGTTTGAAAGCTTGTATGTACTAAATTTCTCACACATCATATAGTTCATTTCAATCATGGGATCTAGGAATACATTTCATTTACCATTTCAAAACCTATTGTGAATTAAAGGTGTGTTCATGACATTCAATAGCAGCATTCAATAGGCTGTGTCTGTGTCAAAGAGGGTATGTTTTCTGCCAAGGCACATGCAAAGAGGAAAGTTGTGTTTTTCAATATGCTGCTTATATAGACGGAAGGTGAGAGGAAGTGTGTTGTTTGTGTCTCACTGTCTGAAATGTGGCTTCCTGTTTCTGGCTGGTGTTGAACATATTAGCTGTGCAAAACAGACATGTGTCCTGTGGCTCAGTGGGTAGAACATTGTGCTTGCAATGCAAAGGTCATGGAGTTGATCCCAGGGAACACATACATTGAATGTACAAAAAATGTATGAAATGCACTGTAAGTCACTTTGGATAAATGCATTAATGTTAACATAACAGTAGCAGTTATAATAACAACCAAATATGTAGGTAAAATAACTTATGGTTCTCATTACAAATACCATTATGAACCATACATTAAAAAATATAAAATTACTCCCTTTATGTAGTGTGGGTTTTATTGTTTTAATTTTTTATAATTTATGTAATATCCACAAGTAAAAGCAGCAATAGTGGGATTTTTCCAAAATTTTAACAAAAATTATGAATGGATTTAAATTCAATATTTATACAAACGAAGAAAAAAAAATAAACACCCTTCACAAACACATACTATACACAAAACAATTGACTATATCACATCACAGTGACTGCAATATTACTCTAAAATGTATAAAATGTCACCGTGTGATTGTAAACAATTGCATAAACTCGTATATCTAAGGCAACTTAGCCCCGCCCCCACTCTGACCACTCCCTAGAAACCCCAGTGATTGACACGCCTTCCCCGACGATCCCTAATTCACGCGTCCACTCGCGCGCTGGTGCTTCGGACTCGTGCAGCGGCAAACCGTCGGTACGAGCGCGAGATGTCTCGTTCACCCGCGTTCATATAGCGCCAAAATCACCGCAGAGGACGGCTCCATACATCCGAAACCGTGGATCATAATCCGCCCGAGGCTTGGGCTTCATCCGGGAGCTTTATCTGGTCCGATTGAAGCGAATCCAGACCTGTTTGGTTCATAATACGGCTGTCTTTGGCTTCTGTATACATGCTAATACGGACATTATATTGTTGAATTTTCGGTTCACGCGAAGATAATCATGGCGAGTGACTCTCCCGCGAGGGGTCTGGATGAAATCGACCTGTCTGCTTTGCGGGTGAGTGGACGGATGCGATGAAATGACTTTCAGTGCTTGAAATATGTTCAGCATCTCGCCATCAATGGTGGTGTGGGGCAAATGCACGAGCTGAAATGCGCGCACCTGACATCTATTGCACAGAAATGTGCTTTGTGCATGCACGTAAATGGGGGTTATCAGCACACAAATCACAGTACTTTAATGTCAGGGTTTATTTTAAACACAATGCTAGTCCTCGAGTGAGTGATAAGGTAATAGCGCGAAAATTGTACTGGTACAGCTCGTTTGGGTTTTATAGCAATGCAGGAAGGGTGTGTAAATATACAACACAGTTACAATAAAGAAACCTATTCAATAACCATTAGTCACTTTGGTGCTCATAAATCTCCTTTATCGACACACAGGCCACCGTATGGTTTTGTAATATCGTTTACTTTACAGCGACACCGAAAATGATACTGTAATTTGGTGAAATTTTTGATCGATTTATTATTACAGTTTGTCGGTTTTTGCGTCATCCCGATGATGTTTTTTCTCGTTTAAGTTACACTCTGTGACGTGTAAACGTGTCAAATCAGAGCTCGATATTTTACACCGATACTGTATATAGGCCTGTCTTTAACGTGTCTACTGTAATTATCGGTTATTTATCGGAGTGAAATCCCACATGACAGGACTATAATAAGTAACAGCATGTGCAATGCAGACAGCTTTGTTTCCTATTGGAAATTCGCTATAATTGGATAACAATATCAAGATGTTTTACATTAGTGCAGAATATGTGAATTTATTATATTGTAACACTTAATAGCAAGGTCTCATTTAACTATGATATAACTACGTAAGTGAACTAGCAATACAGCATTTATAAGACTAAAAATGTGGTAAAAATACTGCATGAAAGTCATTGTTAGTTCATGTCATCTAAATGTAAATGAATGAAACCTTATATTTTTGTGTTGCATTGTCGTTTGTTTGTTCAGTTTGACAGGTGTTGTCTGGACGGACAGACACTGTGTGTTGGGCAACTTGTGCCTTATTTTGGGTTTGTATCAGATTCATCGAAGGATATGACACAGACCCTGATTGAAGGCATGTTAGTTATGCAACATGATTCTACCTGCTTTGCTTTGGTCATGCCTAGACATGATTTGTTGTGAGGTAATCAGTTGATAGAGGGAAGTTAAGACATTTTTACTATAGTAATATCTTGTATTGTCATTTTGAATACAGCAAACCTTCGTTCCTCATAAGATGAGGAACTGATCACCTGTCCTTTGATGTCGTTCCCGTTATATTGAGCAGTCTTTAGGTATTCAAAACTATTCAGCATAGTTTTTGAAGCAAGATGGGCAAGTCATGGCTCATGTCACATCATGCATTACCAAGTTTCCTTTCAGACTTTGTCAGTCTCTTATCTGTCACGTTCAGTCCGTTCGCCCTGTGAAAAAAACACTCGGCGTGCCTGGCTGGCTGCTGTTCTGAACGACCATGTCTGGGTTTACATCACCGAGTAGGCGTTTGGCATTTGAGAGAGTCTTTAAACCAGAAACGGTACAGTGGCTCTGTCAAGAGATCTGCGCTCTCTCAGGATCTTTTGTGCTTAAAAATTAGGTCACCCAGTACAGTGTGCATGCATGGCCACATAGGGAAAGCGTATGTTTCCCTGAGACTGATATGAACAATGTTACACATATAGTGCACATCCCAGCTGAAGGATTTGCATCATGTTTTCTCACGAGCCTTTATTTGCACACTTGTTGTGGGATTCCCTGAATTAATTAAAACGTTAAATCAACAATCAGATTTGTAACTGCAAATGATTTTGTTTGTGTTTTGTCATTACATTACTTTACAAATATGTCTTGCATTCTATTGTTAGGTTGGCTTTTCTCTTGCCATTGGTGGTGGTTCCCAGAGCAATGCATTATGGGAACATTCTTTGTTTTTTATTTGCATTTTCCTGATATAGCCATAGAAGGACGACTACATATAAGAGCAAGCTTATAGGACTAACTCCGTTTTTAACTATAAATAATTAATGAGTAAAAGATTGTTACATCCCAAAGTCATGTCAAGGGTGAGAGGAGGACTCCCAGCTGTGGATGCCAGTCAGAGTTTTTGTTATCTTATGATTCTGGTCAGTTACTTCAGGGGTCCGGGGCCTCGGGGTCGTGTTGCTAAAATGAAAGCACAGATGAAAAGCTAATACTTACCCTCCTGCACCTCGAAGGATTATGTGGATTTTCTCTGCTGTTATCAGCAAGAACAAACGTTTATCGTAAACTCATCTCTGAGTAAACGTAAGAGACACGACATGCAGTTTTGAGGACGCTTTTAATGATCGCCGGATGTCTGCTTTAATAAAATACTCCAGACAAGTTGGAAAACAAGCATTTTGGATTTCTGTGTAAGATCCATTAAAATAATGAATGACTATAGCGATGCACTAATGAGGTTGCTTTGATTTAGTGTGTGGCATTGGAGGTCTTGTTAGATATGGTGGTAATTTTTAAGCAAGAGAATTTGTCTTAAGGAAGTCTTTGCTATGTTTGTCCCTAAATGAGTCTTTTATTCATCTTTTATTTTCCATTTATAATAGTTTTTATTGGAAAATATAAACGTATATGTTTCTTGTTAGCCACTCTTTGCCATTTGTCTGTGTTATCTAAAAGGAAAATTTCACCATAAAGATGAACCTTCTGTCATAAGAGTGCCGCAGGATGACGTATTTTTTTAGGCATACCCCAAAAGATAGCTGGACACTGGTTCCTTCGCCTATCAGCCTATTTATTTTTTCCATAGATTTTTGGATTATTGCAAAAAATAAGTAAAAAAAAAACAACAACTTACACTTACATTTTGTCCAAAAAGATAATCTTCACGGATGAACACAAGTAGTGCTAATTGCGTTTACTAGAAATTAAAGGTAACCTTAGACTACAAGCTAACTTCATTGCGGCCTCTCGACATCAACGGCTGCGTCGGAAAGCTAAGGCAGCTGACTTATGAGGCGATGACTACGGAGGCATGAAGGCAGCTCCGAGAAATGCATTCGAACAGGTTTCATAGACAGCATTACGGAATTCTGTTTGAAATATAAACAGAGAGCACCTTTGTGATAACGGATCCCATATTTGAAAACTACAGTACTAATTTCTCGCTAGAGATGTGATTAATGTGTAAAAAGTGAAAGTATAACTTAAATGTGTGCTCCTTGGCTCGACCAATCACATTCTCCGTGCACGCCAATGCATAGAATTGTGGGACAGGACATCGAGGTATCTCAGGAGACGGGAATTAAACCAAACTTGGATTCGAACATGCCTTGATTCCTTTCCTGCCTTGGAATGCTCCCTCAGAAGGCAGCATTTAGAGCTTTCGGACCCAGCCAATGTCATCACCACCGAGCTTCCAACAGCTCTTTCAAACTTCATTTAAAATTTCCTGATAAGGAAATACTCTGTGAATGAATTTTTTTGGGAATTGTGCCCATGTTGCGTTGTTTTGGAGATATTCGTGCGTGATGACGTTTAAAGTCCCGACAAAGTTTGTAGTCCCATGTAGCATCTTGTTTTAAAGACAGTTTAAAGCTTTAAAATGTGGAGGCATTACTGGTGTGTTTTTTATGTCGTAGAATAAAACTTAAATATATATTGGGCTTATGTTAACCCAAGATCTTATCTAAAGAGTTTAACCAAAACCCATTGACTTTTTTTTAACCCATTGACTTCAGGTGGATGGAACCGAAAGTGCTAAAAAGCTAACTCGCTTCTGGTTTTTGCCTACAAAAATACGCCATCCCTCTACACTCTCATCTTCACTCTACAATTGAAAGTACTTGATTACTTTTGAGTACTTTATCTGTTTCGAAGCTCTACAACCGTGATCGCTGTATGTATCCAACATCTTTTGTGTTGCACAGTACAAAGAAAGTTGTACAGGTTTGAAGCAACACAAAAGTTAATGACAGAATGTTTATTTTTGGGTGAACCAATTCTTTAAACCTGAATTGTCTTACAGCTGATGCCCAATCTGCTGACAAACTTGGTGAGGATTACAAAAAAGTAATTTTTTTTAGTTTTACATTACGAATTGCCCCGGTCAACAGGGATCAGCTTCCTCTCACAGGTGTATTGTTTATCAGACATTCTGAGTGCTGTCATTCAGCATGGCATGTCTAAACAAGCTTTGGCCTCTACTGTTCTTTTAAAAGACCTTTTGAAGACAGGTTTTGAGTCATCCGGGTCACATGACTCTGCTACTGTATAGGCAATTGTTTACATGATGTTTTTGCATCGGAGAGCTCAGATTTATTAACCTCAACCTACAAAGCTCACAGCATACTAGCAATAAAGAAAGCACTTTACTGTTCAGAACTATTTGGAACTTACATCGCACAAATGTTAATTGGACTTTTAAGCCAAAACAGTACAAGTCAAGTACAGTCTTAACATTCAGCACTTAAAAAGTGCTTTGCAGACACGCTCTCATTTATTGTTTGTTTTTAAAGAACAAGTGGATATCAACCACCTGAAAAATGGCAATGCTTAACTTATTGCCCTTATGTGATTGACCCCAACGATATGTTATTGCGGGTTTTGACGCTACAGTGTGATTGAATCTAACCTTCTGAAATGTCTATTACACTACTCTCCTAGTTGATAATAATATATATGTGTTACCATGTTATTTATAGTTAGTACCATGAGTGTAGCCATTTTATGAAACACTTAAAAGAGAAGTTTCAGCAGAATATACACAAAAGATTAAAGGTATAGTTCATCAAATAATGAAAATTTGTCTATAATTGACTGACCATAATGCAATCTTAGGTGTGTATAACTTTTATTTATCAGCTGAAAACATTAAAGGTTATATTAAAGGCTCTCTAAGCGAATTCACGCGGTTTAGACCATAAAACATTTTTTTGTTACATACAGCAAACTAGGGGTGGGAATCGCTTGGACCCTCATGAATCGATTCAAAGCTTTATATACAATTCGTAAAAACACTGAAATTAATGATTTTATAGACACTACGCATTATTATTTAGCACAGAAATACCTGCTTGCTTTCACTTTGAACATCTCCATTCACTTTAGATACAGAAACAACTGATGATATTATTTATTTCAGGAATCTCTTTTCTATCATTTGAAAGTGAACACCGACCATAATATTAAATCACAAGAAAGACAGTCGTGTCAGGCATAAATATAAGTTCGGTGCAGATATTTTCCGTTTCATCACCGAAATTTAAAGAAACGGCTTACCTGTTTTGTACAAGATACAAAACAGGCAAGATAACCACTATGTTTTAAATACATTTTAAAAACTTATACCCGTCGAAAACATCAGTTTTTTAATGTTTAGTTTGATGAACTCCTAAATATGAGACGCAGAGCACCTAACGCGTTCGGCTAAATTGCATGCGCAAGCATGGCCAGCACGCAATAGTGCAAAATCTATACAACGAAAAGCAATCCAAAATGTACAGATTTAAATTACATCAGAATTTACGTTTGTAATAAATACATTTTTTTAATAAAATAAGGTCAGAAGTAACAAAGTGCAGAACAAATATGCAAAATGCCTCAAGTGCACGAAAACAAAACACAAGCCAAATAGATACATCAGATAACCCAGAGTGATTTATAAATAAAATAAAATAAAGAAATTATTAAAAGAATGAAAGTATAGCCAGAATTGCCAGCTTTTTCTTTTAAATGTAGTTCAAAGAGGCAATAATTCATTAACATAGGAAACTCTTATGGACGTGTAGCCCGGTCACAGGGGTTGCTGGATTTATTAACGCATTTTAAAAATATTTATTGAAAGCTGATACTTCACATATTATTTGCAGAATTATAATAATATGCTGCTGTATATTAATATATTGGGAGAAAGCTGGTATATGTGAAATCAGATTTGTGTACAGTGCACCCATATACGGCCAAAATGAAAGGATCCTCATTTCATAACACATCTGCGACGATTCGACTGTGAGATTGGTAGTCGAATCAGGCTTCTCCTATCGATGCATCGAATCTTCGACTATTCGGGGTCACCCCTAGCTAAAGGCAGAGTAGGCAGGTTTAAGTCTAAAAAAAGTCTAAAACACTTTTTTCCAAATTTGTTTAAACTGTCTTTATATACCAATACATAAGTAAGATACTCTGAAAAAGAGAGTATAAAAATCGAGTGGCTGTAGACCTCTCACGACTGTTAAAGGTCTACAGAGACTCGAGTTTTATACTCTCTTTTTCAGAGTACTTACATTTTACTTATGTATTGGTATATAAAGACAGTTTAAACAAATTTGAAAAAAGTTTTGTTGATAATTCCTGCCTTTAAAAGTGTCATGAAATGGAAGTTACAATTGTCTTGTTTTTCAAATCACAATGCATTTCCAAGTGAAACGTCTTCTAAAATGAAAAAAAAAAGGTAGGCGTGACTTGAATTCGTCCATCGAGAACTGATTGGATTGTTCAAATTGGTCATGTTGCTAATTGTTGCTAATCGTTGCAATCTTTTCCCAGGCCCCACCCTCGAGTCATTCCTCGAGACCAGAACTAAAGAGAAATCGTTTCGAGGAGAGTGGTTAGCATTTTTGAGTAAAGTTTGAATTAA
Organism: Misgurnus anguillicaudatus; assembly: GCF_027580225.2. Taxonomy (NCBI): domain Eukaryota; kingdom Metazoa; phylum Chordata; class Actinopteri; order Cypriniformes; family Cobitidae; genus Misgurnus; species Misgurnus anguillicaudatus. The sequence continues at coordinate 23,838,233 of NC_073361.2, read as the reverse complement.
AAAAAAAAAAAAGCTCACAGACAAGTCATTTGTAAAAAATACCACAATATTCCAAAAAATAAAGTTTATTTGACAACTTTAATGTAGTGTGTATGACGAACATTAATTTCCTTTTGTTTTTCATTAAGAATAGTCATAAGTTTAGGATGAATTGAGAGCAAGTAAAGGCTTGAAAGAACCTATCAAATTACGGTTATTGACGTGGTACAGCAGTGTTGTCATCTGGGGGTGATTGTGCTAAAGCCTGAGGTGGTGTTCCCATGAAGGACGTGAACTTGCTTCTTCAGAAACCGTCTGACTCGATTGTGTTATTTGCCTGTAAAAAACTGAGGTAATGATGTATCATTTTAAACTACTGAACACCATTCCACATAGCTCAGGGAAAACATGCTACACGTACAGCATCTCTCACTCGATGTTCTTCTATCTTGCTGGCAGCGAGCAGATTGTGGTGGTCTCTTTCTTTCGGGTCAGCATTTTTCATCCATGCTTTTCCATCTGTAAGGATGTGTTTTGTTGGTGAAACAGTCTGTTTGGAAGTGTAAACTTCCCATCTCGATGTTCCCAAAATAGATACACTTGCACAATTCTGGGCCCCCTTCCTTTGTTCCCTGCATCAATTATATATTCCCAAGTGTGTGAATACTGTACACGTTCACTGTATTATTTTCAGGTTCATGCAGGTTCGGGCACACACACACAAACAAAGTTACGTAAGATGTGTTTATTTTTAAAAAGCACAGGAGGAAGCTGTCCCCGCAGGTATGTGATGGAGCAGGTGTGTAATTTCGTGAAACTCATTAGTCAAATTAGTATTTAGTGGGGTCTCGGAGTGGAGAGATTTATGTGATTTCCACTTGGAACCAGAAGCGACTCGAGGTCTCTGTCTGAACATAAAGCACTGTGGTCAGCTTGACCTAATTCTTCCACATTACTTGGATGTGGAAAACATGCTTGGTCTTAAGAATCTGGTTAAGCTGGGCTCTCGCTGTGTCATTTTACATATGTTTGTTTTACCATATTGCTAGTGTTCTCTGGGATTGAACCTATGAACTTTTGCGCTGCTAATGCAATGCTCTGAGTTAACAGCGCAAAGGTCTTGGATTTGAATTCATAGTCAAATGCACATCATGCACGTAATTGTACATTTAACACATTTTACTAAACGTGTTCCTCTCCTATGTTCCATCATCCTCACCCCATCCTCTCATTTCAAGCTGTTTTGTAATTTTTGGAGTTGTACTGACTGAACAATATTTCATAAATTACCCCTCTGGTGACATGAATGGCAGCTATTGTTGAATTGCCATAGCAACACGTCTTGCTTATTGTTCCAGGTGTGTTGCATTATTTATTGGTTCTTGGTTGTGCTCATTTTCATGAACATCATACTCGTCTGGGACAAATTTAACTCTGATGTGTTTGATAACTGCATTTAAGTGAATCACAGCAGACTGATTTGACTTCAGTCTTGTGTAGGTCTCATACACAGTCGTAGGTCTTCATACTGCCATGTGATGTGCTATTATCTTTGAAGTCGAAATGGTAGTACATTTGCTAACGATATTTGTAGATAAATGATTTTAATAAAGGCCTTGCACACTTTTTTTCAAAACGGCAGGGTGTTTTGCACAATGGCACAAGCTGACAATTTGTTCATGAGGAACAGAACATTATTAAAAGATTTGCTTGATGAGAGCAAGGATGAGTTACAGTGTTTTTTTTAAATATCGTAAGCAGAAAATCATATTTGGGAGATGATGAGGCCTCCACACATCGTCTTTGCGTAGGGTTAAAAATTGGGTGCAACGCTCCTAGCCCCGCTGATAGTGTACTTACCATAAAGTTCACATGGGGGTTTATTTTAATCCACCATTGAAATTAAGGTGGTCTCTATAAAGGCCGATCCAGAGCTGATCAGATGACGCAAAACTCGCTGTTAAGCTAGATGTCTTGACCGCCATGCGCCACCTTGCAGATCGACAGGCTTATGACAGTAACGTTTTGCAAGATTGATCCCTATGCATATGGTGCAGTATGCTCTTGCATTGCTCTCTCTGTGATTTTGTCGTACGTCTGTCTGCGCAGTGCTGCATGAAGTCGACCGGTTAGTTCCAAGGCTAGTTCTGCAATGTGTTCCCACAACGTAAAGTAAAATCCCACGATGCGAAAAGCACCCTAAACAATTTACAACCGATATTGATATTTGGAGGGTAGTCATGTAAAGGAATATGAGCAGTTTTCATAATTGGTGGCAAGCGAGGTCAGAAAGATCAACAAAATTGCCACCAAAGTCCCAATCCAGACCTTTTAAGACTCTCGAGTGGTTTTGCAGTCATTCTGGTACTTAAAGGGACACTCTTTTTTTGAAAATATGCTCATTTTCCAGCTCCCCTAAAGTTAAAACATTTGAGTTTTACCGTTTTGGAATCCAATCAATCGATCTCCGGGTCTGGCTGTACCACTTTTAGCATAGCTTAGTAGAGATGCTCCGATCAATGCCGATCTCCACTAAAAATACGTGGCCGATCACTATTCTGAATCGGACAGCCGATCTTATTTACAGCTATTTCATGTACTACGGCTTTTGATCAGTAAGTCCTTATCGATCTAAAGCTGCGTGTCGTCATAGCTGCGTGTGTATTGTTCTTTGTCTACAGCGCATTTTGAGTTTCTGCATGAGAGCGCCCCCTGACTTTTGGATGTAGCTGCATTTCACCGTACTTCTTTGAGAAGCATAGCATTATCGGCTGATCGATCGGAGCATCCCTAAAGTTTAGCATAATCCATTGAATCTGATTAGACCATTAGCATCATGCTCAAAAATGATCAATGAGTTTTGATATTTTCCTATTTAAAACTTGACTAGATTATGCTAAGATATGCTAAAAGTGGTACGCTAGACTCGGACTTCGGCTGAATGAATTCCAAAACCGTAAAACTGAAGCGTTTAACTATGGGAACTGGAAAATTAGCCTTTTTTAAAAAAAAGTGGAGTGTCCCTTTTAGGGCGGAAACAACACGTCGACGTAATAAATGAAATTTACGTTAATGCAAAAAATACGTTGATGCAAAATATGCGCTTTGATTCGTCAAACCCACAATGGCGGTGCCGGAGAGTAGTAGCAACGCAAGTGGCTCCACATTGTTTTCACACCACAAGTGTGAGCAGTGCGTAAGTGGCGCGTGTTTTTTCAGCGCCCATGTTAATAGAGCATGCAAACCGCACGCGTGAGCAGCGCGTGCTCGCGTAGCAGGAGCCGTTCAATTTTTAGTGCGCTGCTCACGCTCAATTAAAGTGACAGTGCTTTGTTTATGGTTTAAATGCTCGTGGATTGACACGAAAACGTGTAATTTTACCATAAAATCATGAATGTGATGCCAAGTGTGTTGTAAACGGTCATGAGTTTAAATAATCGAGAATCGAATCGGACTGGAAAAATGAACCGTTAAATTAACCGATGCATCGAAAATAATCGCTAAATTAATCGAAAAAAAGAAATACATTTAAAAAAAAATTAAAATAAAATCGTTTATCGTTTTTTGGAACCGACTTAGAAGTAAAGACCCGGAAACACTAATTCTAATAAAATTTAAATGGATTTTACAAACAGAAGCATTATCGCATTGCATTTTGTATGCCACATTATTTAGCAAGTTATCGCATATTGTAATTTTCTTTTATATTGTGCAGCCCTATTTAAAGTGCTCTTGTTTTTTATGTCGTTTTGTGCAGTGCCATGAAGTCGAACACAACTTACAAGCAACCCTATGAAGGGTGTGTGGGCGCGCAGATTAAACTCGCAAATTCTCTGAATTCAAACCTTATTAAAAACATTTGGGTTATGTGGGTACACATACATAGTGAACAAAATGTATATCACTGTAATAGTGATTTTTGGATATTTTAATGCTGAAATATTGCATATTGTGCCTTTAATGTGCAGTGTGCAAAGAGATATTAAAGCGGTATCCAATGATTACTTGCGATGTGTCCTTTAATGAATTTAAATTTGTTGCAGTATCATATCACAGCTGTTATTATGTGAGTGATACAAAACAATAAAGTGTCCCACTGTCCCTATTGAACACATCTGGTTTAAGATAACAATTAACTGTTATGTAATGTGCCATTGTTGACACACTTTGTTAGGCCCAATGACTAGCTGTATAATTCTCTGTGTGGGAAAATGGACGACCTCAGCATATAGATTTGATGTCCAATGACAGGAAAGCTCATCATCTCTTGTATGTTTCCCTCTCTCAGGATCCTGCTGGGATATTTGAGCTGGTGGAGCTTGTTGGAAATGGAACTTATGGACAAGTGTACAAGGTACGTAAAGGTTTATTGCTCTATAAATAATGAACATCTGTTTGTTGGATTTTTTTATTAGAAGTCCATACTCCCATTATAGCATGTGCTACACTATAACACTTACTTTTTTTATTAGAGATCTGTTAAAATCTCTAACTAGCAATGGTAACTTGGGGCTGCCATATTGATCACATGACTGTCACGACTATACAAATTCATAATCGTTTTCAAACCGCAATGCAAAAACTAGACACCCTTTTCAAATCGAAGCACTTGTGAGAGGGTTTTCTGAAGGCTCAGGTTTGTGTCATCAGGCAGGTGCAACCAGTTTGGTGTCAGTTTTGTACAGATGGTTCATTGAGATGTTTTGCATTTGCCTCAACTGTCTGCTCCAAAGTTTTCTTCTGGTGAGATGTTTCCCCTCTGTTCGCTCTGAGATCTGTACCTACCTGTTAAAGTCCCAGCAGAGCTCTTTCGCAATACGTGTGGTATGTTTAGGCGTGTCAAGACGCATGTGTTTTCCAATATCTCTTGCCATTTCTGTGAGACTCACAGAGACACTATATCTTGCCGGGTAGCTTCATTAGGGTAGTCATAAGTTAATTTATTTACCACACTCACCAATTTATTAAAAGAATTAACTCGTAAGAGTCCTTTGAATCATGAATCAAACTGTGCTGGTTGTCCCTGTTTATACAGTAAATGTGCCAGTGAACAAGATGCATTAGAAAGACACGTTTATTCTGTCACGTTTTTATCACATTTAATTCACACTGCAAACTTTATCAAATAATCTTTTACTGTGCCACCGAAGATTCGGCTTTGGTTTATTGCAGTTTTTGGTTTGAAGATAAGCACACATCACCCCTGCGTACCCACAACAATCACATCAGTCATTTCTGGTCTGGTCGATCAGGTACTAAAAGAATAATTGTATTGATCTGTTACCTATTTTTTTATTTATTTTTTTTAAGTTAAAACATTATAAATCCGAGTCTCTGATCTGATTCTCAAGCCGCGATGTAGCAGTCTTAACACCTGTCATAATCCGACACGTTCAACCACTGCATGACGATTTATTTGAATATACTTACTGTATATTATTCTTGAAGAATGAAAGAGGATGTGGTTTTATGTTTAGCGCCATTGCAAAACCTAATGAGGTTAACTGTGAGTGTCATCAGTCAGTATTACACAGAAAACCAGAAGGAGGTGTCATTCAGATGTAGCATTCATTTTGAAAGCCGTATAAAGGGGTCAGATCTTGCTTGTACCTTGCTTGTCTGATTTTTTGCTTTATTTATTTTTTAACGTAATCAATTTACTGCAGTTATGTATGTAAAAGTATGTAAACAGTGGTTCTTACATTTTTATAAAATACATTAATTCATCATAAATTCTGTGTAATTAAATTTCCTGGGAAATAAAGCCGAAGGTATACTCAAAATCACCAGCTAACTTACTTTAAATTTGCAAGAACTATAGACTAATACAATAACGGGCTTAAATAAACCCAAAACACAAGTCCACTTACAGTTCTCACCGAAACGTGTTATATCAACTGGTTATCCTACAGACAGTGACGGACCATTTCGGCCATGTGGCGCGCGTGCACGCTCGCAGTGTGAAGCGCTCCACACTATTTTCCGAGATGTTTTATGAACTGGCTAGTTGTCCTCCAGACAGTGACGGACCATGTCTATTCTCTCATTTCGGTCGTGTGGCGCGCGTGCCCGCTCCCGGTGTGAATTGCGTCCGCGCTATTCTCCGAGATGCACTTGACGGCCTTTTGTGCAACGAATTTATTTTTTTTGGACGACCTAGTTAAGGCGGTAGGGTTTCCCAGCTTAGGCGGGCCGCCCGAACTGCAAAGTGCTGCCAGTGACGATTCACATCCCTATCAGAGATATTGGATTAAATTATGTCACAGTTAAATGTGAGACAATTTATACTGTAAAACAAGTTGACATTTGTACTTGATTGAGAAGACTTGTGCATTGTTGACAGCTTTTGGGCCACAATTTTTGGGGAAGTCCAAATATAGTTGAAGTACAGTAGTAGGAAGTACTTTATTTAAAAACAACAACAACAACAACAAATGACCCAATGTACATTTTTAAAGGTACATTTTTTGTGTCTTTATTAGCGAGGAACAGAACAAGCACAGCCTGTCATGTTTTCTGCTCCGGATTTGTGTGGGCTAATCGACCCAAATATAAATATATATAAAGGAATATAAAACAGACTTGCTTATTTCCGTGTAGGAGTTTTTCAAAAGCAGATAACACAAGCGCATTCTCTATGGTTTATTACCATATATATGTAGTAGTCTCTAAACCGAATGTGATTTTTCAGATGTCTTTCTGGTGGCTTTGGTGAAGCTGCATTCAGATCACAACCAGTCATGATTGGCTACATGCTTGATGTGAAAGAAAATGCAGAGAAATAAGTAACGGTGTTATTTATGCATTAATGAGGCATTTTTCTGCGATAAAAGAAAGGTTAAATTGAAAGACTCCATGAGGTTTTTCATGACTTATGAGCTTCTCTTTTGAGTCAGACTTTTGATCTGAATTGCCTCATCATGATAATTCTTCAGTCTCTTATTCCTGTTTGTTGTCTTGTTAATATCAAATCATACTGAATTCAAAACCAATTCTATGTTTTCAAGTAGGAACTTCCTTAAAATAAGTTTCGTGTCAGTCAATTCCAGTTCAGCTTATCAAAGTTAATAATTAAAGCATATTTTGACAGCATGCTTCAATATCTGAACCTATCTGTCTGTCCTCACTGTTGGGAAAAGAGGAGATTGTGACAGGCTTTATTATTATTGACATGGGGTTTTTGATCTTATGGGTCTCTTGGTTTGCCCCTTTGCCGCAAGCTGTTTTAATTAGTCCAGGGGTCAGAGGTTATGGCCTTGCTGGCCTGCACGAAGAGATGAGCGTTTGAGAAGTCTTGACGGCTATATTCAGCTAAATCTAGATGGACCGATCGGTACAGGAAAAGCAGGGTTTGTATTTGCTCTCCACGTCCTTGCAGGCAATCCCACACAGCTCTTTTCCCGATGGTGCGCCATCTTGGGAGATCCAGAAAGCCATTAAAAATGTGCCCTGTGTTGGGAGGAAATAGATTCTGGGTCAGGATGTGCTGCGATGGGACCACTCATCTCCCATTCATATCAAACTCCTTTTGAGAGTAATCTGCTATGAAGGAGCTTTTATCATAGATTGCAAGATTGATTTTTTTCTCACAATAGATACTTTAAAAGGTTTTAAGTTGCGCTTTATGCTATTGCTTTTATACGTGACACTGGAGCACAAAAACAGTCATAAGTAGCACAGATATATATGTAGAAATAGCCAACAATACATTGTACGGGTCAAAATGATCGATTTCTTATGCCAAAAATCATTAGGATGTTAAGTAAAAATCATGGTCCATTAAGATATTTATAATTTCATGCCGTAAATATATAAAAACTGTATTTATCATTAGTTATATGTGTTGCTAAAGACGACTTCTGGATTTTCTCAGTATTTAGATTCCAAGTTTTCAAATAGTTATATTTAAATCAAATAGTTGTACCTTGGCCAAATATTGTCCCATCCTAACAAACCACACATCAATGCAATGCTTATTTGTCAACTTTCAGGTGATGTTAAATCTCAATTTCAATAAAATTACCCTTATGACTGGTTTTGTGGTCCGGGATCACATATAAGGTTAGGGTTTGAGTAAATCTGAAGACATAAGTATTGAACTTTTGCCCAAATTATCCCTGCAAGATTGGACATGAATGATATCTGAAATAATGTGGCTGTTACTTTTACAAGCAGAATTAAAGAGATACTGCACTTTAAAAAAAAAATTCACATTTTCCAGCTCCCCTAGAGTTAAACATTTGAATTTTATCGTTTTGGAATCCATTCAGCTGATCTCCGGGTTTGGTAGTACCACTTTTAGCATAGCTTGGCATAATCCATTGAGTCTGATTGGACCATTGGCATCGCGCTCAAAAATAACCAAAGCGTTTGGATATTTTTCCTGTTTGAAGCTTGACTCTTCTGTGGTTACATCGTGTACTAAGACTGACAGAAAATTAAAAGCTATGATTTTCTAGGCAGATATGGCTACGAACTATACTCTCATTCTGACGTAATAATCAAGAACTTTGCTGTCGTAACATGGCTGCAGCAGGCGCAATGGTATTATGTCGCGCCTGAAAGTAGTCCCCTTGGTAACTTTCAATAGCAGGGGACTAATTTCAGGCACTGTGTAATATCATTATCAAGTTTAAAATACGAAAATATCCAAACTCTTTGGTTATTTTTGATCGCGATGGTAATGGTCCTATCCGATTCAGTGGATTATGCTAAGCTATGCTAAAAGTGGTACCGCCAGACCTGGAGATCAGCTGAATGGATTTCAAAACTGTAAAATGAAATGTTTAACTCTAGGGGAGCTGGAAAATAAGCATATTTTCAAAAAAAGTGGAGTGTCCCTTTAAGGACACTATTGACGACACAACAACGAATGATAACAAAATGTTATGATAATTAAAAGAGTGCATGCTTCAGTTTTACAGTCGTGAAGATTGATGCAGACAACCTGAATGTTGGTTTATATTTTGCAAAGAAAACCAGATGCTTTTTGGGTACGTAAAACTCTTAAAAGACAAAAGGAGTTGGGAGATGCCGTCACTCTGTTTGTGGAAATCATCTTTTATTCATTAAATTCAATTTATTCATAATTCTGTATAAGTCAGTATCAGTTATAAAGCATCCTGAAATCATTGTGAGGAGGAGATTAGCAAAAGCAAAACAACATCTGTCAAAACAATCTCTGAAACTGATCCACAGCATGCGTTGCTCTGGATCTTTATAGTTGTAATTGTGGTGTGGACTCCTATTCTCTTCTGCAAATTAAGAACGTTTTTTGAAACTTGATTTATAGTTATCATTATCGTCTATATCGAGTTTGTTGTTGGGTGGTTGACTCTCTTGACTTGGACCACTAAGCAACCACCCAGAACCCCCTAGCGACCTCATTTTGTCAGTGCCAGCTTACTTTTCATCCATGCATCATCAGTAAAACAGATCATATGGTTAAATTTAGGAAGTTTTCACAATGAGTCTCTAAATTAAACGCCAACTTCCTGCATTCCATGTGTGACTTGAGGGCATGTGATGCATTGAAGACTATTGAATGGAAGATGAGTAAGGAGCTTCTGGCCCTCAAAGCGCACTTCGAGGCTGAGCCGAGGGGGTCACACTAGGTCATGTCTCAGGAACAAGAGGAGCTGTCTCTACGAAGTGTGAAAATCACGAACCTCCTCCGCCTTCCAGGACTGTTGCTAGGTTACGGGGAGGAAGTGGTGCGTTGAGCGTTTTTTCGCGCTGGCACCCTGCGTCTACTGTTAAACGTTACAAACATACACCAGTCTCGCAGTGACACAAGACTTCCTGATCGCACAATAATAGATGTTCCACTTTAACCGTGCCTACACAGACGACATGCTGTGTGTACATATGTATATATATTTATATTGTTGTACAGCTTCCCTACCCTTTGGCTGAAACCGTCTCAGGAACATAAGATTGGGTAGAGTGTCGAATTTGGCTGGTAACAGCTGTGATGATGAAACAGTGTGGCAATGTTTTCCTGACGGCATTTTGCAGCTACCGTTACAATACGGCAATACCGCAAGTGCTCAGAAAACCATTTACAGTAATTTCAGACATTCATAATATGTAGTTCATCTGCCAGTTTAGATCAGTGGCAGAGCTCTTCCTTACATAATGCCTGGAGTTTTATCTAAAATTTGTAAAAATCAACTACAAATAAATTCACAGACATGGCTTTTTTGAGTAATTGCATGCAGTTTTATGCTATTGTCCGGATTAGCACAGAGTCATTTTACTTTTGCTATTTTTGTACAGTATGTACTGTGTGTACAGTATGCAAATTGTTTATGCAAATTCTCTATATACCTGTGGGATTCCCCGATTACCACATTTGGGAAAATGTGCAGTATACAGCGTCGTACCCCACAATGTAATGTCCTCTTGTTAATCTTCTATTACCATAATTTCCCCTTCCTGTTTGATAAAAGCAATATTTGTAGCAATGTCTCTTTATCAGCACTGATAAGAGGTCATGCGACAACAATTTGGCATACTATTTAAAAATGTTTATTACTGTGTATCATTAAGTGTCAGCCAAATGCATAAGTGTCAATAAGTGTGCATATATATTTTTGTGTATACAGTACATGTTTGTTTTAAGTAGATGATATACTGTATATTTTTTATTGTAGATTACTGTATATGCATTACACACTGACTGTCAAAAAAATGCTGTCACTGGGCCGATACCCTTTCAAAAAGTACTCAATTGGTACCAAATGCGTACATGTCTGTACTTAAAATGTATTTTTAGGACCTTTTTACTAAAGGGTACAGCCCCAGTGACGGCATAGGATCATTTATTTTTCTGACAGTGTAGCCTTGTTTTTTTCAATGCAGCAAGCTTTGTATATTTCCTATATCTTTTGTCCAGCTTTTTAAGATTCTGTGGACAGTCTCTTATCTTATACGTCAGCGCTCCAGAACTTTTCTGTTAATCTTTGTCAAAGACCCCAGATGGTTTTTCAGTTAGCGCTCAGCTCTGTGAATCTTCTCATTACGGGAGACACGGACCTTCAGGCTGTAAATCCATCACACTTGCACACAGTTTCCATTTCCACATCTGTGATTCAGGAACACGTCGGCGTAATTTATTATTATTAGTAGTAAATTGCATTATTGCCGTGATTGGCCTATGTGTTTTGTGAAAAATCTTAAGATTAGTTCACAAGCTCAGGCTTTTCCTGTCTGTGCATTTGCGGTATCACTTGCTAATATTGCTGTGACGGATCGCAGTTGCCCTTCAAAGATTAGAACTCTTGAAGTGTAAACTTTAGAGAGAGTTGGGCTACTATGTCTCATACTGTAGTAGATTAAAGAGCACCTATTTTCCGATTCACGGTTTTTAATTTATGTTGTTGTGTAAGTTTGTTAGCGATATGCAAAAGGTACAAACCCCAAAGGAAATGATGACACGAGTTATCATCTCCAACATAAATCTCTTTTCTTGGACTACAACAAACACACAGATAGTAGGCAACAGTTTACCGAATCTTTCAAACATGGTAAGGAGCGTCACATTTCCGGCTGATGTCAGAGGTATTCAGGCCTATCACAACGTACAGATTAGCTGGCCAATCAGGGACACAGCGCTTTTCAAATCTTTGTGTTTCAGAAAGAAATTGAAATCTGGAGTTACAAAATGTATGGTATGTGGAAAATAATGTTTTTTTTTTTTTTTACAATAAACCACGCAAACACATTGTATTATACCACATATACAAAAATAAAGTTGTTTTTTTAGCAATGAATAGGTGCTCTTTTAAATACATTTGCCGAATAGAGCAATGAAAAGCAACGTAACGTTTATGATGCGGCGTTTGGAATTCGCCCTCCGTCTGTGTGCGCTCGCGTTTAAGTGCACTCAAAAGTGCCCACACGGAGAGACGCGTTTCAAAAAGCTAGCGAACATAAAATCTTTCTGTTCTTGACAGGGCACATACAAACAAAAATATCTCCACAGTATTCTTTTCCTAATTAAAATATTTGTTTATGTCTTAAGTGTATGTAAAGATTAGAGTCAGAAACTCTGTGCTTATTTGGTCTTAAAGAGACAGTAACCTCAATTTTCCTACTTAAAAGGATAGTTCACTTTGAAATTCAATTTTGATATGAACTATTGCTTTAAGTCTGTGTCATTAATGTTAATGAAACAACCCACGACAAAGAGAAAATCACTTCTGTAGTTATAAAAAATATTAATTATATTTAATTCATACAATAAAGACAGTGTAATAATTCATTTGATTCGATTTCTGTACCTAATGCTAACTTTAGACCTTACTTAATGTACACCTTTGTTCTTTTTTATAAATGTTTGTAATTTCTTAATTTGTTATTAGATTTTTCCCACCTCTTTTTTTTGCTGATCCAAAAAATGATCCAATCCGTGCCTCAAAAAACGTAATGTGATCCAAACTGTGAGTTTTGTTATCTGTCCCACCCGTACTTGCTAACATCACTTGCATATAGACGGCACATCTCATCGTCTCATCGGACTGATAGACCATGTCCCCTACAAGTATCACTGTTTAAAATTACATGACAAAGATCCCTACACAATTCTCTTTCACTGTACTAATCATCGACTATTGCCGATTTTGTAAATCGTTGTGATTTGTCAAAAGCTTCTTTGCTCACTTATGATTTCCGATGATGGAAAAGCTGTTAATGAGGACTGATGGGACTTGTATGATTCGTGTTCCTCGCCCTTTTTCCTCCTCTCTTTCGCACTGTAACATCTCTGCTCCAAATCAAAGTTGCGGGAGTGTGTCGGGTGAGGAGATAAACTGTGCAGAACACACACGGTGTGATTTCTGTCCTTCAGATGAATGCACTTCCTCCCGCTTAGATGTGTTTTAGTGTCTCACGCTATTGTCCAGATGCACGGCTGCGGAGATGATTGGTGTCCATGATGGCCGTTTCCCTCATTTGTTCTGAGTTTCTTTATTGTTATGAGTCTGTTTTTGTCTGGATTGGAGCTCAGGGGCAGCGAGGAGCTTTAATAGGTAAACAAAAGGAAGTTTGGGGCAAGGAGGACTGCAATCTGTGCTATCTAGCTGATTCATCCCAATGGTATTTGCTCCACCTATGAGTATGTGAATTTGATATTTTATTCTAGGTGGATTTTTTTGAGCAGTCATCTGAGATGTAGATATCATTGGACAAATTTTTGGAGTTGAGTAAATGATGCCACAACAATGCTTATTGGCTGATGTCAATGCAAACACTCCTAAGCCCTTTACTACCTGGCATAACTAGTATCATCTGGTATAGTGCAATGAAAAATTGATAGTAGTTGAACAGTCTTGGGTAGCCAGAGCTTCAGTGATGGCAGAAGATCTGGACTCCATAGCAGCTTTCATTGGTCAAGGATTGCCTAAGCGTTTTTTGACTGACATGTAAAGCAACCAATCACAGTTTGGTTTGTTCACCATCAATATTTAGGGGCATGGAAAAGGAAGCATCATGGGGGTATGCAAATACAGATCATTTAAAACTACTAGACGTCTTTTGAGTTTAAGCTGTGATCTTCATTCACTAAGAGTTCATTGTTATAGCTATAGATGCAACAGCCATGTCAAGCATCATGATGGCTTTCCTTTCAGGCTGATTGTTAAAAGACATGGCACATGCCTCTCCAAGAAATCTTGTTTAATTCAACCAATCAGATGATGACTTCCAAGCGTTTCCAGTTTTGTGTCTCATGCATCAGACTTTCAGCCAACATGGATGTGACATCTGAGGTAGAGAATGTAAATGGTAACAAAAATAATTCTTAGAACACACGTCTGGTTTTCATTAAAGAAACAATACTTGAGATTGTCTAGCATCTGTCAGCAGGGGTTAATCGACCCTAACCAGCCAAACCCTGAATGGGAAGACCTGAGATGAAAATTTCCATTGACACATTCCTTCATTCCTTTCCCAGTCATTCAGTTCCCCTGTAACTGTTAGTTTTAACCGTACTAGGAAGTGTTTTCTTCCTCTCTGCTGTTATATAATGATGTCGCCGGCCAGAGCGGCTTAAGTCCATCTATTCTTCTGACACTGATGCATGTCATCACCGCATGTTCAAAAATGCTAGCACGATATATGCATGGTACACATGACTGATGGTTTCTGTCTCCACAGGGGCGCCACGTCAAGACGGGCCAGCTCGCTGCTATCAAGGTCATGGATGTCACAGGGGTAAGGGAGCAATCGGCCCATTTCAATTTCCTGTTTCACTCCCACTCTTTCTGGTTTTGTCAGTTTCACTATCTCACTTTCCCTTCATGTGTGTGATATCAGTCACAACACGCGTGGGTCGTTCACAGGAAACTCTGCTGATCACGTCCGTTCAGCATTTTGTTAGAAAAATGGTTATGGCTGAACCTCCAGAAATCATAACTTCTCACCTCAGGCCTGAAACTGGCATAGACATTTTGGGACCACTTAAATAAGTGCATTATATTAACACTATCAGATTTTTTATGTTTTATTAAAGGGGTAGTTCACCCAAAAATGAAAATAATGTCATTAATGACTCATTCTAAATTCGTTAGACCTTCGTTCATCTTCGGAGCACAGTTTTTAAGATGTTTTAAATTTGGTCTGAGAGCTTGTTGACCCTTCAATGAAAATCTACATATGGTATACTGTCCATGTCCAGAAAGGTAATAAAAACATCATCAAAGTAGTCCATGTGACATCAATGGGTCAGTTAGAATGTGTTGAAGCATCGAAAATAAACTTTGGTCCAAAAATGACGACTTTATTTAGCATTGTCTTCTCTTCCGCGTCTGTTATGAAGCGCATGCGCAAGACTACTAAAGTCACGTGACTGCAATGACGTGTTATTTTTGTGTTATCCTCAGACATGTTTGCAAAGTTTTTCCCCAAACTTACACATGCGTCTCCCTCAGACTGTAAATGAAGCCCGGGCGCACAAAAAAAAACCCGCTGGGGCGCACCAGATAACACGTCAGCCGCGTCGTACATCATCCGCATCACTGCAGTCACGTGACTTTAGTTCTCGCGCATGCTCTTCGCAACAGACGCGGAAGAGAAGACAATGCTGAATAAAATCATAATTTTTTTTTTGACCAAAATGTATTTTCAATGCTTCAACACATTCTAACTGACCCACTGATGTCACATGGACTACTTTGATGATGTTTTTATTACCTTTCTGGACATGGACAGTATACAGTACGTAGATTTTCAATGAAGGGTCAACAAGCTCTCGAACTAAATCTAAAACATCTTAAACTGTGTTCCAATGATGAACGGAGATCTTACGAGTTTGGAATGACGTGAGGGTGAGTCATTAATGACATTATTTTCATTTTAGGTGAACTATCCCTTTAACTAAGCTAAATGTGAATCAGTTTTATTTCTGTTACATATTAACATACAACTGAGGTGAAAATCAAATTATTTGCAAATTATGATCCAAGTTAGCTGCAACTTTAAAATATATATATTTTTACATTATGTATCTCACATAATGCGTCTAAGTTCAGTATACTGTAAATGATAGCAAAAGTAAGTCATGAGGCCACACATAGCACACGTGACATAGTTTCCTGGGAATAATCTCCTTACACACTCGGACCGGGATACACAATATTTTCCGCCTTTGTCCTGAGTGTTTTCTGATTTTTTTTTTTGACAGGATGAGGAAGAGGAGATCAAAGCTGAGATCAACATGCTCAAAAAATATTCCCATCATCGAAACATTGCCACCTACTACGGTGCCTTCATCAAGAAGAATCCACCCGGTGTGGATGACCAACTCTGGGTCAGTTTGGGAAAAAGTTATATGGGTTATATACTGTGTGTGTGTGTTTTGAAAATACAGTAGGTTTAATAGTAACAAGCTTCCTTTTAGCACTAACTAGCAGGGAAGCATTACAAAGTTCTGTTTTTGTCACGTTTTATCATTCACAAGATGAACTTAAGTGATTGTCAAACGCCCCCACTACATTTTTTGTGCTAGATAATTATTGATCAGATTGTAAAAAAAAAATTCCTTTGCTGGAAAAAAACAGCTTGAGAGGGTTTGCTTAGCTGGTTTAAAGCATGCCTGACCGAACTGGTCTTTATCTTGTCTCCCAGCAGAAAAGTGCCCATAAACCCGCCAACGTATTACTCTGAAGACGCATATTGATAGGTACTTTTGTGTTTGTAGTTACATTCTCAGAAATGCTGGGTTATTTTCAACCCAGCATTGGGTCAAAAAAGGACAAACTCAGTAATTGTGTTAAATTAGCCCAGAAAGTGTTGAAATTTGACCCAACAATGGGTTAAAACAACCCAGCATAGATTGAATTACAACCCAACGGGTTGTGTTTGTCCCTTTTTGACCCAACGCTTTATTGAGAATGACACAGCATTTTTTTTAAAGTGTAACTACATGAATGTAGCTTAAAGGGGCCATGGCATGAAAATCTGACTTTTTCCATGTGTAAGCGCTATAATTGGGTTTCCAGTGCTTCTATCAACGTAGGAAATGTGAAAAAGATCTACCCAGTAACTTAGTTTTGGTAAACCATTCTCCGCAAGCATTTGAAAAAATAGGTAATTGAAATTTGGCTCATCTTATGATGTCATCAGGATCTTTTATTATCATAATACCGCCCCTTAATCTGCACTATCCAATCACGGCACAGCCATTTAGTGCAGAGAGAAAGAGAGAGAAAATAATTCACAGCACAATTGAGTTTCAATTACAACAAACCACCATCATTGTGATCAGTGTTTGAATTTCATTAGCTCATTTGCATTTTAAAGGACACACCCAAAACAGCACATTTTTGCTCACACATACAAAGTGTCAATTTTAATGTGTTATAATAAATTATTTATATGGTATTTTAAGCTAAAACTTTACATGTGTACTCAGGGGACACCAAAGATTTATTTTACATCTTAAAAAACTCTTGTGACATGGCCCCTTTAATTACTGTAAATTATGCATAGCTTGTAGCTTTACATACAGGCAAATAGTAGCATCAACTGCTTTAAATATTCGCTGATCTTTTTCTCAGAAACTCATGGCTTACATTGTACAAGGGGGCCTAGACCCTATTGTTTCCAACTCTGTGCACTGAATGTTAGCATCTCATTTCCTCTGTGGTGAGCTCTTGTTATTGTTTTTGCCCAGCAATGTAAAGCTATGTGAGTCGCGACATGCTTAAGACACTGCGGTGCTGTCACCATATACTAACACACACTAGAACATGCGGTCAGCGCAACCCATTTTAGACTCTAGGGCATGTGAGAAGAATTTCCTTCAGAGGAAAAACGGTGTTGCCAACTCAGCAGTCGTAACACGCTAGATATATTTATCCTCTTTTGGGCCTCTAGACAATCACAGATCATGTTCTGCACATAAATGCAATGCATTTATTGAGGTTTATTTTGCTAGTGGCATTTTTGATGTGAATCGAGTCACTTTTATATGAGTGTCTTGGGAGCAAATAAAAACCTATTGAAAGCAGAACTTAGATTGGTTGTTAAAGGAACACAACCGACTTTTTGGGACTTTTTTGGGGGGACGGTATCCCCCAGGGTTGGATAAATCCATACATACCTTTCTCATCTCCGTGGTGCCGTAACTCTGTCTGACGCACCCATTGCTAGCCTAGCTTAGCACAAAGACTGTAAGTAAATGGCTCCAGCTAGCATACTGCTCCCAATAACGGCAACGTTATTTCCTATTTATATGTTCTTTATAACGATATGTACCGTTATATGTTATTTTTACAGTCACAGCGTGCACAGCCATCTTTTGATCGTATACATACTGGGAACTATATTCTCAGAAGGTGAAGCACTGCTACTTGGGTGGAGTGATTAGCGCAACACTTGCATGAACTCTCTGCTCCTCACCACGGGGGCTTTTCGGGTGCCTCAAGCAAATCACTTCGCCCAAGTAGTAGTGCTGCTTAGCCTTCTGAGAATATAGTTCCCATGTATATGGTTAAATGGTTGGTTGTGTCTCATATGACCTTGTTATTTACATGCTGTGACTATACAAATCGCAACATATAAATAGGAAAACATTGGCGTTATTTTGTCACTTATTGGGAGCCAGTATGCTAGCTGGAGCCATTTACTTCCAGTCTTTGTGCTAAGCTAGGCTAGCGGTGGGTGCGTCAGACAGAATTACGGGATGCACGGAGATGAAAAGGGTATGTATGGACTTCTCTAACTCTGGGGAATACAGTGAGTAAGCTAAAGTCCCAAAAAGTTGGTGTGTTCCTTACATGCATTTACCTTAAAAATGACTTTTTAAAAGAAAGACAGAAAAATACAGAAAAATGTGTTAAATAATAAAAAAAATGTACTTCCACAACAACGACTTGTACTTCCACAGTGACTTGCATGCATGTTTTTTTGTTAATATGCTTGAACTTCTGCAGTACTCTGTGTTCCTTACACTAATTGGTCGAATAGCACATTTATGGGTTTCCTTGTCCTTGCGTAACAGCACGGCGTCTACAAATAGATACAGTAGAGCCTGGTAGCTGTCTTCTGGTCTATTAGCCATTAGGACAGAAGTGTGAAACGCTGCAAATTGCTGCATAATTGCAGAATAAACATTTCTGGTGTGATAACAGTCACATGGTGTGAAATTGTCTGCATAAGCAGCACCTTTTGTGTGTTGTATCTGCATACACACCATAACCAAAATTAGAGGTCGACCGATATTGGATTTTGCCGATAACGATAGCTTAAGTGGGACCTAACTGCCGATAACCGATAAATTAACCGATAGTTTTTGACCATTTACTGAATTCAAAACACAACACTCATTCACTGAAATTAAACATACTTTATTACAAAACCAACAAATAAAGTAGGCCAATTAAAATAATACTAAACCCAAGTAACACACTAAAGAACAATAAAAACAGATTCAAAATATGTAAACAGTATAACATTAACTATTGTAAAAAAAGTTACAAAATAAATACAGCATTGGCTGAAAATGCCTGGTATAAATTTTTAAATAAAATATATTTATATATTAAATATAAAACTTAAAATAAGAATAACAAGACTGAACTAAAGTTCACAAAGATCACTTATTCAAAGAACATCAAACAGATATAAAATAAAATGTCAAAAAGTCTAGGAAAAGTTTGTTTTGGCATGTGCGTTTTAATACTCAAACTTCAGACTTTTTAAATTATAGTGCAAAAAGCACAGTTGCTGAGCATGATGTCCAGTCAGTCGGCTTCTCCTGGAGTCATAAATTATGCCCACCTCACTGAACACTCTTTCACTTGGCACAGTGGATGGTGGGGGGCACAGGAATTTCTTGGCCATTGGTGCAAGTGTTTTAAACCGCACTTCATTTTTCTGCCACCACTGCAGAGGATTGTCACCACGTTCAATGACAGGCTCCAACAAATAGCATTCAAGCTCACTTTCAAAGCTGTACAGCCCCTTAGAAATAGCTGTGGCTCCAAGGACCTTGGCATACAGTGTGTCCAGTAAGGTGGACTGATGCATTTTCTGCTTCTTTGCCTCAGGATCTGATTCTGAACCCTCATCCCCTTCAGGTGTTTCTGCAGTAGAGCTCGGACGTTCTTCTCTGGGTGCACCATGCTCTTCAGCTTCCTGCTGTAGCCACAGTTTTGCATTTTGCAGTGTTATTTCTGAGGCAAAGGCATGGCCCTTGTATCGAGGATCAAGGAGAGTTGCTAGGACCAAACATTTTGTTTCCTCTGCCTTAGAGAATCGCTTTGACAGGCTGTCTAGCATTGTCTTGCGTAATGTTTTAATCCCCCCCGTGTATGGACCCTCTGCTTGCAGCATCAGCTTTAAAACAGATACACTGGGGATAATGCATGCTGCTGATGACTCAGAATGGCTCATCTCCAATGTGATCTCTTCTAAAGGAGTCAGCGTGTCAATCAAGTTACAGACAATGTCCCACTGTGAAGCAGATAAGCAGGAGATATGGCCGTGTTCACCAGCATAAACGTTCAGTGCCCGTCTCTGTTCGTACATTCTCTGCAGCATGTGAAGTGTTGAGTTCCACCGAGTTTGAACTGCCTGGATGATGGTGTGCACTGGAAGGCCCAGCTCCTCCTGAATGGTCTTTAGCCTCTGTTTGGCCAGTACAGAGTGCCCAAAGTGAGTTGCACAGTTTTTCAAAATACCAATAATATCCAGGACAGCTCTCTGACTAGATAGACCATCATTGATAATGAGCTGAAGGGTGTGAGCAGTGCAGCTTACATGAGGTAGTTCAGCTAGAGTCATTCCTTTTACCATGTTTGCTCCTCCATCTCTTAGGACAAGAACTACACGCTCTGGTGCAATATCCCAATCTTCTAACATTTTGAGGAATGTTTCTTGGATATAACTGCCTGTGTGTGATCCAGTCATTGGCTTGACATTGAGCATCACTTGCATTCTGGACCAGTCTTCAGAAATGAAATGGCCAGTTAGGCTCATCAGGGATTCGGTGGTACCAGACCAGCAATCAGTTGTAAAGGCCATGAAAGGGGCTTTGTCCTGTTTCACTAGACTTTTTACTTTGGTCAAAACTCTGGAATACGTTTCATCCAGCATTTTTGTTCTGTAGAATTTTTCATCTTTAATCCTGTACCTTGGTTCCATAAGGGTCACAAGCCTTTTAAATCCGATGTCTGACACCACTGAAAATGGTTGGTTGTCAACAGCAATCATTTCTGTGACAGCTGCATCAATCCTGACAGACCTTGGATCTGTATTCTTCCATTCTGTTTTTTTGTCAAAAAGTTGGGATACTGAGGGTTGAGAAGGGTCTTTTGTGTCTTTTTTCTTTTTAGCTTCTTCACTGGCTTCTGGATGGACATGCTTAAGGTGACTCCACAGGTTGGTGGTATTTTTACCTGAAGATGTAGCTGAGCCCATGCTGATTATTTTGTCACAGATATTACACTGTGCCTTTCCTGGTGACACTTCAACAAAATACTCCCACACTGGTACTTTCCTCAAAGCCTTTGCCATCTAAAAACATTAAAAATAGGAGTTAAAATATTACAGGTAAAAGTAAATAATCAAAAGTTTAAAATGTTAAAAAATAAAAACAGTAATATAATGCACTTATTTAAAATTTAATAACTATATACAGGAATACTTTAACCATGTCATCACTCTAATAATGAATGTGTTAAAACAACACATGTTGAGTCTAGTTAAGGACAACATATTTAATGTGTTGTCCTTAACTAGACACATCTTTGTATTAATATTGGAGCAACACACTTTGTGTTGTTTTAACACATCCCTTTTATTTATTTGAACACAAAATCAACACAAAATGACACAATGTGTTAAAATAACACATAATGTGTTAAATAGGATAACACAAATCACCTTTTTTTAGAGTGTACAAACGAGCGGTTTAAACTTTTTTTACAGAGCGCGTTTTTTAATTTTCATCGGGCATGATGTTACCATCAGAAGTTTATCATTTACAGCATGCTATATCTGACTATACTGCGCTGTGTACAGCGATCATAAAACCTCGCAAGATCAGACTGACTTAGGAACTTGCGCTGTGTGAAAAGGACAAGCAGTTCGTGCAGGCCCATCTGACTTTGTGTAAAGAAACCGCATATCTGACTGTGCAGCTCGATCGCACTGTCGAGTCATGTGATTTCTTATAATGCCTTAAGACCACATTAATCTAATCAAAATAACAAATTGTGTATTTCAATGATGATAAAAATAATCGGAGACCAAACCTTAACTGTTTGTACTTTTCTCTCGGCTGCATGAATGCTAAACGCCATTCTCTAATCTGACGCTTTAAATATTGATATTATAGGCTATGACACGTTAAAAATGTGAAATGTGGTATTAACTAAGGGCAGGCAAAACGCAGCAACAATCAAGACATGTATACATTGTTTTGTATTTGTGTGTTGTTGGGTTTTTTACGCTTAAGGTAGCCTATTAAAGTTAGCATCCTCTCAGCCTTATTGGGAAACATACAAGTTACAAACAATGCAGCATCTAATCTATTTCTTACTTGTACGGGTATATAATTTTTATTAGATAATATGACAACGTGAACTGTAGTGTAGTGTACCTTTTCACTTGGTTTTATTCTTTCATCCACCTGCGATGTATCCTCTGTTCGGCAAATCACTGGATCCCTGCGGTGTGTAGGTTCACGTCACATGTCCAAACAACCACCACGAGGCATTAAAGGTTTAGTTTTCACCAGTAGAGGGCGATCTACCACTTTATAATGCAGAGCAGTATCAGAGCTTCCCCACTGTCTTCTGTGTTGCTTATGCAACAAACACAACCGTAAAAAACTATCGGTCAGAATTTTTGCCGATGAACGATTGTTATTGTTATCGTTATCGGCGCCGATTCATCGGCAAATCCGATGAATCGGTCGACCTCTAACCAAAATGCTTCATACATTTAGAGTTTCCTTACATTGAATTAGGGACGCAAAACGATTAATCACGATTAATCTATTAGAATAAAAGTTTTTGTTCACATCATTTATGTGTGTAAACTTTGTATAATAATTATGTATATACACATGCATGTGGGTCAAAGACGAGACGTCACCATTTTGGTGTCCGCATCAAATATAATTTACAAAAGTGATTTTACATACAAAAAAAACCATATAAAATGCAAGTAAAATGTCTACTTTTATGTTTCAAATAACTTTTGTGAAAATACAATGACCAAATATGAGTTTAATAATGCTCCAAAGTGTAAAATCGTCATTCAGCGTAATGGTCCGGACTATGATTTTACTAATAGATTTTTAAATAAACGTATAAAATACCATGTTAAAAAAAAATTTGCTTCCTTGGCATGTTCACATAAGTGTTGGCTGTTTTATATTAATAGGACTATGTGTTATTTTTTTCGTTAAATATTGAAACAACTAGGGGACTTTTGTCCCGAATATGCAATTTGTCAGAGGTCATTCAGTGTAATGGGATCAGGAAACCATTTTGAAATTAAATACACAAACAATACTCATCAAGCAGTCTGTGACATCATCAAAAGACCCCCTGAAGACCATCTGGTGATTCAGCAAGGTAAGTTTATTGCCCTTAATTATTTGATAATTTCACCTTTTCATAGTGTGGTATCTTGAGTTACAAAAATGACTGTCATTCAGTGAAATGCAAAAAAACACTTTTATTGTTAGATTTTTTGAAAAAAAAGTAGATGTTGTGAATAATGATGATAAACCTTTCTGGTCAAGTTCACTGTTTGATATAGTTATCTAGTTGTTAACTTCTAATATTAGCTTAAGTAAAAGTTTCGTCATTCAGGGTAATGTTTTGTCATTCGGTGTAATGCAAATTGTATGTTACACCACAGTGTCATCCATTACACTGAATGATAGTGTCACTGTTTAGATAACATTTTTAGCATTTTATTTCTATTTCAGATAAATGAGGGATGTTTAGCACAAAAAATATATCAAACTTTATCAATATTAATGTTTTAATGTATTTTTGTCGTTTTGGTACTGATTTCTTTTAGATGCCCACAAACAAAAAGTTTCTAGGCACAGGCAGAAAGTTAATGCAGACCCAGTAGTTAGGGCAATGCATTTAGCAAGGAGACAAGAAAGGTATTGAGGATTGCAATGTAAAAATAATAGGGCTGGGTTTAAAAAGATAGATTTCTCGATTTTAATCAATTCTAATTTTGAAGAAACTATAGTGATTTGTAAATCACAATAATCGATCTTTCAGTCTATGCTGTTTTCAGATGATGTTAATCAATATCAAATTGATTTGAAATTGAATCAAACCGTGAACTTTGTGTCGAAGCCTAGCCCTACAGAATAATAGTTTACTGCTGTTTTTAGATAGAGATTCCACCCTACCTATACCACAAGTTAAAGGGATAGTTCACCCAAAATGAAAATTTGGTCATTATTCACTCACTCTCATGTTGGTAAAAACCTGTATGAATTTTTTTGTTCTGATAAAAACAAAGGAAGATATTTTGAGTAATGTTTGTGGCCAAGCCGTTCGTGGACCCCATTTACTTCCATAGTATTATTTTTAGTATCATAGTATGGGGACCGCGGAAGGTTTGGTTGCGGGCGTTTCTCAAAATGTCTTCCTTCCATTTATGCGGGTTTGAAACAACACGGGAGTGAGTGGATGATGGCAGAGTTTTCGTTTTTGGGTGAACTATCCCTTTAAGAGAGGCCAGTGAGGGGATTCTCCGCCCATAATACAAATCCTGATAACATGTCATTTATGTTGCCAAACAGAAAGTATTTTTAATTAATAACACGTTTTATATAGATCTATGTCAATAATTTTATGTCAATAATTACATGGAATCTGTATTTCAGCAACCAGAGAAGAAAGCAAGCTGCCTTGGCTGCAAATCCTGATCACCTGTCAATCAGGAATTTATCAGATGCTGCAGCTGAGAAGAGGCGAAAGCAATGGCGGGAAAATCAAAGAAAACACAGGGCTGAAGCTAAACGTATAAGGGCAGTTCTGGATCTTATTATACAGTATTACCACCTGTTCAGTTCATTTTTACGAATATGATATGTATTGTGGAATAAAATGATTATTAATTTCAGCATCTACTTCTGTGATTTGTTTAGGAATAAAATGATACAGAATAATATTCAAAACATTGCAATAATGGAAACAATGACACTTTTGTCAAAATGTCATTCAGTGTAACAAACCATGGTCATTCGGTGTAACAGATATATTTATGTAGAAATGAAACAATATACTTATTCTGAGCTGTACTTATTAAAATATGTAAAATAATGTGTGATCCTACAAAAATTTTATTTGATTTGAATTGATTTTCACTTCCTTACAAAAACTTCTTGCTGACAAATGGGTAAAACCTAATGGTTTAAAGGATATTGGCGATGTAAAATGCTTTAATATGACAAATAGTTAGTATTTGGTGTCTGCACTGTGATCTATAAATAGAGTCTTGTAATGTGTCATCAAATAATAGTTTTTCTAAAAATGTCTGATTATATTTTTTTGCATAAAAATATTGTTACACTGAATGACATTTTAGTTGGTGTCTTCTGTAAAATCCCAGTAAAAATGTATGGTAGTAATTATTTTTTGCTCAGAAAAACATAAAGTTAAACAGGACATATTCTAATGTATGTGAAAAAGACTAAATTTAAAGCTCTTTTACACTTTTATTTTTTTTATGCTTTAAACCCCCTTTTCGTCTTTGACCCACGTAACAATATAAATGATACATAAATATACAAATGTATGTACACATGTAAACATTTCTTAAATGTATACATGCATGTGTGTGCATTTATCTATACAAAGTTATTAAACACAGTTCACACACACACATGATGTAAACAAAAACTTTTATTCTGCTATAGATTAATCGTGATTAATTGTATGCATCCTTACCTTGAATTATTCAGGTGCTATGCCGTATGTTAAGGTTAAAAAGCTACTGAGTTTTCCAATGTTAAATTCTTAACTGTTTTCCCCGCCATTGACGAATTAACTCGTAAATTAAGAAAAAAAGCTTCCCTGCCAATGACGAGTTTTTCAGGCGATCTGCAATACCTCTCTTCCGCAACTTATAAAACCTGGATGTATTGACCTAGGGAAAACAGCTGTATGTTCGTGTATGTTTTTGAGGATCGCTTTGAATCTGATCTCTATCAAAAGTCCTTCACAAAACAATAGAATTCTCAGCTTTTTGCTCAAAATTTTGTGTTTTTAAAGAAACCTATCCATATATGAGATAACTTTCATTTGATATATTGTATGTTTATATATTTAAAGAAGAACATTTTCTGGAAGGCATTAAACTAGTGCTGGGCGATAATTCAATAACGATCATTTTTCCAGCATAAAGTTTTCTGTTAAAACAATAACGACAGCTCGATAAAGTGATTGTTAATGTTTACACACTGTGCGTAATGTTCCACTGAGCATTTCCGGATGCGGTACCCGCTCTTGGTTTACAATCACAGTGTCAGTTAGATTTGAAGGAGTAAAGTAAGATGATGCAAGTTATTAATTTATTAGTAGAGCCCTATGATTTTCGCAATGCGGATAACACTGACGGAATCCAAATGCACGGAAAAATTTTCCTTTTCCTTGGGTCTTAAAGTGATAGTAGCCTGCTTTCTGTGTCAGAAATGTGTTGATTTCATAACAGATATATTTAAAATGCTGGCACTGGCTGGCAACTTTTTTAAAAACGCAGGCGGGCAAAAAGTTAAAGGAATAGTCTACTCATTTTCAATATTAAAATATGTTATTACCTTAACTAAGAATTGTTGATACATCCCTCTATCATCTGTGTGCGTGCACGTAAGCGCTGGAGCGCGCTGCGACACTTCGATAGCATTTAGCTTAGCCCCATTCATTCAATGGTACCATTTAGAGATAAAGTTAGAAGTGACCAAACACATCAACGTTTTTCCTATTTAAGACGAGTAGTTATACGAGCAAGTTTGGTGGTACAAAATAAAACGTAGCGCTTTTCTAAGCGGATTTAAAAGAGGAACTATATTTTATGGCGTAATAGCACTTTTGGGAGTACTTCGACTCGCCTGAAAAGTCCGCTCCCCTTCTCCCTCTCATAATGGGAGAGGGAGGGTGTTACTGCGCCGAGTTGAAGTACTCCCATAAGTGCTATTACGCCATAAAATATAGTTCCTGTTTTGGCCAAATATTTACAAGACAATCTCATTATGCATTGTGTCAACAAACTAAAATATAATTCTGACCTTTTAAATTGATTCTATGTCACAATTCTTTAAACCAGCAAATAATCGATTTGCACTCATTGTGAGAGCAGGTCCACTTCATATGCAAGTTGAGAAGCTACTGCTGAGATATCTGCTAAGTGAAAGGACATTTTCATCATGCATGTTCTTGATTCAGTTTCCTGTATGTCTCTATAGTTGGTGATGGAGTTTTGTGGTGCTGGTTCAGTGACAGACCTGATCAAAAACACAAAAGGGAACTCTCTGAAGGAAGAGTGGACAGCATACATCTGCAGAGAGATCCTCAGGGTGAGTATATGTGTGTGATAGAGGTCATGAGATGATGTTATTTTAGCATCATTGATGAGCATAACCATTGAATGATCTGTTTCTGATAGGGCCTGACCCATTTGCATCAGCATAAGGTCATCCACCGTGATATCAAAGGTCAGAACGTTTTGCTCACCGAAAATGCGGAGGTTAAACTAGTTGAGTTCACATCCTTTGACTGATATAAATCAAAAATTTTATTGTCATAACGGTATAATTTTAGAAGCTCGTGTTTTGAATTAGTTTTGACTTGCATAGGATGCTGGTGTACCCACAAGGCTTCTTAACTAGTTTAACCAGAAACCGATTACCTTGATCAACTGATACTTGTAGGGGTTATTTTGGTCTGGCCATGGACATGGCTGGGATGGTAGATTAGCATCAAACAAGCACTAAACGGCATTTAGCTAACTGGCCTGAAAGTCATGTTGGTGTAAGCTGGCCTTTTTAGTAAGGGAGAAATGAGTAACTAAAAGTAGAGATACTAAAATCTGAACTATGTTTTTCCACTCGTGTGACAATGTCTCAGCTTTTTTTTAAATAGTGTAGCTTTTCCAGTAATGTGCATTTCTTCCAAGTAGACAAATCAGTACATTTACATGGACAACAATAATTCAATATTAACTCGATTAAGACAATACTGTGATTAAGAAACTAGAATATACAAGAATTTTTGTCCAACTTTGGCACAGTCACATAAGTTCATCATTTGCATGTGTTTTGAGGCTTTGCCAATTTAAATATTCAATAAAAGACATTGTAAAACGAATGACAACTCGCTACTCCTCTAGGGGTGTCACAATTCTCCAAATCCTTAATTTGATAAAAAATTTTCGATTCTGAGGTCACGATTTGATCCTAGATTGTAACTTTTTTATTTATTTTTTATTTTAGACTTTAGGGAGATGCCCTGCCATGTTAGTCATGCTGCCAGTGGAAAAATATGGTAAACGCACATACCTGATAAAACAAAACTTCCTGTCAGATGAAGATTCCTGTTAGTACTTTGCACCTAAAAAAATGCGCTTTGATTACTGTCAGATGAGATTGTGAGACTATACCCCAATAAGTCATGTTTAAATGCTGTTTTCTTAACTCTTAAGCAGCTGAAATTAGTTGTTGTGAAGTTGTGAAGGCAGGAGACACGTGCTTTTTTGTTTCCCATGTAAAGAGCAGCTTGCGTGGTGTCTCCTGCATCTGTCATGCTATCTTTTAACTGGCTGTAGTTAACGAAGTTGAAGGAAGTTGACTCGCAGCACTCAACACGTGTATTTTTTCCCGCTTGGCAAGCCGACTGGACATGACATGGGGCCGTGGCTGCATCGAAGATTCCATTTTTTTTATTTAAAGTTCGAGGTTGTGACTTAATTTCGATCGATTTAAAATCAAAATCGTGACGCACGCACGCTGTTTGATAAAATTTGTGTTTGAGTAGCCGGAAAGCCGTATCTCAAGACATCTTGTATACGCGCAAATGGTTCAGACATTGCAAAAATACAGAGTTAAAGGATTAGTCCATTTTCTTAAAAAACAATCCAGATAATTTACTCACCACCATGTCATCCAAAATGTTGATGTCTTTCTTTGTTCTTTGTTTTTGAGAAAAAACATTCTAGGATTTTTCTCACTTTAATGGACCCTAACACGTAACAGTTTTAATGCAGTTTAAAATTGCAGTTTCAAAGCACTCCAACGATCCAAAACGAGGCATAAGGGTCTTATCTAGCGAAACGATTGTCATTTTTGAGAATAAAAATAAAAATATGCACTTTTAAACCACAACTTCTCATATATCTCCGGTCCTGTGATGCGCCAGCACGACCTCATGCAATACGTCATCACGTCAAGAGGTCACGGATGACGAATGCGAAACTACGGCCCAATGTTTACAAGTGTGGAGAAAAAGGACCGCTCCGACGTTGTTGTATGTGGAATGATACTAATTAATGTCTTTGTGTCAGTTTGTTGTTTAAAATGGTCCACAAATGTGCGTTTCATATATGTAACACGTGACCTTGCTCTGTCACTATGCAATTACGTGAGGTCGCGCTGGCACATCACAGGACCGGAGACAGACGAGAAGTTGCGGTTCAAAAGTGCATATTTTTTATTTTTCTAGTCAAAAATAACAATCGTTTCGCTAGATAAGACCCTTATGCCTTGTTTGGGATCATTTAGAGTCCTTTGAAACCGCAATTTTAAACTGCATTAAAACTGTTACGTGTTGGTGTCCATTAAAGTCCATTAAAATGATTAAAATCCTGGAATGTTTTCCTCAAAAAATTGCTTTCTTCTTGACTGAACAAAGAAAAACATCAACATTTTGGATGACATAGTGGTGAGTAAATTATCTGGCTGGATTTTTTTAATCCTTTAACATTTTCTTGCCCTTAAAAATTCTCAAAGTGACACGATTATCTTTGTAAATATAGTCAGTTATGTTTAAAGTAGCCTAAATGTTAGTACAGTTCAGTATATTGGATCCGCATGCATTAGGTCTTAAAGAGACAGCACCCCAAATAAACCTTACCCAACATATTCTGTGCAGTGTAGCTTGGAGCAAGAAACCTACAGTTTCAAAGTGGCACTTGTCAGGGCTCCTGCGGTCCTGCTTGTAGTTATTAGGGCTTGTCAATGAGTTCTTTGAGTTCGAGAGATGGTTCGGGTCGGTTGCTATGACGACAATGCCTGCGGGTGGTGAGGGGAGAGTGGCACGGAGGCAGATGGCAGCGTGCGCTTCATCAAAGACCTCTTCACTCCTTACAGCACGCAGACGCATTAAAGCCAAGTCATCCCGGTCTGTGTGTGTTTTCAACAGTTGATTTCGGCGTGAGTGCACAGTTGGACCGCACCGTTGGCAGAAGGAACACGTTTATTGGCACGCCATATTGGATGGCTCCAGAGGTTATAGCCTGTGATGAGAACCCTGATGCCACTTATGACTTTAAGGTATATCAAGTGTCGCTCAATTGCACAGTTACTTTTCCTGTCACAACTGCTGATTGCTTTTGTCGTTCGGTTCAAATGAATGTTCTGGGTTCAGTGCAAGTTAAGCTCACACCATAGCATTTGTTGACAAGCTGTTGACTTTTACTTGAATTGAACCTGGATTACAGATGCCAATAAAAAATGTTCTTTGCTTTATACAGTGGGGCAAAAAAGCATTCAGTCAGCCACCAACTGCCCAAGCCCTCACACCCAAAAAGACGAGAGAGGCCTGCAACTCCCGTCAAAGGCACACGTCAACCACGAGAGACAAAATGAGAAAAAAAATCCAGAAAATCACATTGTCTGATTTTTTAAGGGTTTGTTTGTAAATTATGGTGAAAAATAAGTATTTGGTCAATAACAAAAGTTTATGTCAATACTTTGTTATATACCCTTTGTTGGCAATGACAGAGATCAAACGTTTTCTGTAAGTCTCCACAAGGTTTTTACATATTGTTGCTGGTAGTTTGGCCCATTCCTCCATGCAGATCTCCTCTAGAGCAGTGATGTTTTAGGGCTGTCGCTGGGCAACTCAGATTTTCAACTCCCTCCAAAGATTTTCTATGGGGTTGAGATCTGGAGACTGGCTAGGCCACTCCAGGACCTTGAAATTATTCTTACGAAACCACTCCTTCTTTGCCCGGGCGGTATGTTTGGGATCACTGCCATACTGAAAGATCCAGCCACGTTTCATCTTCAATGCCCTTGCTGACGAAAGGAGGTTTTGAGTCAAAATCTCACGATACATGGCCCCATTCATTCTTTCCTTAACTCGGATCAGTTGTCCTGGTCCCTTTGCAGAAAAACAGACCCAAAGCATGAGGTTTCCACCCCCATGCTTCACAGTAGGTATGGAGTTCTTTGGATGCAACTCAGCATCTTTCTCCTCCAAACACAAGAAGTTGAGTTCCTACCTAAAAGTTATGTTTTGGTTTCATCTGACCATATGACATTCTCCCAATCTTCTTCTGGATCATCCAAATGCTCTCTAGCAAACTTCAGACGGGTCCGGACATGTACTGGCTTAAGCAGGTGGACACATCTGGCACTGCAGGAATTGAGTCCCTGGCTGCATAGTGTGTTACTGATGGTAGCCTTTGTTACTTTGGTCCCAGCTCTCTGCAGGTCATTCACTAGGTTCCCCCATGTGGTTCTGGGATTTTTGCTCACCATTCTGGTGATAATTTTTACCCTACGGGATGAGATCTTGCGTGGAGCCCCAGATCGAGGAACATTATCAGTGTTCTTGTATGTCTTTCATTTTCTAATAATTGCTCTCACAGTTGATTTCTTCACACCAAGCTGCTTACCTATTGCAGATTCAGTCTTCCCAGCCTGGTGCAGGTCTACAATTTTGTTTCTGGTGTCCTTTGACAGCTCTTTGGTCTTGGCCATAGTTGAGTTTGCATTCTGACTGTTTTAGGTTGTGGACAGGTGTCTTTTATACTGCTAACAAGTTCAAACAGGTGCCATTAATACAGGTAACAAGTGGAGGACAGAGGATCCTCTTAAAGAAGAAGTTACAGGTCTGTGAGAGAAAGAAATCTTGCTTTTTTGTTGTTGACCAAGTGCTTATTTTCCACCATAAATTGCAGGTGGATTCTTGAAGAATCAGACAATGTGATTTTCTGGATTTTTTTCCTCATTTTGTCTCTCATGGTTGAGGTGTGCCTGTGATGAAGGTTGCAGGCCTCTCTCATCTTTTTGAGTGGGAGAACTTGCACAATTGGTGGTTGACTAAATACTTTTTTGCCCCACTGTATTACTATATAAACTTCTGTTCATTTTGTTACAGAGCGACCTGTGGTCTTTAGGTATTACGGCCATTGAAATGGCAGAAGGAGCCCCGCGTAAGTCCACTTACGATGTTTAACACACGATTAAACTTATGAACACAGTGATTGACCAATGCTAATCTTTCCTCTTAGCACTGTGTGACATGCATCCCATGCGTGCTCTCTTCCTCATACCCAGAAACCCAGCGCCCCGACTCAAGTCCAAGAAATGGTGAGAGTCAAACATCCCTCATTGTAATTTATTTATAAAGGCACAATCCCTCATAATTATACAGTTATATTAGCGCACCAGACAATGGCTGTCCAATGCAGATCAATTTGTCATCAGAGATCAGACCCTTTAGTCTGGCCACTTAAATAAATATATTCACTGGAAATCTGTTTCATCTTAATCAGATTTTGGTAAATTACATGCATATTTTGGTGGCTGCCCATTATGTTGTATTTGAGGCTAAGTTTAAATTGTGTGTTGTGCAATGTATTGTGGTTTTAGCTTTGCAAAACAGTGAAAAGGGAGATTAACCCTGCTTAAAATGGTGTTTCAGAGCTCAGTCAGCACCTATCGCTTATAAAGCTGCGAAATAGCACCTGCATGTGACATTTTGCAGCCTGATTTAGATTTATGGCTTGGCTGCTGTGTGAGAGCAGTTCGAGGTTTCCTTCTAGAGTCAAAGTTAAATAAATAGGCAAAGCATCTACATCAAAGCACCTGGTATTATAGCATTGCAATTATAGTTTAAATATAAATCCACCCTGATGGATCCTTGATAGACGGTGTTGCTGTGCTCACTTTATAGAGCATTGCGTTAGCAGCACAAAAAGTTGGGTTTGATTCCAAGACGTACTTATAAAATGTATACATTGAATGCACTGTAAGTGACTTTGGATGGATGCATAAATGTAATCTGATGCCTAAATGTAGTGAAGGATGGCCTGCTTATCTATTAGTGATATATTTAGCTAGAACAAGGGGTTTATGTGGCAGGGTTTAGAAAAAGTATATCATGAAAATCCGTTTGGAAAGTTGGACTTCACAGAACATCTACTGTTTGCCATATACAGTGGCATTTGCTTTAGGTAAAAGCAATAAAGATGCATTCAGTAGACTTGATACAGATTGAAAAAAAACTACACCTATCGTCCTTTTGCAGGTCCAAAAAGTTCCAGTCGTTTATTGAGAGCTGTTTGTTGAAGAATCACAATCAGAGACCCAGTACTGAACAGCTCATGAAACATCCCTTCATTAAAGACCTCCCCAATGAGAGACAGGTCCGAATTCAGCTTAAAGATCACATCGACAGGACCAAGAAGAAGAGGGGAGAGAGAGATGGGTTTTGATAGATCTCTGTTTAGGCATCTACTGTTTTAGGATCAGTTTCTGCTGCTGATGTCCTGTGAAGAATAAAGGTGGTAGGTTGGAAGCTTGTTGGAGTCAGTGTTTTTTAGCGTATTGGCGTAATACCGTAAACAGGACATCTTTTCTCCCGAACAGGGCTTATCCCAGTCCCAGATGGGAGCTAAAAACATCTTGCACCAACATATATAGGGGTGTAAATTGAAAAGTTAATTAAGATTCGATACAAACGCTATTTTCTCCGCCAGCAATGTGATTTTTGCAGATACATCGAGCGTTTCTTCGATGCAATTACGATCCGGTTTGATTAATTTATCGATATTTTTATCTTGCGTGCCTAGTTAAGCAGTTACATTTTTACTTACAAATGCAACCAAAATATATAACATGAACATTTAATTAAAATTGCAATTAAAAATCTCTGCCCCAATTGGAACATTAACAAAATACACTTTTTTTTTAAATAAAGAAAATTTAATGAGGGGCAAAATGGCACATAAATTCAAGCTTATGATGGTAACAGTCAAAGTCTTTTAGTATTTTTTGCCAAAATGTGTAATAGTGACAATCACGTAGTAAAAATTTATTAAATTAAAAAATAAATTAATATAAAAATGTGCGCTTTGGAGGAAATGCGTAGATGGACGTCAAGGAATGAAGATGTGGAGAGTGTCAAAATAAAGGTACCTCAAATCGTTTTTTTTACGTGTGGCACTGATGCATCAGATTGTTAGACATAAAATCGATGTATAGATCCATATTGTTGTATTGTTACCAGTGTTGGGGAAAGTAACTTTTAAAAGTAATACATTACAATATTAAGTTACTCCCAAAAAAGTAATTGCGTTACTTAGTTACTTTTCATGGAAAGTAATGCTTACGTTACTTTTTAGTTACTTTTGCGTTACTTTTTCTTGGCTGAGTCTCTTTAAGGCCTTGCAGGTGTTTATGACTGAAAAGTTCTGCATTCAGAAATTGCATATTTCATCACAAAAATGTCGAGCTCTGGCCTGCCATCTCAGTTTCTGACTCAAACTGTTCCCACACAGGCGTGTACGCATAGAGCGCATAATGTGACTACGTTTAGTTTAATTAAGTACAGATTTTTAATCGAATTATTAAACTAAAAAAGTAACTTGCATTACTTTTTAAAAAAAGTAACTCAAATATTAATGTGAACATTTAAAAAGTAATTCGTTACTTTACTCGTTACTTCAGAAAAGTAATATTATTATGTAATGCACGTTACTTGTAATGCGTTACCCCCAACACTGATTGTTACACCTTTATATATTAACATGTATTAGTCTCATTGTTTTTCACATTCAACCACATGTGCGTTTACACTACAAAAGCAATCCGATCGAAAGTGTTTTCGACTACCTCTGAATGTGGTTGAAAGTGGACGAGCTAAAAACGTTTTGAACACTGTTTACACCTGGCGTAAACGTCGTCCACTTGTGATCCGATTAACAAAAATGCATGTTAAAGCCAAGTGTAAACAGCCTCTAAGGCCTAGTCCTGGATTAATCTAAACTCTGTCCGGGAAAGTTCCCCATAATCTTTTAATCTTTGATTGATTTAAAGTACATGCTCCTCACTGGTCGTCTTTCTTTCAGATGAGACTGAATACGAATACAGTGGAAGTGAAGAGGAGGAAGAAGAGCGAGATATTGGAGAGCCGAGGTACATCGACATGTAAACTTGCATACACGCTTGTTTTTTTGAAGGCATATATAACAGATAACTCATGTCTTCCTCACAGCTCCATCATAAACATCCCGGGTGAGTCGACCCTGAGGCGGGACTTCCTGCGCCTGCAACTGGCCAATAAAGAGCGCTCCGAGGCACTGAGGAGACAACAGCTAGAACAGCAACAGAATGAGGAACACAAGCGGCAACTTTTGGCAGAGAGACAGAAACGAATCGAGGAGCAAAAGGAGCAAAGGAGAAGACTGGAGGAGGTGAGAGAGAGGGAGAATATTAAAGTGAAAGAAGACTGGATGATAAATGGATGAGCTGCGTGTAAAACAGACATGTGATTATTAACGCGTTAATAATTGATGGTATAATTGCTTACAGAAGCAGCTTTTTGTGCTTTGTTGCTTTAAGCTAGTTGTGTGTTTACGCATACGCGAGGGTCCACAGAAAGTGCGCGTGATGGAAATTTCGTTATCAGAATAGAAAGTGTGCACTGTACACGCACCGCCGGTTTTTATACACGTAGGTTGCGCATGCACCTACAGGAGATTGTAGTATGTAGCCCAGGAGATGCATTGCATTTTGTCGCAACGCGCATTCGTTAAATGTCTGTGTACACATAAAAGTCAAATAAACTAACAAAGCTGTGCATTCGATCCGTGCACAGATGTTCGCGTACACGTAAAAAACAACTTTATATTTTTTATACGCTTTAGTGTGTTAAACCGGTGATTCTCAATTGTTAATTTTTTTTAATTGATTTTGAGACAACGTACCAAAATAGTTTATTGTTATAGTAAAAATGTAGATAAAAACGAAAAAATAACTGTAGATAAAATTAAAGAGCACCTATTGTCCGATGCTCGTTTTTAAATTTCCTTTGGTGTGTATTAGTACACATTAACAATATGCAAAAGGTACAAACCCCAAAATAAACAATGTGTTATCATCTCCAATGTTAATCTCTTTTCTTGGACTACAACAAACACATGGATTGTAGGCAACAGTTTACTTTCTGGGATTGTTAATCTAGTAAAGACCAACATTATCATTATTCCTCTCGTTTCGGACTCACAGCCTGTAAGTTACCGTATTTTTCGGACTATAAGCCGCGTTTTTTTTCATAACTTGGCTGGTGCTGCGTTTTAATGTCAGGTGCGCCTTGTAAGTCAGTATGAATAAATTTTTACATTTATGAGGCAAGAGACATCATTATCGTCTACAGCCGCGAGAGTCGGCTATATGCTGCCTCTGTATTTATGTAATTTACTGGATTCAGTGATGTGGAATGACGAGTATGCGAACATCACGCTAGTTGGCTTGTTCGGTTAATTTAGACTATTCAACCTTCTAGGTAAGTTCTGTATGCTATGGTTTATCGTTTAAATAACTGATAATATTACTTTTAACCTACAGACATCTATTCAGCCTGATGTTCTGTCTGCTGTTGTTTAGTTGAATAACTTTCCTTTCCAGATTAAATGTCTGTTCTTCGGCTTATAATTTGTGAAATAATTTTCTAAATAAACGTGACGTATAGTCCACTGTGACTTATATATGTTATTTCATCTTTATGACGCATTTTTGAATGATGCAGCTTATACTCCGGTGTGGCTTATAGTCCGGAAAATACGGTAACTCCTATTAGCAACCGAATCTTTCAAACATAGTAAGGAGCATCATGTTTCCGGCTGACGTCAGAGGTATTCCGGCCAATCACACCGTACCGATTAGCTGACCAATCAGGGACACACAGAGCTTTTCAAATTGATGTGTTTCAGGAAGAGAGTGAAATCTGGAGCTACAAAAAAATACGGTATGTGGAAAATATTTTTTTAACCATAAACCACGCAAACACATTGTATTAAACCAAATACACAAAATAACGTTGTTTTTAAGCAATGAAAGGTGCTCTTTAAACATTTTTGATCCATATAAGCCCAACAAAAGTCAGCAAAAAATTTATTTCAAGTTATGTCTTAACTAGGCACAATTATATTTTTTGCATTGAACATTGTTTTTTTTTTGGTGCAACATCATTAAAACAAACCTATGATCCATTTTTGGATAGCACTACTACACTTTTACCCACTGATCTTCTTTCTTGTACAAAGTGCAAGTGGCAAAGAATGCTTTAGTATATAATTTCAGTCACACTCGAAAAAACACTTCCTGTACTCTTCTGTGTGTGTAATGGCCCAAGAGATGAGTGCCGCCTTTAAATGTCCCTTAAAAATGCCTATGATCATTCCACAGCAAGGATACCCAATATCTTTGGAATGGCTGTTGGGAATTCTTCAAACGCTGGCATAGATATTCTTGCGTTTTGTGATGTAGGGTTTTCTCAGTAGGGGAGGAAGCAGAGGACCTGCGGTGATGAATCGGGTCGCCCGGTTGGTCGTCAACCTCTCATTCAGCACATCAACCCCCTGATGTTCCACTGTCAGCTGCCTTGTTTCTCTATCGCTTCTGTCTGAAAGGCCCTTCAGCATGACTGCAAGCTAAAACACAATGCTATTTATACCGCCACCTAATGGTTACGAGAGGAACTACGTGTGTGTGTTAGTGAAGCTGTAGCTAAAATTTCATGTGAATGTTTTATAATCAAAACTTTTGCTTGTGTTTTCACAGCAACAGCGACGGGATAGGGAGCTCCGAAAACAGCAGGAGAGAGAGCAGAGGAGGCGTTATGAAGAAATGGAGCAGCTAAGGAGAGAGGAGGAGAGAAGGCATGCCGAGAGAGAGCAGGTACGCATGGAGACAACCACAAAAAAGACAGATGATAGCATCTGTATTGTCTGTATAAATAAAATGAATAGCAAAGAAAGAAATGATGACCAGGAAAGTGACCAATCATAATGCCTGCATGAGCACCACAGTTAGCTTATTGGTCTGTGATTATAAATAAGCCCATAATTCATTTCCCTTAATACATGGAATCTGAATCATTTTACAACCTACTGTTAATCATACGTGTAATGTGATGTGCACTTCAAACAGTCCAGTTTATCTGTCCACTCAGATATGCATATCATACTCTTACATGCCTGAATACTTAATTAAAGCGTTCACTCCAGTTTATGACTCACTTCCTCCGGGTGGGAAATCTTTTGCAGGATAGTATGCATACTTAAAACACGCCCAATATTGTTCAGTACTGAATGGGGATGTCTCTTGAACGTGTGTGTGAGTGCATGTCAGTGTGGAGACGAATAAGGAATGTCCCATTAATGCAGAGACCTAAACATGATATGCTTTTCATCATAAACAGGGTTTGAAATTAACTTTTTCACTCACCAGCCAATTTGGCTACTAAATTAAGTTACTGGCCATTCAGAACTTCTACTAGCCAAAAAAGAAAAAAATACCAAATGAACTATCACATGTTTATTTATAAACATTTATTAAACATTTTATTATTGTTTACTATTAAATTGGAATGGCAAATTTCTGTCCTCATGCCATCTCCTCCCCTACTCTTTCATCCTTGTTGTTCACCAAAAGCAAATCAGCATAGTACAATAAACATCAAATAAAGCATCAATTCCATTATTTGTGTGTTTATATACTAAATAGATTTCCTTTTAATCTATTTAATCTTAACACTGTACTAGCACAACATTTTACTGGATTTTTTTGTCTGTAAATGAAGCAGAAGTGTTTTTATACTGTTCTTTAACCAGTTTTTAAAAAATTAGTCGGAGAGATGTCCATTTTGCGTAATGCTTATAAATATGAGTTGTGATGTCTTGTTTTAATATGCACGTCACAGGAAATAAGCCATCAAGTGTCCCTATGTATAGTGAGCCACCAGTGCCCAAGCGCCTGTACACGATATACTGATTCACGACCTAGGGGGCTAGGGAACTGATTGAGACACACAGATGAATGAGCCATTCACGCCCAGTTTGTCACTTGGTATTAAAACTTTTGCTCTTTTTTTCTTTGTCCCCCTTGGTTGTTTTCGGCAATGGTCAAGTCTTGCGCGCCATTGTTTGCTGTATATTGACGTGTTCAATTAAGCCAGAGATGCGCAGATGATGTGCAATAATGATGACTGCTTGAGTATTTGCCCTAAAACTGCAGATTTGGCTTACAAAGAAATTAACAATACAACATAATTTATAAAACGTAACCCACCAAATGGGCTAGTCATTTGACAACGTTACCGGCCACAGCTGATTTTTACCCGCATTTGGCAAGTTGGCGGGTGTCCATTTCAAACCCTGATCATATACTGTAGTATGTCATATGTCTTTTTACAGATCGAGTCTGTTTTCAACTTCATACATATAACCCTAATGTTAAAGGGACACTCCACTTTTATTGAAAATATGCTTATTTTCCAGCTCCATTTGATTATTACCGTTTTGG
The DNA here is from genome assembly GCF_027580225.2 of Misgurnus anguillicaudatus. Classification (NCBI taxonomy): domain Eukaryota; kingdom Metazoa; phylum Chordata; class Actinopteri; order Cypriniformes; family Cobitidae; genus Misgurnus; species Misgurnus anguillicaudatus. The sequence continues at coordinate 23,798,959 of NC_073361.2, read as the reverse complement.
AATCCATTCAGCTGATCTCCGGGTCTGGCGGTACCACTTTTAGCATAGCTTAGCACAATCCATTGAATCTGATTGGACCATTGGCATCGCGCTCAAGAGTGGCCAAAGGGTTTCAATATTTTTCCTATTTAAAACTTGACTCTTCTGTAGTTACATCATGTACTAACGACTCAAGTTTTAAATAGGACAAATGTTGAAACTCTTTGGTTATTTTTTAGCACAATGCTACTGGTCTAATCAGATTCAATAGATTATGCTAAGCTATGCTAAAAGTGGTAGCGCCAGTCCCGGAGATCGGCTGAATGGATTCCAAAACGGTAAGAACCAAATGTTTAACTCTAGGGGAGCTGGAAAAGGAGCATATTTTCAAAAAAAAGTGGAGTGTCCCTTTAATGTTTACTTTTAAGTAAACGCTTGCTCTTTACAAAGTAATGCATGTGATCTATAAAAAATCTGGCTTTTTCTTCTAACATAACCTTTATCTGTCTAGACGTCTTTTCTGTTGGGTCTTTTTGCTTTATTCCTTCTATATTAGTGTTGATGAAGTCAATCAAAATCTCAGATTAAAGTCATTTACTGTAATTTGGATGTGCAAATATATAGACTCTTACAGTAAGATATCAAGATATTCTTCCTTTCTGGTTTGCTTGTAACCGCTCTCTTAAAAGGCTTTGTCTTTTTCTTCTGACTGTATCTCTTTCTCTCTTTGGTATCTTTCTTGTTTTTCTCTTGATGCGCTGCGTTTTGGGGTTAGGAGTATATTCGTCGGCAATTAGAGGAGGAACAGAGGCAGCTAGAGATCCTACAACAGCAGCTCCTCCAAGAACAGGCTCTCCTCCTGGTAAACTAAAATTTCACCTTTCAGTCCTGACCTCACATCGTCCATTCTTTTCATTTTTCCTCTCGTGGCATCTCTCGTGTACCATCTGCGGTGTACCATTTTGATTTGGGGCATTTCTGTGGCAGCTCTGTTTGTTTTTTGTTCACCACTGAGGAAAATTACACAGATATTCACAATGTGAAACTAGAACTTCTGATAGTCTCTGGTTATTTTTACAAGAACAAAACACACAAACCTTCACCTCCACTTTTGTTTTTTTCATATTAATTAGTCTTTCTGCTTTGTATTCCTCAAACTCTTTCTTTCAGATTTTTTCTCACATCTCAATCTCTGTTGTTTGTAGGAATATAAGAGGAAGCAGTTGGAGGAGCAGCGACAGGCCGAGCGGTTGCAGCGACAGTTGCAGCAGGAGCGGGCGTACCTCGTTTCACTGCAACAACAGCAGCAAGAGCCACGACCCGCTGACAAAAAACAACTGTACCACTACAAAGACTCAGTCAATCCCAGTGACAAACCAGCCTGGGCCAAAGAGGTACAGAGAGATTAAGACATGGATGTCATGTTAGTCAGTATTATCTGTGGAGGTTTATCATGGATTTGTCTAGAAGAGTTATGTTAGTCAACTGCAAGATGTCTTTGGGTGATTCTCACGAAATACAGATTTAGAAGGTGTCCAGATTTAGAATTTTTAAAAAGCCCTTGAAGCCAATTTATTTTTTGCACATATAAGATTAAGGTGTGAACTTACTATAACCATTATTTTTAGAGGATTTAAAAAATATTACCTAAAGAATTAAAAAAATTTTAGATTATCATTACCAAAAATTATCATTACCGCAACATGATATTACATTAAATATATGCATTTACAAATTCATGTTTCGGTAATGATAACTAAAAAGTTGTCTAGGTACTATGACAAACAAAATTTCAACTTTTATCTGGAGAGAAAAAATAAGAACTGCTTACCTGGTAGCCATCTTGAGTGTTAGAGTCAATTATGTCCCTTCCAGCTATTTTTTTTTTAAATGTTAGTTTCTTGAGGCCTTAAACAGTGATTGAAAATTGTTGCGGAGGATGAGAATATTGGTCTTGGACACATTAATATTCCTTATTATTGCCAATGCCACATGTTTCTTTACTGTAAATGTTTATAGTATAACATGCACTGAAGCTTTTTATTTTTATTTTTTCATTCTAAATATTTCCATGTCAAAGAACCCAAATCCAGTCATGGACATGTTGCGGTAATGAAAATTTCTCCCTTCAATGTGGAAAAAACAACTAAATTGGTTTGTAGTCTAATTTTGCGAGAATATTGATAACTTCTAAGATTAAGCATCAGTCAAGTTGAGGATGGACTCCAATGCTTATTTATTTTGCAAGTTAAAAATCAGTTCAAAGATTCAATACGAAGCGCTACACAAATCAAACTAGACTTTGCAGTTAACTAAAACATCTCTACCAGACATTATATAATGCTATATCCATGTTTAATTAGCGCTTTTCAGGTTGGAACCCAATCTTCTGTCCACCGGAGGTTTTTGGATATCAGCCCCCCAGAAGGGCCCCCCAGTTTAACTCGTCCCTCTTTGCATTCTTGGATTTGTGGGTCATAAATGCTTTTGTTATGCTTATCTGAACGCAGGTCATGAAGAGAGCTGAGGGTAACTCCCCTCGAATCCCTCCCAAGAAGCACCATTCATTTAACCAACCCGGAGATAAGCGTGTCGACCAGCTCCCCCAACTTGACCAGATCCCCCCTTATCAGCCTTCCAGGCCTCCCTCCTTTCCAGCAGCGTCTTCTTCTCAATCCCGAGAGATGGAGATGGCTGGGGTTCAGCTCAGGCTGGTCAGCGGGCCTAATTTTCCCAGAATCCGCGTGTCCTGTGAACCAGACCCGTCCGAGCTAGCTCGGCTGGCCCAGCAGCTCCACGACAAAGAGTCCAGAGGCAACAGTCCTGGCCGACCCAACAAAGGGCTTGATAAAGAAAGAGATATTATTGTCTCAAAGGTCTGCTTACGTTAGCATGAAATTTTTCTGGACTCAAATCTCATTTCAATCATGACCTAGATGCCTTGATCTGGTCATGCTCTCTACTCCGTAAATGAATGGGGAAAACTCTCCGTATTTCGGATGCTGCCTTGTTTGTGTTCTCCTCTTGTTCTTCATGTGAATGAGTTCTCACAGGTCTCGTCGTCTAGGTTGTTTGTGGGATTTAAATGGATTTCTATCCGGCAGCTTCTTCCCTTCCTGTCGTCTTGCTCTAATTTTCTGTAATCTTGAGTTATCTTCTCTCTGATCTCACCCATCATTTCTTTTCTCCTAACAAAAGATTATGGCTGAGAAGCATGGGTTTGTGGGGAGGTGGGAGAGGTTTGGATGTGTTGTAGCTTCAGACATCTCTGTAATGGTGAAGCGTAATGGGTTGGATGTTACATTGTAAGCGCAGATTGAGGACCATGTGTCGTTTCAGATCCAAACCTTTCTCCAATATTTTTATTTTCAGAGGAACATGTTTTTTCTCACTAACAAGGCTTGTTTTGTCACTTCAGGAATGGTCGTAATGTTTTCATATTTGAGAATTCTCGCACGTGGTGCATGATTTTCAGCCTCTTCAATGTTTGGGATTTCAGATTTGGATGTCTTGATGATTTCTGCGCAGTTTGTGTCTTATTTAACATGTCTGAATCTTTCCCTTTGGTGTTTAACCTCAAAAACATTCAAGTTTTTTTACATTTTAATTAAATTATCAAAAAAATGTTTAATCTTTGCTTAAGTCATTTTAATGAACTTGCTAAATTGAAGATTATTCAAAATAAGCTATTTGGACAAAAAATATTTAATAATTAATTAGAGGGCAGACAGATCTTGCCTAATATTGTAGACCCAACAATATTACATGTCAATCAAATTATTAAAGGGATAGTTCACCCAAAAATAATGTCAATGACTCCCCCTCATGTTGTTCCAAACTCGTGAGACCTCCGTTCATCTTCGGAACACAGTTTGGGATGTTTTGTGTTTGGTCCGAGAGCTTGTTGACCCTCCATTGAAAATCCACGTACGGTATACTGTCCATGTCCAGAAAGGCAACAAAAACATAATCAAAGTAGTCCATGTGACATCGGTGGGTCAGTTGGAATGTGTTGAAGCATCGAAAATACATTTGGTCCAAAAATAACAAAAATTGGGACTTTGTTCAGCATTGTCTTCTCTTCTGAATCTGTTGTGGGGCGCATGCGCACGACTAAAGTCACATGACTGCAGTAACGCAGATGCGCAGATGGCGAATTATTCTCAGACATGTTTGCAAAGTTTTTTTTCTTCAAACTTACAGCGTGCGTCTCCCTCAGACTGTAAACGAAGCCCGGGCACACAAAAAAAAACAGCTGGGGCGCACCAGATAACACGTCAGCTGTGTCACTGCAGTCACGTGGCTTTGGTCTCGCGCATGCGGTTCGCAGCGGACGTGGAGGGGAGGACAATGCTGAATAAAGTTCTAATTCTAGTGTATTTTCGATGCTTCAACGCATTCTGGCTGGCCCACTGATGTCACATGGACTACTTTGATTATGTTTTTGGCACCTTTCTGGACATGGACAGTGTGCCGTGCGTACATTTTCGGTGAGGGGTCAACGGGCTTTCGGAGTAAATATGGAGCATCTTGGACGTTGTTCCTGAGATGAGCGGGGGTCTTGGGAGTTTGGAACGACATGAGGGTGAACTATCCCTTTAAGTATTTTTTCTGTTCATTATGATACTCAAGCAAAGATGAAACAGATTGGTTGTGAACAGTCATATGGCTACTCACACTCGGTCTGTCTGTCTGTCAGGTTGAAGAACGTTCCAAGATGAACCGACAGAGTTCTCCAGCTCTTCAGCACAAAGTGGCCAATCGGATTTCCGATCCATCCCTACCCCCACGCTCCGAGTCCTTTAGCAGTGGAGGCATACAGCAGGCCCGAACGCCCCCAATGCACCGCACGGTAGAACCTCAGGTATTTAAAATACCTAAGTTATTACCTTTTAATCTCCGCTGAGTTCAGATGTATCGATAGTCACTGACCTCATATCTTTCTCGCAGATGGCACACCTTGTTTCGGTGAAGTCTCATGGCTCCTCAATGTCTGGATCTCAATCGCTCCACGATCAATCATCTCAGGGCGTCTCAGGCTTCCAGGAGGGTGTGTCTCCGCACCGTCCCCCGATGCCCCGTCAGAACTCTGACCCCACGTCAGAAACCCCAGCTCCACCACCTCGCATCACCAGTCGAGATGAGAAGTTTGACCGCAGCTCCTGGCTGAGACAGGAAGATGATGTCCCACCAAAGGTGGTGTGATGTAGAGTCTAATAAAAATAGATTTCGTCCATTAATTGTGTGTATGAAACATGATAGATGTGTAAATAATGAACTATAGTTACATCTGGTTTGCATTTTGCATCCTCAGGTCCCTCAAAGGACCACCTCCATATCACCTGCACTGGTGAGGAAAAATTCCCCAGGTAATGGGCCTGGTGGACTGGGGCCAAGAACGGGCGCACATCTGATCCGAGCTAGGTACATACGTTTACTATCTGTCCTATAAAAGTCTTCACTGTAAATTGTCTTTTGACAATCAAAAGGTTTTGATGTTTTAATCATATTTCTAGTAAATCTTACTGTGATTTTTAAGAACAACCTCACATCTTTCTTGTGTCCTAATGTTTCTATAGTAACCCAGACCTGCGGATTCCCATCGAGTCGGCCCTCCCGAGAACCAGCAGTGGGAGTTCATCCAGCTCCAGTACGCCCAGTTCTCAGGGTGGCTCCAGTGAGAGGAACCGGTTGGGAGGTGAGAGACCTCTAGAGACAATAAACCTGAAACGTGCTATCTGTAATTACAGCCCTAGTCTATGAACTACAGAAAAAACAAACTCTGTATTCGGTTGACAGGGTCTGGAAAGCCTGAAGGATCTCCAGCGGTGTCCCAGGAGTCCAAGGCTAAAACCCAAGAGGAGAACAGGGAGGTGACCAGACCCAGCCGACCAGCGGTAAGCATTGACTTATTTCCAAAATGCATTGTGATGGTCAAAGTCTTAACTGTACTACAGTTGTTTTTTGCCTCTTAAAGAACTGGTTTCTGAGATCAGGATAAAGCCAACCTGATCTAAATGGATGTATGAACATACTGTGCCATACTGTAATGGCAATAAAGCCAATTGACCGAAGGAAGTTTAGTTGGTGGGGTCAAGCCACCCACAATGAGGACCAGCAGTCAAACTCAATATGCAGTATGCTGGGTAAACAGCTATGTACTAGTCCTTTTAGCAGGGTAGATGCAGTGTTGTTGTAGTCGAGTCCAACTCAAGACCATAGACATAGAGTGTTAAAGAGCACCGATTCACGTTTTTACATTTCATTGGTCTGTAAGTGTGTATTAGTACATGTTAACAATATGCAAAAGGTACAAACCCCAAAGTAAACGATGACGCGAGTTATCGTCTCCAACGTACCGTATTTTCCGGACTATAAGACGCCCTTTTTTAAAGTTTGGCTGTTCCTGTGACTTATAGTCAGGTGCGACTTGTAAGTCAGTATGAATTAATTTTAACATATATAAACCAAGAAACAACATTACCGTCTACATCCGCGAGAGTCCGCTATATGCTATTTATGTAATTCAGTAATTCTGTAATTCTGTTAATTTAGCCTATTAAGCCTTCCAGGTATGTTCAGTATGCTATTGCGTATAGCAGTGGTTCTCAATCCTGGTCCTGGAGGTCCACTGCTCTGCACATTTTGTATGTATCTCTTGTTTAACACAGCTGATTCAAATCATCAGCTCATTAGCAGAGATCTCATTGTCTGTCAGATAAGAGAGACATTCAAAATGTGCAGAGCAGTGGACCTCCAGGACCAGGATTGAGAACCACTGGCGTATAGTATCGTGTAAATAACTGTTTGTATTAGGTTAACGTACGGACACCTATTTAGCCTGCTGTTCTGTTTTCTATTGTTCAGTTGAATAACTTGCCTTTCCAGATTAAACATCTGTTCTTCGGCTTGGATTTTGTGAAAAAATAATTTTCTAAATAAATGCGACGTATAGTCCACTGCAACTTATATATATATGTTTTTTCGTCTTCATGACGCATTTTTGATTGATGCGACTTATACTCCGGAGCGACTCATAGTCCGGAAAATACGGTAATTCTCTTTTCTTGGACTACAACAAACACACAGATGGTAGGCAACAGTTTACTTCCTGGGATTCCTGGTGATGTAGACAAGACCGACAGGATCATAATTCCTCCCACTTGGACTCACAGCTTGTAAGTTAACTCCTGTTAGCATTGCATTGTGAGCAAATCTTTCAAACATGGTGACGAGCGTCACATTTCCGGCTGATGTCAGAGCGCCAATCACAACGTACAGATTAGCTGGCCAATCAGGGTCACAGTGCTTTTCAAATCGATGAGCTTTGTACAAATTTAATGCATTTCAGGAAGACCGTATATCTGGAGCTACAAAAATGTATGGTATGTGGAAAATAATGTTTTTTGAACCATAAACCACGCGAACACATTGTATTACACCATGAAATACACAAAATATCGTTGTTTTAGCAATGAAATAGATTCTCTTTAAGTCCAAGTTAATAAAGCTGGATGTGGACTCTGTCTTGACTTGGACTAGACTACAACACTGGTTAGATGGATTATTCACTCCTCTTGACCGGACTTTGCTTTTTTAATAACCATTTCTTCATTGAACATCTTGTCTAATCCGCTCAATTAATAATTTGCTCGCTTCGTTCTCGATTCCCCCTTCTCCAGAGTTATAAAAAAGCCATAGATGAGGTTAGTGACATCTGCCCACTTCATCCCTCTCTGTCTATGTTCTTACTCATTTACTGTCTCTGTCTCATCAATTTCTGTCAAACACTTCTCACGTCTTCAGTCTCTCTCATCAATATTTCGCGCCGCCTCTCATTCCTAAACTCTCTTCTGATCTTTCTGTCTGTCGCTCTCTTTCAAAGCTTCAGACGGCGTGTCAGTCACCGTCATTAGCCACATATTTCTCCATCACACCAATTTGTCACAGTCTTCAGAGTGTCAGAAATCCTTCACGCCATTCAGAGTTTTCACCGTTACCTTGGCAACAGCTGGCCTAGGTCTGAAAAAGGGGATGCCTGATGGTTGCTTGTGAATGTACTTTGGGAGTTTAATAGTCATTCAATTGTGTAGTTTACAGATACTAAGGATATTAAGGGACAAACCAAGTAGTTGATCATTAGCCCCATTACTTTTCAGGGATTAGCAAGTTAATTTACTCATGCAGTAGTTCTGTAACTATAGCAGATCACAGTAGTTGACTTCTGGTTTCTCAATGTCATTGTCTCTCTATTTGGCTGCCTGGTGGTCTGCCGACAGGAGGAGCTGGTAAGACGGACAAAGAGCTGAAACCCCGATTCCTACTAACCCTCCTGCATGCAGGGCACAGGCCTCGGGAACGACCCCTAATTCTTTTCTGTTCTCCTTGTGCACGTGCTGGTTTATGCAGATGTGCATCATTTGCTGAAATGATGGCAGACATTTTAAGAATGTTTTTTTTTTTGTTGGCTTATATTCAATGTTTTGCTTACTTATTTTTTTGGTAACAAGCCTTCAAACCTCAGTGGTGCCATTTAGGTTGCACCTAATTGCACAGAGCGAAATTTAATCCATTACTGGCAATTCAATGTAGTGTATGCTTTTCGGTTTTTGAAGGGATAGTTCACCCAAAAACGAAAATTTGGCCATCATTTTTTCATCCTTATGTTGTTCAAAATCTGTATGTATTTTTTCTAATGAACACAAAAGAAGATATTTTGATAAATGATTTTAAGCACACGGCTGATTGTAACTACCGACTTCCATAGTAGGAAAAAATATTATGGAAGTATTGTGATAAATGATGCAGAAAATATTTTGATATAAGATGGTAAGCACACAGTTGACGGTACCCATTGAATTCCATCGTATTTGTTTTTCCTACTATGGAAGTCAATGGTTACAATCAGCTGTGTGCTTTCCATTATTGCTCAAAATATCTTCTTTCGTGTTCATCAGAAAAAATAAACTTATACAGGTTTAGAACAACATGAGGATGAGAAAATGATGACAGATCATTTTTGGGTGAACTATCCCTTTAAGTTTAAAACTGAAGTAAAATACTTTATATTGGGTGAATTGTTTGTTTAATATGAAGGAATGACTGAAACCTCACACAGGTTTTTTGTATCTTTCTCCCCCTGCCGTTCCCTGAAGGACCTCACTGCTCTGGCCAAAGAACTCCGAGAGCTTCGAACCAATGAAGACACCAATCGCCCACCCAGGAAGGTGACCGATTACTCGTCGTCCAGTGATGATTCAGAGAGCAGCGAGGAAGAGGATGGAGAAGGCGGGGCCCACGATGGGACAGTGCCAGTTAGCGATATTCCTCGTATCATGTAAGCATTTCAGTTTTAAAGGTCCCATTCTTTCTGTGTTTTTGAAGCTTTGATTGTGTTCACAGTGCGCAATATAACACGTGTTCATGTTTCACGTGTAAAAAAGGCATTATTTTTCACATAATTTACGTATAGCGCTGTTTTCACTGTCCTTAAAACGGACTGATGTCTTCCTTGTTCTGTGAAGTCCCTCCTTCAGAAATACGTATTGAGTTCTGATTGTGTAGCTTGTTTAGTGTGTTGTGATTCAATAGCAGCTTAGCTTGCCGCTAGGTTAGCTGGCGACTGAGGTATTCCTGTGGGTGGAGTTTAGTCAAAAAACTGACGTCATTAAACGTGACCTTAAAATTAATTTGGTCGCCTCCATTTATGCAATATGCATATGTCCTCTAATCTAGTCAGAATGCCAAAGTGTTTACAAAAAGAGTTTGTTAGCTTTGAGGTGTATGTGCTAGTCATTGTATGTGTGTATGTGCTGTTTGGATCCTAAGGAATGAATGGGGCTAGGACAATGTGCGCTTTGGTGTAAAAACTCCTGATGCTCCTCACAGTCTTTAAGTTTAAAAAAGATAAGAAAGAAATATTTTATATATTATGTGGGTGTGATGTTAACTGAAGGCTATTGTATATTTAAAAAAGGTACTCTCCCAAACTCCTCTTTCAATATTAAGGTCAACACAGAAAAGAAAATTGCTTTAGATCTTATTTTAATGTCAGAAGTTTAATCAAAACCAATATACTATGTAAATCAATAATATGTTACCATTTTACTTTTTCCTAACATGCCTTCTGCTGGCCAGAGTGGCAATGACTCATTGGGCAACCAGGAAGATTTTCATCCCAATGATTCATTTGGCAAAAATTCACAAGATAGCTCCCTGATGATGCGAGAGGTATACAAGTCAGGTTCCTCTTCTGTTAGCCAAACCTCCTAAACTCATTCCTTAATTGTGCCACGATTTTGTTTCTCTTTTCAGTTTACACATTCATGTTTAGCTTTATTTTTGTTGGCTTATATTTTATCATCATCATCCTTGCTTCTGAATTCTTCTCAAAAATTCGCTAAACGCTCGCCGACAGAGGCACTTGCTGTGCGTTTCCCAAAAGTCTCTGCAAGGCGGCATAGACGTGGGTTTGGGTTCAAGGGCATTGCAGTAGTGTAGCCCTACTCTTCTCTCTGTTCCTCTCTGCAGAAGCTTGGGGAAAGAAAGCTCGGTCATGCCGAGCGCAATGGTTTCCCCGGTAACTTCAATCTGCCTGATCTAGTACGGCAAAGCCACTCCCCCTCGGCCACGCCTGGCACTGGGCGGCAATCTAGTGGGCAGGACCTGGACTCTGTGGCTGAAGTAGGTGACGAAAAAGCCTGTTAGAGCCACTTTGCACCCCAAACCTTAAAATTTCTTACTGTGCATTCACACCGCCACCGGCAAGAGCAATAAAAGCTCTGGCTGCCCTGCTATCAACGTTATAGAAAAGCTGTAGTGGACGCTCTGACGATCGATTGCATTCTCTGGAATCCTCTCAAGCAGAGGTTTCCACCTTCCGATTGGTTGCCGCCGAACGTTTCCGCCTTCCGGTTGGTTGCTGCCGAACGTTTCCGCCTTCCTATTGGTTGGTTGCCGCCGAACTGCGTCATAGCTCATTACCTTAAAGGAATATTCCATTTTCTTAAAAGAAAAATCCAGATAATTTACTCAACACCATGTCATCCAAAATGTTGGTGTCTTTCTTTGTTCGGTCGAGAGGAAGTTGTGTTTTTTGGGGAGGGCATTGCAGGATTTTTCTCATTTTGATGGACTTTAGTGGACACCAACAATTGGTGCTTAGCTCAACACTTAACAGTTTCAAAGGACTATAAACGATCCCAAACGAGGCATAAGGGTCTTATCTAGCAAAACGATTGTCATTTTTGACAAGAAAAATAAAAAATATGCTCTTTTAAACCACAACGTTTCGTACGTAAATGCGTAGTGACGTAGGGAGGTCACGTGTTACATATATAAAACGCACATTTGCGGACCACTGTAAACAATAAACTGACACAAAGACATTAAGTATTATCATTCGACATACACAATGTCGGAACGGTCCTTTTTCTCCACACTTGAAAACACTGGAGAGTAGTTTTGCGTTCGTCCTCTGTGACCTCTTGACGTGATGACGTATTGCGTGGGGTCACGCTAGCGCATCACGACCGGATTTAGACCAGAAGTTGTGCTTTAAAAGTGTATATTTGTTATTTTTATTGTCAAAAATGACAATCGTTTTGCTAGATAAGACCCTTATCTATGCCTCGTTTGGGATCGTTTATAGTCCTTTGAAACTCCATTGAAAAAAACTGTTAAGTGTTGAGTTAAGTATTAATTGTTGGTGTCTATTAAGGTCCATTAAAATGAGAAAAATCCTGCAATGTTTTCCTCAAAAAACATAATTTCTTCTCGACTGAACAAAGAAAGACATCAACGTTTTGGATGACATGGTGGTGAGTGGATTGTCTGGATTTTTCTTTTAAGAAAATGGAATATTCCTTTAAATATGAGCTGATTTCAACTCTCCATGATGCTCACACCATACATAACATGCCGCACCGCTGCTGGATGGGGCTCGCCGCCGGCTCTCATTGAATATGAATGACTTCTGGCTACTTTGACGCTCTCGCCGGTGGCGGTGTGAAGGCACAGTAACCTGAAACATCTAATCAATCCCTGTTTAATTTTTCTGGCTGTGTTCTATGGCTGTAGTTTCAAAATAGCCCAAAAACTCACATTGATTTTAAGTTTGTTTTCCATTTTTGCCAGTTTGTTCTCATGCTTTTATTATTTAATTTGCTGTCATTTAAGCTTACACTTAAGAGATATATTCAAACAGAGTGACCTTTTTAATAAGATGCTTTTTCAGTATGTAACATTTTGCCCTATTAAATGTCCATCTTTTGCTGCTTAATTGCTTTTTCTGCTAACACATGTATCAACTGCAGACATGCGTGCATGTTGGATTAGTTAATGTTTGAAATATCTTTAGTACAATGGCTATGTTTGGTATGAAGCACTGGCTTACAGCTTAATCTATAGACTGCACAGTATGCATATATTTCAATTTTATCCAGATTAATGTGTTGTTTTATAGTTTCAAATTGTAAAATGCTTAAAAAGAAGATCTAAAGTATGTCTCTAGTCCGTTAGTACTGCTCGATGTGAAAATTGAAAGGTTAATCGCATTGCATTGTGGGATACATGCTGTTATCCACTGTGCTCTATTGTTTACTACACACATTTGCAAATACAAAGCCATATTGGCACACTTTGCGTAGTACACATACTAGGGCTGAGCGGTATATCGAGTTTTGGAAATATATTGGTATTTTTTCCTGTTTTAATAAACGTGGTCATGACATCTCATATGAGGCTTTGACTTGCATGTAAACATTTATTCTAGTTAGTAGAATACATCGAGATATTTATCGTATACCGCCGTGCATCTACAAATTTCCGAGATATAAATTTAGGTGAATACATACTATATACATACTATATCATGCAGAAATAGTAATAGTTGTAGGCTAGTACGCTGTTCCCAACATAGTCAATCAGCGTCTAATGGACCTCTTAAGTTTGCATGCTGTGTGGATGCTTGTTTCTCCAAAATGCTGATTTTTCGATATTGGCAGTTTGGGATGGGGAGCGGATCCAAAGCCTCCTTCACTCCTTTTGTGGACCCAAGAGTGTATCAGACATCCCCAGATGATGAAGATAACCCTGCCTCAGGTAAGCTAACTTATATACCTTCACTTCTGAAAAATATAAACTTAAAAAAGCCAGTTACCAGTATTTTTGAAAATATGCAAATTTTTAGCTCCCCAGAGTTAAACATTTGATTTTTACCATTTTGAAATCCATTCAGCCGATCTCCGGGTCTGGCGCTACCACTTTTAGCATAGCTTAGCATAATTCATTGACTCTGATTAGACCAGTGCTTCCCAATCCTGGTCCTCGAGCACCCCCTCCCAGAAAGTTTTAGATGTCTCCTTATTTAACACACCTGATTTAACTCATCAGCTTGTTAGGGAGATGTGCTTACCATTTTGGAAGAAGGCTGATAAGTTGAATCAGGTGTTTTAATGAGGAGACAATTAAAACTTTCTGGGAGAGGGTGCTGGAGGACCAGGATTGGGAAGCACTGGATTCGACCATTTTGCATCGCGCTCAAAAATAACCAAAGAATTTGGATATTTTTCCTATTGAAAACTTGACTCTTCTGTAGTTACATCATGTCTCAAGACCGACAGAAAATTAAAAGTTGCGATTTTTTTTTTTAGGCCGATATGGCTAGAAACTATACTTTCATTCTGGCGTAATAATCAAGGACTTTGCTGCCGTACCATGGCTGTAGCAGGCACAATTATATTACGCAGCAGCCGAAAGTAGTCCCCTTGGTAATTTTCAATAGCAGGGGACTATTTTCAGGCGCTGCGTAATATCATTGTGCCTCCTACAGCCATGTTACGGCAGCAAAGTCCTTGATTATTACGCCAGAATGAGAGTATAGTTTCTAGCCATATCGGCCTAAAAAAATCGCAACTTTTAATTTTCCGTCGATAATAAAAATGGTAATAATCAAATGTTTAACTCTAGGGGAGCTGGAAAATGAGCATATTTTTTAAAAAAAAGTGGAGTGTCCCTTTAATTGAGAAAAATATTAGTTGACAACTTTTTTGAGTTAACTAATATTTTTTCACTGTAGACCTGCCCATGAACTTGTTTTTACTCTTTTGCCACTGGCATTTTTAAAAAAGTTGCCAGCCAGCGCCGTTTTTTTTATAATTTCACAAAAGGTTAATAAAAAATAGAAAATTTTTAACTAAAAGCTATGATAATTACATTTTTGTAAAGGACTTTTTTGGACATCAGATTCCGAACGATGATCAAAACAGTGGGTGCTTCAGTGTTTTTATAAGTTGGATAAGAGCGCCACCTAGTGGATAATAGCGAAAATATGGATTGCTGTAAAACTCAAAAAGATAATTAACTTTCCCCGTCAATGGCGGGGAAAGAGTTAAGAACATATAAGATTTAGTACCTTTTAAATATGTGGTCTTTTTTTCTGTTCGTTATTTCATAAGATCTTTTGGCTGTCCCATTTCTTGTACGCAGCTCATTTTGCGGATGAACTCCAGCGGCACGAGCAGGAACAGGAACAAGCTCGGCTGAACGAGGCACGGAAAATTTCCGTCGTCAATGTCAATCCCACCAATATCCGGCCCCACACCGACACCCCGGAAATTCGCAAGTACAAGAAGCGTTTCAACTCCGAGATCCTATGTGCGGCATTGTGGGGTGAGTCTAAACACGTCATGCTGCTTTACAGACCTCGCATACATATTTTTAAGATACATTTACTTATGTTACTTTATAAGTGCTTATAGCCATGGCTTTCTAAACTATAATTTCAATTTTTAACATTAACCTACTCAGTCAATATTAAAGATTTCAAGGTTATATTTTCATTCTTTACATTGGTTTTATGTAGAAACGTCACGACTGTAGCTGGGTTTGTACAGACTGGATCACATATGCCTGTGTTTGTTTCCCGTAGGTGTAAATTTGCTGGTAGGAACGGAGAATGGACTTATGTTTTTAGATCGCAGTGGACAGGGGAAAGTCTACAATCTGATCAGCCGTCGACGCTTTCAGCAGATGGATGTGCTGGAGGGTCTCAATGTCCTGGTCACGATATCTGGTAAATTCATTTGCAATAAATCAGATTGTGTGTCGCATACAGATTTGGTGTCAGATAATCACTCTTCCTCTTGGTCTTTCACAGGTAAAAAGAATAAACTGAGGGTCTATTATCTGTCATGGCTCAGAAACAGGATACTTCACAATGACCCCGAGGTTGAGAAAAAACAAGGCTGGATTACGGTTGGGGACCTCGAGGGGTGTGTCCACTATAAAGTCGGTATGTCACCTTAGGCCATTTAACTATTTACTCATTTTAATACTACAATAATTGATGGAATTATATGAAAAACAAATGTGTATTTACAGTATTAAGGCTTAACCAATATGGGCTATATAATAAATAAACAAAACTGTTGAAACATTATTCAAAATTATAAATACATTTTCAGGCAATATGGTTGGTTGGTCATGGTTAAAATACTGATATCCAAGTTAAATTAAGCACTTATTTTTAGCATTGCTGTATTTATTTGGTCAGCCATCCAAAACAAAATTTTTCCCATGACAAATGGAAGACGAGTCATTATTTTTGCTTTTTTAGACATTACTCACCTCAATTATTTGCTTGGCCCAATATATTAATCTACGACTAATAGTTATACTGAAGATGCCTTCTGTTTTAAAGCATAATATTATCTACATTTTTTTTATTTAACAGTCAAATATGAGAGGATTAAGTTCTTGGTGATTGCTTTGAAAAATTCAGTGGAGATTTACGCCTGGGCTCCAAAACCCTACCACAAATTTATGGCTTTCAAGGTAAGAGAGAGGTCTGGTCCAGATAGACCCCTTTTACCCCCTTTTAGGAAGAGCAGCTGTGCAATCTTTTTGTATTAAACTGCATTACTTTAAAAGAAAGTAGGTTGTAGACTTCAACCTGGCAGGCTGGCACAAAATGTGCAAATTAAGTAGCTATTTTTGTCCTTCCGCCGTGAGTGTTCAGAGAATTATAACACCTGCAAGGAGAATATATCTTGGTTAACATCATTACATTTACAAACAACACTCTTGTTCATTTTGTCAGCACCTCCATCTTTCAAGTCTTTTACAGATCTACAGCACAAGCCCCAGCTGGTTGACCTTACGGTGGAAGAGGGCCAGAGGTTAAAGGTCATCTACGGCTCCAGCGTCGGTTTTCACGTGATAGACGTCGATTCCGGGAACCCGTATGATATCTACATTCCGTCCCACGTAAGTGAAGACGGGCAGGGCGGAGGCAGTCCTTCCCTCCTAGTCCTTATCCTGATTCCAATGGACTTTTAGTAAGACCATTTCTTCCCCGGGGACACTGATGCTTGTATCGTGTATGTCTTTTAATTACAGATGGGGTCCAAATGTTAAGTATAAATTTACATTATACTATCATAAATTAACAATAAACAAAATTATATTTGACTATAAATTAACTCAATAAATGACCATAAACCTGATTAATAATTGTAGTAAAATTGTTTATCAAAAAAAAATGTGAAGAGACACAGGATCTTATGTGGAATTCACACCAGACGCGGAAAAGGCGACAAGCGCGAGTGATTTACATGTTAAGTCAATGCTAAGACGTGAATAGGCATCCTGCGATGTGCGAATGGGGCGGAAGGCGCGGAGCGGGCAGAACGTTCCACGCAGCGCGGATGATGTGAAAAATGTTAACCAATCAGGAGCTTGCTCTAGTAGTGACGTGATTACAGGGAGCGAGCGGAGTCGCAGAAACCCCTCCCATGATGCAAATTTCCGCGTGAATGTTTCGAATGACTAGAATTTCACGCGCGAATGAAGTGAGTACACTCAAAACTACGCACAAATAGTGCGTTTTTGCCGCCTCTACATTATGCAACAACTTAGACGTCCATCTAACTGTGGGTTCACACCAGCCGAGTTTGAGGCGTCAAATCCGCGTCTACCGCATTTAGTTTGCCGCTTGAACATTTTGAGTTTACTCGCTTCAATCACGCGTGAAGTTCTGGTCGTCGAGACATTGACGCGGAGGTTCGCTTAGTGGGAGGGGTTTCTGCGAATTCTATGCTGCTTCCTTTGGTCGCGTCACATACTGGAGCGGGCTCCTGCTTGGTTAACGTTGTGCGTTTTTCCGCCAAATTTCAATTTTTTTAACTCATGCGTTTCCCGTGGCAACGCTCAATTCGCGCCGCGCTAAACGCCTCATAGAGACAGAGCGCAGTTATGCAAATTTGAAAACCACGCCCACGGGGGGGGAGGGGGACAATCCAACCGTCTCCATTGACTTTGTATTGCGAGAGGCCGTCTCCTTGTCATTTCTGGCTTATAACAAAAAACTGAATAATGCCTAAAAGCTGCTGTGTGACAATATGTACAGCTAACAAGCCAAAGAACCCAGAAATAAGTTTTTATAAGCTGTCGGGCCGTAAAACCCAGCTTTTAAGGAGGATAAAGTGGATCGCCGACTACGTTTCCCCCTATTGGACGCAGTTTTACTAATAGGAGTACTATGAAAAGTTTTCACTTTCGTGTCTTTAAACGCTCGTTGTTTGGGGTCGACAGCTTATAAAAACTTATTTCGAGATTAAACTTAAAAACAGAATAATACCTAAAAGCTGCTGTGTGACAAGGTGTAAATCTAACAAGCCAAAAAAAAACATAAGTTTTTATAAGCTGTCGACCTCAAAAAACGAGTGTTTAAAGACACAAAAGTGAAAACTTTTCATAGTACTCCTATTAGTAAAACTGCGTCCACTAGGGGGAAACGTAGTCGGCGATCCACTTTATTTTTCCTTAAAGACTGGGTTTTACGCTTCGACAGCTTATAAAAACTTATTTCTGGGTTCTTTGGCTCGTTAGCTTTACATATTGTCACACAGCAGCTTTTAGGCATTAATCTGTTTTTGTTATAAGCCAGAAATGACAAGGAGACGGCCTCTCGTAATACAAAGTCAATGGAGACGGTTGGATTGTTTTCCCCCCTGGTGGGCGTGGTTTTCAGGTTATGATGCGCTGCGCTCTGTCTCTATTCACGCCGTGTGACCTCCAGACATGCATCAACGCGTCTTCACAATGACTTACTGTGGGTTTACACCAAAAGCAAAGCGTGCAATCTCTGCCCATATCGCGTCATTCACATCGCCCCACGCGAGGACGCGTCTGATCTTTGCATTGACTTTGTATGTAATCTACTCGCGCAAATCGTTGAACTCGCATCTGGTGTAAACCCACAGTTAAGATTGAAATCACTCGCTTGACGCTTCTACTGCGGCTGGTGTGAATGCAGCATTATGCATAACTGCGTACTTGCAGACTACGGTCAATTTTTATGTGTATGCGAGGGTTGCGCATGTGCCTACAGGATAATGTAGTATGTAGCCCAGGAGATGCATTGCATTTTGTCGCAATGCGCATGCGTCGACTGTATGTGTACACGTATGAATCAAATAAAAGGCTGTGTGTTCGACTGTGTGCTTACATTCACGTACATGTAAAAAACAAACTATACTCCGGGCTTAGAATGACCTTAAATAACTACCTAAATAGTTTAATTTCTAATTCAGTGTAATTCACTCATTATTGGAGGTTTTGGTCAAATTGTTTGGACCCTGATTATTTTAGTGCAGTGTGTGTGAGTGTGCAGTGTGTATGAATGGTTATAAATTTTCATAAGACAAGGTCTCACTGTACTGGGAGTAACTGATGTTGTTGTTACATTATTAAATGTGATCGAAAAATATCTCCACTGTAAGAGGGAAAACCTCTCCCCGATCTACGACCTTTGACAAACCAAACTTCTATGCAAAAACTCGAACCAATGTGTTCCAGTGCCCCAATAGTGTTAGTGGGCGGTTTTGGGTCAGGTTGCCCAGGTGTGTCGGTGTGGTCGAGTGGAGGGCAGGAGTCTTGATTGTTGCAGCAGTTTCCACCCCAAACTCTGGCCACCCACAGCAGAGACAGTGGAGCAAAAACCTAAATGACAGGGCTCGACCGGGAAGGGGGGTGGGAAAGCAAGCGTCACCTGGTGGGGATTGTTTTGCACTACGCCTCGTTTTTGTCACCCCAAGGCTCATGTACGCCCAACCCTCCCTCCCCAGATTCAGGGCAGTGTTTCCCCTCACGCCATTGTGGTGCTTCCCAAGACCGACGGTATGGAGATGCTTCTGTGCTATGAAGATGAGGGGGTCTATGTGAACACATACGGCAGAATCACTAAAGACGTGGTGCTCCAGTGGGGAGAGATGCCCACCTCTGTTGGTAGGTTTGGTTGTTTATTTCACACAAAAGCTCCTCTTCTTCTTGTAGAGCACTGATGCTGGTCCGCGCAATTGCGCTTGACCTTCCCCGACATCCCTAAAAACCTTTAGTGAAGCTTCTCACTGAAAACCTTTCCACACTTTCCTATCTGCCTAAACCTTTGTGTTTGTCTGTGTCTCACATTTACATTTTCCTGTGTGATGTTTTGTTGATAAAACCCAAAACCAACCAGGCCCACGCCGAATCTGTGCTCGCAAACACATCTTAGATTTCTTTAAAACATGATATGCCATTCATAAAAACGCATATATATATTCTCCCCTTTGGGTGTTTGGCTCATAAAAATGTTTTGGTTAATTTGAGAATGCCAATAAAGAGTTTCATTCAACTATGTTTACACCTGGTTGCCTTTTAACAATGTGGTAAATGTTCAAATAAAAAAACATTTGCAGATTCTGCCTGGGCCTGGTAATGACTCATTTATTAAATATAAGCACGTATAATTTAGTAAAATAAGTTCCAGATGTTTCGATTCTTCATGAAGTTAATGTTTTTGCATTTAAAGTCAACATGAAATTGATTGCCCCTATTTACTTTCCTGATGCAGTTTCTGGTCATTACGTAATAAATATGTCAGCCAAATAGCCGTTTAGCTATTGTTAAAGGGACACTCCACTTTTTTTGAAGGTGTGCTCATTTCTCAGCTCCCCTAGAGTTAAACATTTGATTCTTGCAGTTTTGGAGTCCATTCAGCTGATCTCCGGGTCTGGCGCCAGCACTTTTGGCATAGCTCAGCACAATCCATTGAATCTGACTAGACCATTAGCATCGCGCAAAAAAATAACCAAAGAGTTTCAATATTTTTCCTATTTAAAACCTGACTCTTCTGTAGTTACATCGTTTACTAAGACCGACGAAAAATTAAAAGCTGCGATTCTCTAGGCAGATATGGAACTATACTCTCAAACTGGCGTAATATTCAAGGACTTTGTTGATGTAACATGGCTGCAGCAGGCGTAGTGATATTACGCACTGCCTGAAAATCAAATTTTTGACTCTATCGGAGCTGGAAAATGAGCATATTTTCGGAAAAAGTGGAATGCCCCTTTAAAGTTATCCAGCACAAGATTACGGCTTTGGTAAGATGTTATAAGGGCTGAATTACCTAAAAACACGTAACCTAAAACAAAGGTGAAGGTGATAATAACAAGTAACAATGGATTGGAAACCGTATAGATCTTTCAGAGCAAATTTGGCCCATAGCGTTCACGTCCAAATCACGTCCAGCCCTATGTCTTTGTTTTCATTGAATATTTTGTTACATAGAAATGTCATCTTACCCAAGTAAAATAGGATGCAAATACCATTTCATGTTGACTTGAAAGTCCATCAGTTAAACTGTAATATTGGTGTTTTCAACATTATTGTTTTGAAATGTTTTTTATAATCATCATGTGCGCCATGTGTTAGTTTTTGGCTTTGCTGAGTTTGTTTGTTTACTCATCAGCGAACAACGTAAGTGTTACGATTTAGTTTTGTCCCTGTCGTGTGTGTTTGCAGAATTACAGGGATTGAAATGCAGACAGGCGCCCAACTTTTTAGTTCTTATTGAATAATCATTTCATCTAAATTGTCAATTCTGCGCTCATAACAAGAATAAATTTAAACCCCCTGCTTTTTTCAGTAGCAAAGAAAGTCAAAACAACCAAGTATCATCAGTATCTCAATGAAGGACATCTTATCATTTCCAGTATAGTATTCAATGAGTAGCCCATAAGATGCTACTATACCCTTATCCATCAAACAAAAGGATCAAATATAAAATGAAATATAAAAATATGCTCAGAAACTGCTGCAATAATGGCCTCCTGATGATGTGGGGTGGCTTTAGCAGGTCTTTTCTTGAATAAACCTGGGCTGCTGTTGGACGTCAGAAGTCGTTGAGGAACGGGGTGTTATAACAATGCACTTTCCATTCCAGTGAGTGTCAACGCTTTCCTGTCACATGTTTTTTCTTTTTTTGTTCATCACCCCCTTTTGCCCACCCCCCTGCAGCTTACATCCACTCCAACCAGATCATGGGCTGGGGAGAGAAAGCCATTGAGATCCGCTCCGTGGAAACGGGACACCTCGACGGAGTTTTCATGCACAAGCGAGCTCAGCGACTAAAGTTCCTTTCAGAGAGAAACGATAAAGTATGTTTACATGACAGTGCTTATTGTATTTGAAAAATGGGGTATGGGAGACCAGGGGATGTTACAGACTATAAGAAAATGTGTAATGAATATGTCTTTGAATATGTCGCCCTGGACCACAAAACCTTACAAGAAAACACCACCATTTTTCAATATTTTACTATGTTCTTACCTCAACTTAAATGAGTTTATACATACCTATCTTTTTTTAATGCGTGCACTTTTAATCGTTGTACAGCGCTTCGTGAATGTGTTAGCATTTAGCCTAGCCCCATTCATTCCTATGGCTCCAAACAAAAGTTTTATTTTGTGCCACCATACTTACTCGTGTAACTACTCCCTTTAAATAGGGAAAACATGGAAGTGTTTGGTGGCTTTTAAAATGCTAACACATTCACAACACGCTGTACAAAGATTAAGTGCACGCATTGAAAAAAGATAGGTATGTATTAAATCATCTAAGTTGAGGTAAGAACATAGTAAAATATTGAAAAACGATGGTGCACTCTTAAAACGAATGTGTTAAAATAACACATCTTGTGTCTGGTTAGGGACAACACATCTAGTCTTGTTTTAACACATCTTGTGTTGTCCCTTCTATTTATTTGAACTTAAAATCAACACGAAATGACACATAATGTGTTAAAATAACAAAACAATGTGTTAAAATTAACACATCCAGGCACATTTAAACATGTATTATTAATAAATTAAAACATTAGTACCGAAGGCGAAAGCTATTCAGTACTAAAGCAATATTATTACTTATTAATTGTTGTTTTTATTCAGTGATTTTATTGTTTTTATTACTGTTGGCACATAAAAAAAATCTGGAAGTTTAAGTCTGTAAAAAAATGAAAATGTTCTTAGTTTACATGAAAATCTATAGAAAATCCAAAATTGTCTATAACAAAAAGCAATAGATTATAATAGTCTACGGGTTTTTGGTATGACAAAGAGACTTTAAATAATGACCTTGCTCCATCTGGACTCTTTTCTTTTTTTGCAGGTGTTCTTTGCCTCGGTCAGATCAGGAGGCAGCAGCCAAGTTTTCTTCATGACCTTGAACAGAAACTCCATGATGAATTGGTAATTCATCCACGCCCTTCCCTGCATTGTATCCGTGGACCTTTTCTGCTTTATTGAAAAGTGTGAAAAAAGGAAAGACAGGCAGAAAATCCAGGTGTGCCAGACACAATACGGCAAGCAGAACAAAACTTTCCCGGGTCCTTCCCAGAAGAGTCAAAGACGGATCAAACCCAACTCCACAGCCAAAATCTGGACGCCTCCACGAACAGCAAAGAGGCTCCAGAGAAGAACAACCGGTCTGCGTTATTTTTTATGGCTCTTTTGTTGATGTACGTGGGGTCCTAATGTTTTTGTCATTGCAAATATGTATCTAGATTCTTCTGGAGACGATTAGTAAAAGACTGGAATTATGGGATTCAGAAGAAGCAAACAATTTGTACTGTTAAGACACTTTTGACACAATTTATCACCAACGCTGGTGAAACTTCCCCAGTGGGGTGTGATTTGTGTGTTCGAATATTTACACCCCAGACTTTTGTGGGCATATTTCATCCACACTTTGCTTTTTAAAACAAAACACAATCTTTTTCATGTTTCAGCTCGGAATGCACACGGATGTTTGTGACGTCGGCCTAATGTGAGACTTGTATGATACTTGATTCATGACTACATTATATTGGAGCAGACACACCTTGGGCTGTACACAAAATGCCTTAAATATGAATTTAAATGCTGCTCGATTTTATTTTGATGTTTGTGCGTATTTCTGTAAAAAAGGGAAAATACGATAATTGATGCCTGTCGATAAGGACGTATAATGGAAATATGCATGGTCTACTCTGATCCTAAACATTAATAATGTGCATTCCTAGTTCATTTTCAAAGGTCTGTAGTATTTAAGATCAACCTGCACTGTAAAAAGTGTTAGATCAACTTAAAAATTACTTCAATTGGTAACACCTAAAAAATTTAGTTTTTTCAATTTTTCAACTTGTATATTTAAGTGAAAAATACTTTAAGTTAAAAATTTAAGGTGTTACCCTTTAAAATAATTTTTTAAGTTAAGATCCAACTTTTTACAGTGTGTGATCAGGCACTGTTTTTTGTGCTCAGGGAAATGGTGCTTCTCAGACCTTACACAATGAAACTTCGTGGGGCACTCTTAGCGTTTAAGAGTTGCAAAATGCATTGTTGTGTATTGCAGGTTAACCTCTTTAATGATCCTATAAGAGACATTTTTGATGTTGGAGTGAATCTAAACTGCAGGAATGACTTTTTATCGAAATCACAGTGCAGCGTAACGCAGACCGAGCACTTGATCTTTAAATACTACAGAGTTTTGTACTGAAACATCAAAAAGTCAAGTACATTAATATTTCACAATAGCTGTGTTAGACTGTGTGCACTATGTATGTGTAGATATGTGCATATGAATGAATGAATGATGTAAAGCGTTCCACTAACATTACAAAAAAGTGTAGTTGTGTTATCATCAACATACCAGCAGTCTGTAATTGTTGAGGAAGGGGGTGAAACGCCCCTCCACGTGTCATTTAGATAAGAATGTGCTGCGGTTTTGACGTTTATGTTCGCACAACTCTCAGCAAAGTGCAATAAAGGCCAAGGGAATAGAGACGTGGTGAGTAAAGCCCTCACTTTTCCTCAAATTAAGGATCTTTAATCTCCTACTATATATATATATATATATAGAGGGACGTTCAACAACACTCTCTGTAAATATCCTGCCTCTGAAATGAATGCATTTGAAACTGTGAGGGTGTGACAGTCTTGTGTGATGTTTTTGTGGCTCTGTATAAGATCCTCTTCCTCCAAATGTATCACAGATGTGGACTCAATTTGAAGATTATGTGCGATTCACATCCGAATCGGTGAACAAACGGTAGTGTTTTGTAAGTAGAGCTTCCCTTTTGGCTACCTCGTTTCTGTTCACCGGGTGAATCGGTTCAGTTTTTTATGTGGATAATGAACATTGATGCCGTTAATAAAACCTCTATATGTGACACAATATAAGGCAATAGTCAAGACCGTAGATTTAAGGGGGAAGTATTCCTTCAATGGGGTGTATTATATCTTTTTGAAATGCAACTGATAGACCAGTACATTTTTTTTTTTTTAGTTTTTCAAATTGTCAAATCTGAATAGGTATTTTGCATCAATTGGCTTTAAACTTACTTCTTGTTAAACATAAAAAAAATGTTTTTTTTAATGCAGAGGTGATTTAAGTATACTATGTGAAAATTTCATTAAAAAGGTCAAATCTTTTCTTAAAAATAAATAAATAAATCATGGTGCAATAGCCTATATCTCTTGCAATTAACAGCCAATACGACTTCAGAATAATAGACTTGACGTCTTTTGAAATGACAGCATTCTATAAAAATATATGAAATAAATAAATAAGAAATTCTTCAGTATACTTTCATTTGTATACATTTTCATTGCCGTTTTGGAATGCCAATAGTGTGTAAAATTTACTTAACTGGAAACTTGCCCTGCAAATTGAACTCCATATGGTTGTATGTGCAAGATTTCTGTCTCCCCTATTTGTTATGGGGTCTTTTCCAATTTATCAACACATGTCAACTGTGACGTTGGTTGATTTCATTCTTTCATGCACCATCTCCAATGTGGTTGCATTGTAACTTTTTTTTAATGTGTGTTTGATCTTTTTTTACATTGACTGGACGTTGATACAGTAAGTACATCCATTTATATTCAGGCTAAATCAGTTGTTGATTTATTTCTTTTATTATTTTGTGCATTAAACTATGATTTATAGCACAATGAGTATTCTGGATTTTTTATTTTTATGGTTGCTCCTCTGTGTGTGTTTGGGTGAGTGCGTGTTAAACATTTTAGAAGCCTGTAAAACTACCAATAAAGAAGCAAAAACAGGCATATTCGCTATAAGAGAAAGAATGATGAGGGTTTTTCATCTTAAACTGACCATATCATTTTTGTTTGGTCAAAATATGTTGCCATGATGATATTAAACTATAGGCTGAGGTAATTTTAATAACATT
Source organism: Misgurnus anguillicaudatus (assembly GCF_027580225.2). Lineage (NCBI taxonomy): Eukaryota > Metazoa > Chordata > Actinopteri > Cypriniformes > Cobitidae > Misgurnus > Misgurnus anguillicaudatus. The sequence goes on along the minus strand of NC_073361.2, from coordinate 23,773,425 downwards.
TTTAAAGCTAAGAAACTAAAATGGGTGGTTATCCCGCATAACTTTAAATGTAGCTCGGACTTTTAAGAGACTTTGATCTCATTTAATCTGTGCCTAGTCCATAGTGGTGTTTTAGTTTATTGCTTTCAATTTATGATGTGAATCAAACCAACAGCAAAATCTCCTGTCATCCAACCCACAAAAGAACTGAATCTTCTATGAAATATTTTATGGACATAAAACTTTTTTAAACACAGCTTTACTTATCTGATTCATGTTATTTATTGTTTTGTACAGTGCTGGTATCACATTGTGTTTAGAAAATAGCAATTATTGCTGTTTTTTCTAAGAAGTTTTCCTGAATTGTATTCTGAATTTGTTTGAAAGAACTATGAGAGCTATTACAATGTCAAAGATCATTTAAAGACTGCATTATTATACAATAGTTTTAACTGTTTTGTTTCTTCTTTATAAGTTGTTGGTTTGTTTAATTTTTTAATGCAACTTTGTTATTATTGGAAAATATTTTAAAATAGATTTTTTTGTAAAATTATTCTGGTCTTTTTGTTTATGTTTAAATAGGAATCGACAGAGGAAAATTGCATATCAAATGTGATAGTAAAGCAGGCTGGTGGATCATTATAGAAAACCTATTAGCAATAATAAAAATGTTGGATTTTGTCAGACGTCATGTCTATTTTGGCTGTATAACAATATAGCTGAAATTTCTTAGTAGTTTTGGATCGTATTCAAATTGAGTTAAAAGTTTCTGAATGAGGACATGGATTGTGAAATACATTTCACAAAATCACCCCGTGTGTTTACTTGTCTCCTAAAACAACTTAATTTTTTTCTTTGCCTTTTTTGAAAATAAATTGACACATTAAAACCATGTGTGTTGTCTTTTTTTGTAAAAAAAAAATGCATTTGGCAGACGTGACTTTAGACTCAAACCCTTAGGTACAATTAATATTGATAACGCCACTGAAACAAGAAGTTAGGAAGGGACATCTTTCTTTTTAAAAATAGCCAATAGGGTTTAGTTTATCTTTCATTCAGCATTAAAATTAATGTCTTAAAATTGTTGATACGTATTGGAATAAGTGAGAGAGTGTAAATTTTGAATTCATACAATTTTTGTGGAGCACATATTTTTAAACACACTACCGATCCTAAGCGCTAAGCGGCAGTAAGCACACACATTTATCTCACGTCATCATCATGTCCGCAGAGGAACAGAAGTCCCGCCCACTGTACGGGTGCCGCGTTAAAATTGGCCGCGCCTGCGCGTTGACGTTCCTTTTTTTCTTGGAAGTAAGTGCTGCATGGAGCGTGTTTGAATTGTTCAAATATGATCTAGAACTTTACCGCTTGATTGTTTTTCCCCAAACTATGTGTTGGACTCGTATATGTGTGTCTGAATGTCGAATATAGCCAGAAGGTCTTTAGAAAGTGTGTGAAGGTGCTGCTTTAAAGCGGTTCGCGGTGTGTGTAGTTGTCGCAGGCCGCGAGCGAACAGTGCCGCACGCGCGAGGCCTTTCCCCGCGCTCGCCGTGACTTGTCATTTAATAAGACAGAGGCACGTGAGAAACTTTGACTTGACGTATACCGGCCCGTTCCCCCATCGCTTTAGTTAGTTTTGATTTTATCGCTTGTTCTGTCAGATGTCGGAATTTAGGTGTGTGTCTGTTTAAAATTATTTTCGGAAGGATGGGCGTTAGCATGCTAGCCTAGTCATTGATTAGCGGCGAAACCACGTTGACTCGATGTGCTCGCGCCAACTCTTATCGCAGAAACGTTACGCACCATTAACTAGTTAAATAGTAAACGATTATACTAGAATAACACGCTTTTTATGTGCGTTTAAGCCCAACTTGTTACGGCAAGTTATTTGCGCGTAGTTACGGTGAGTCCATCTGGCCTGGCTTGGCGTGGTCATTGTGTGTAAACCAACCACTGTAAGATGTCATTTGACGCACATTAAACGTTTTAACAACACTTTAGCATACAATGAAAGTTGTTGTTGACCGTTTGACGAGGTCTAATCGTTTCTTTTGGGTAAAACCAAGTGGTGAAATTGGAGTAGCATGATGCGGCAGGTTTGCAGCCAATCCAATAAACCAGACCGTTATGGCTATCGGTGGTTTTAAAATAGTTTAGTAAATGGTTGATGCATTTTTACTACTAGTTAGTTTATTTTAACCAGGATATTTACGAGACTGAACTTGTCACTACGGCAAACTCATAGGGTGGCAGACAGTGGAAACTTCGGATCACTTATAACGTCGCCTGTCTGTTTTGTGTAACCATAATGCAAGCTTGTTTTTTTATTTAAGTGTAAACGCATAGTAACTTCTTCTTGCCTTGTTTTATAGTGCCCCTTGATTAGTACCCCATCATGGCAGATCCAGATCTTGATTTCACCAGCGGTGATGCAGGGGCCTCTGCCACCTACCCCATGCAGTGCAGCGCCCTGCGCAAAAACGGATTCGTGGTCCTCAAGGGTCGCCCCTGCAAAATAGTTGAAATGTCTACTTCTAAGACTGGCAAGCACGGTCATGCAAAGGTAAGCGTTGACGTTCTTTTTTTCTGTGGGATGTCTGTTATAGTATTTGCATTTTTGTTAAGCTGAAGTGTCTCTCAACAGGTTCACATGGTTGGAATTGATATTTTCTCAAATAAGAAGTATGAAGATATCTGTCCCTCCACCCACAACATGGACGTGCCTAACATCAAAAGAAACGATTACCAGCTGAGAGCTGCATGGCTTGACGTATTTCAAGAAGGCATTTAACAGAGTGCAGTATCCTATAACTTGGGGCTGGGTATCGTTTCAGATGTTCCAGATCGATTCGATTCACAAGCTATCAAATCGATTCTCTGTCGGATTTTCTTGAATCGATTTTTATACTCGATTCTCTATTCAACTCAACGAATATAGATTATATAGAATATTATATTAAAATATAGACTTAATGAATGAATGACAGGCTTGCCGCTCGCTCCTTGGTAACATCGCGGAAGGCAAAAGAGTGACATTTAGTGGAGAAGACTAGTAATTAGATTACCGTTAACCGTTAATGTTTGCATACATTAAAGGGGGGAAAATAGATTTGTGGCCTTTAAGAATCGATTTTAAATCGACCACGTTAAAAAACCATGATTAATCGAAAAATCTATTTTTTTGCCTAGCCCTACTATAACTTGAACTATACTACCATGTTCTTCATGGAATGGGTTAATGTCTTTGAATTTGTCAGTATTATCATTTAGTTTGTAGCCCCAGTTTTGTGTAATGAGGGAGTGTCCAGTACTTAACTTGTTGCTGTTTATTCAAGATTGAAATATCTGTCCTTGCCCTAATTGTACTTAAACGACCCTGATGTGTGAAAGCAGTGCACATTTGTGTTATGTTAAAGTAGTTTATTTATGAACTAGTTGGAATTGGCACGTTTTCTTCAAAATGATTACAAACTTTATCAATTCTTTTTTCCCTTGTGTTTGAATACATGTACTCATACATTAAGATTGCTATTCGGTTCAATAGTATTTATATAGTGCGCTTTCACAATTGTTTCAAAGCAGCTTTACATTAATAAAGCAGTAGAAAATGCACAAAAATCAGACTACAACAAAAGTAGCAAAGAACAGCAGCTAAGATTAAACCATACTAGTGAGTATTAATGTAACGTATAGACGGTTTCAGCAGTAGCAACATAAACAAGCGGCTTTCGTGGTCAACACGTAACTTCTGGTAAATTCTGCTAAGAATAATTAACAACAAAGTACTTTAAACATTGTTTATTTATATAACAAGCAAAATAAACAACACATAGATTACCTGGGAAACCAAAACATTTGTTACTTTCGACAAGGTATTTGTTAAAGAGTTCAGTTTAGCGACTAGTCGGACCATTAAAAAAAACCTCAAACCGGAAGTAAGGTTCGGACCAGATGCGTATCACGTCACTGCATGTGCGTCCAATGAAACAGTCTGTAGAAAAAAGTTTTAAGTTAAGCCAATGTCAGCTGACTCCCTAGGGGTTGAATAAACTCCTAGGAAGAAAAAAAATCACTAGAGGGAGAGACAGACAGACATAGCTGATCCTATAGAAAACATACTATATATTAACTACTATATCATAACATTTTATGGAATAATTTTTTTTATTACAATTTAAAGGAAGCAGTTGGTTGGCAGACTTGGGGGGGCCGTTCACGTCACGCCTTAAAACGGTTTCCTGTCACATGACCTGTGCTGCACTTGTTGCATTCTGAAAAGTTTGTTTTTAACTCGATTTTCCAGGCGCGTCGCACCACTTGTGCGTCGCTTCCATTATGAGTGCACATATTGCGGGCCTACATTTGAAATGATGAACTTGAGCGTGCAAAAGACGCGATTATGTGAATCACTCCTGTCCAGTAGCAAAAGATACTATATATCAAGTACTATAAAAATGAAAAATTAATGCTGGTGCATTAAAGTGCTGACCCAGGTCCTCTATTTGGACTTTAGTATGGTTTACCTGCTGATTGTTTATTAAAATGAAATGCTGTATAAAGCAGCGTGAGTTTCTGATGGGCATAAAGAGTCATTATTTTTCGTATTAAACTGTTCCAGTTTATGTAGAATTTGCTTAAGACCTTCTCAATTTTGCTTTGCACTTGCTTTTTAGCTGGTCGACATCAGCGAGGGATTCCTGTCTCTTATGTTGGACAACGGTGATGTGCGTGAAGACCTGCGTGTGCCAGACGGTGACCTGGGCAAAGAAATTGAAAGCAAATTTGCAGCTGGTGAAGAGATGTTGGTAAGTGCACCTATTTGCTTTAATGCACACCTTGCTCAGCAGTTTCTGGAGTTGCTGAAAATATTGGATTTTTAAAATTGTTTCTTGTTTGTCTACCAGGTTACTGTGCTTTCAGCTATGGGTGAAGAATCTGCTGTGGCTGTCAAACCCATGACCAAATAGGAAGAAAGACTGGGCTGCTCAGGCTGCAACATACTACACTTTAACAGATCTCTTGTATTTGTTTTTTGGTTTTATGTCACCAAAGCTATGGCCTTCACAAGCAACCTCAAATAGTTTTTGTTGTGATTGTATTCCTTTTTTCTCCTTCAATACCGTGCTGGACTTGTCGGGTCAGTTGGCATTCTCTCGGATGAGGTTTATTATTGTCAGTGTGTTTACCCCCAAACGCCCCATTCTGCGTTTTTTTCTCCCCCTTCAAGTTTTTACCACTTACATTCCTGAATGTTTAAAAATGGGATCCATTTTCCTTTTTGTATTCTTCAATCGTAATTAGCGTGCAGAATTTATGCAAGGTCTTGCGACGAGAGGAAAGTCCCAACTGACACAGGAACTTACTTTGCCCTTCCCGGGTGCCATACTTTGACCGTCTTTGTTGTCTACGCCATACTGGCACTGATTCATTTCTCTTGATTGAATGCCTTTTCCCCCCCCAAAAGTGAGATGCACACTGGTAGTTGGCACTTCCTTGTACTAGCAGTACCTTCTCAAGTAAAACCGCTATGACCGAGAAATAAACTCCAGTGAAATTCTTAAAAGCCAGTTTCAAATTGTTCAGAAGTGGAAAGGATGTGATGGCCATGTGCGAATACCTCTGTAACACAATAGCAGCCAGCTTGATTTTGGCTGTCATTGACAACCTTAAATAAAGTGTTGAAGCCTGTTATTTGTCTCCAGGTAGGCTCTTATCAGTGCTGCCCCAGAATTAGCTCGGGCTCTCACTAAGGACTAAATCTTCGGGAGCTCCGATCTTCCTTTGTTCACTCGAGGCCTTTGTCATCTGACTGGAGAGAACAAAATAAAAACTTAATAGATGACCGTTCCTTTTGTTTTTATGAAACACATGATCAGTGTTTAAATGAAAATTTAAGCTCTACAATGCTGGTTAAGGTGTTTCTGACATTTGAGCTAATCTGTTATACTTCATCAGTATTTTATCACGCCCTTGGTAAAGAAGAGAAAATGTCTCTTAGGTTGGATTTATGGATGATTACCTAGTCTTAATTTGTCTGTGGTAAGTTGGGGCCAGACAGTTATTCTTGGTAATGTTTATTGTTTTATGAGACATGTTTTTTCATATCAAACAGTAGTGCACTGTAAAATGTCAAGGGTTCTGTTTAGGTCAAGTAGAAATATTAGTGAAAACGATCAAGAAGGAAAACATTTCACTTTGTGTGACTTCAAGGTCAAAAATTTTCAAGCTGATGTGTTTGAAAATTTGTGTTAAATGATTAAACATTTTTTAATTTTAAATAATGAAAACATTTAAAAGGGATACTGTAAGGTTTAGTTTCCCTTTGGAGACCTGCTATGAATGCATCACCTATTCAGCTCTCATGAGTTAACAATCATATCAAGGTTTAGCAAAAATGTGTCATGGGCCATCATTTTATTAAGTGAGGGCACATGCTAGGAAAGAAAGGGAAAGCTTTGGGTTGGGCTGTTGATCTGCATAGGTTGAAACCAACACTCATTTTCCTTTTATGGCTGTGTGCCCAGGCAACACTCACTCCAAATGTGCAGTTCAGTCTTGACACGAGGCATTGCAATCTGTTCAGACTATAAATCAGCTACAGTGCAAAGTTTTAACTCGTGAACTGTAATATACAAATCATTGCTGATCCATATATTTAATGCAACTTAATTTTAACATATTTAAATTTTGACAAAATGGCTATGACATTAGTCATATTAGAAATGGGTTTCTGTTGAAATGTGTATGTACACTTACTGCTGCAGGTAATCTGCCCATAACTGGCAAAAACAAATTGTGCACATGTGCCTGCTAAGGCCTCACCCAATTTTGCTTGGAATGTCTGCCAGGGTGAGTCATGCTTCCTTAGTAGGCATGCAGCACTCGGTTTCTGCTTGGCTGTATTGTTACATTTTAATGTTTGCATATTTGTTGTTATATTAATTTCTTAGCTTCAATAAATCATGTTAATTATTTAAACAAAGACGGACTTAGAGTTAGTTAAATGATACTGGCGTATGCATGTGACATAAGCAGCGATGCGCAAAGCTATCGGATTATGACGTTTAGCGTATGAAGTTCCGCGAGAGCTAGTTCTCGAATCTCTCGAGGCACTATGATGTCGAAAACGGCATTTCTCTCTACAATTTTAATTATTATAGTATTTCAATTAGTGCGTGAAATATGTAATGTGAAACGAATTTAGGAAATGTCGAAAATAGAATAAACTTATTTGCAAAGCTAAATAAGTGTGTGAAACAAATGGCTTCTTACGAAAATGAACCCTAGTTCTCTACAGTAAGCGTAGTTTGACTATGTTTTTCGCAGTAAAACTATACTAACACACACATTTACACTACATTAACCACTGGTTCACTACTGTAACTATAGTTTATCTATTATATTAGGAATACCTTAGAAACCACAAATTTGTCATTGTCTTACTACAGGAACCATAGTTTGAACTGAACATGATTTGTAATAAAACTACGGTAGAGTAAAAATTCCCCCAAAACAATACAATCACCTTGGCATTTTTAAAAGTATTTGCATAAAAGGGTGGCTATTAAAATCCTCGTTGAAACCCTTTCGACTGGCAGCCAATCATAGGGATGGGAGAAACGAAGCTTTTTGAAGCTTCGAATCAATTGAATCAATGGCTTCGAAAAATGATTCACTCTTACGAAGAGCTCGAAACACCTAAATATGGCGGCTCCTGCTGGCGGAAACATGAAAGCAACAAGATCTCAGTCCAAACATTTTAGCCTTTTTACAAAAACATTGCAAAATTTTTCTAAAAAAAATATGTTTTTAAGAAAAATAATTATTTAACTTAGTCCAGTAAAAGTCTTATTATATGTTTTTAGTTTTATTTAGGGCAAACAGATCATTAATACTCTCCCCTTTTGATTATGCACATGTTTGTTATTAAATCTGTCTATAAACAAAAAGTAGGCAAATGGTAGTGTTATCAGGATGAATGTTTTATAAACTTGAATAATAAAACTGATCCTAGTACACCTAACCACTGCAAATCGCCACTGTTCAATGTTTTCACTATAATCAACACCCCCTAGTATTAAACCATCGGATTTTCGAAACAGTTATAATGTAAAATAAATAATATCACGTGAATTGGCCAGTTTTACATACGCTCGGAACCATTGATTCGAAACAAAAGATTCATGAATGTTCATGAAGCAGTGCTTCGAAATCGCCCATCACTAGCCAATCATATCCGAGCAAATGATGACTAACCTCGCGCGGACCTACGTCACTTCCTCTTTCAAACTAACCTCACCAAGATGGCACCGGTATGTATCGAGCCGGAGACCGGCTTTGTGTTTAAATGCGTAATATGCGGTTTTTTGTGTCAATATCAGAAAAGGGATATTTAAGTGTAAAGTTATACTGCGTGCCTTTATTTGTGGATATAATAATGTTTTGATGCGTTAGTGAGACTTTCGGTAGACACGTGGACTAGAGACATTTTAGCACGACAGAGCCATTAGCTGTTCAAACGTGAATGTATCAGTTTCTTATTAAATCTATACATTTTAAACATTTCAAGTATTAGCAATGCTTCATTTAAAAGTTTTATTCACCGAATGGTTTTCACATAGTAATCAAATTTAACTTGGTTTCTTCAGAAAAGGCAGCCTGTCGTTAAAAAAGGCAAGAAGGGTGCTTCCTGGAAGTTTACCCTGGACTGCACTCACCCTGTTGAGGACGGGATCCTGGACTCTGCCAATTTTGTAAGTTTGATAAGGAAAAATGCACTACTTTTATTCATTCTATACCTATAATCAACGTAAGAGGCTTCAGATAAGTGTTTAAATGTTTATCATGAAATATTCAGGTAGTCGAATCTCTAATGTTCCTCACAACTAGGGTTCCCTTCCCTAGTTTAATGCCTAGGGCTATCTTCCCTAGTGTGGTCATGTTGTTTTATCACTAACAGGAAACCTTTCTAAAAGAGAGGGTGAAGGTTAATGGCAAAACAGGCAATCTAGGAAACGTAGTGCAAATTCTTCGTCAGAAGAACAAGATCAGCGTCACATCAGAAAAGCAGTTCTCTAAAAGGTATCTGTTTCATCAAACAACTTCTGTTGCATTGTTAATGTTTTGGCTCAAAAGCTAATACTCTTTTGTTCCTCAGGTATCTGAAGTATCTCACAAAGAAGTACTTGAAAAAGAACAACCTGCGAGACTGGCTGAGGGTGGTGGCGTCGGATAAGGAAAGCTACGAGCTGCGCTACTTCCAGATTAGTCAAGATGATGAAGAGTCTGATGCTGATGAGTAAAGGCTTTGTCTGGAATTGTTTGTGTGTAGTGAGGTTCTGCATAAGCTGTCACCATCAAAAGCAGGACCATGTGTTTTGATATTCTTTGTTAATAAAAGGATACACACTGAAATAAAGTGTCTTATTTCTGTGCATAAATAGGTAATCAGTTTAATTTTTTTAGGACATTGAATTAGCAACATACAGCAATTACAAAACTTGACAGTAACAATACAAATACAATGTATGCTAAGGGGATTTACAATAAAATAAAATACAGATTTTTGGAATTTTCAGATCCTTTTGCTTTAAAGAGAGTCTTATAGAATTAATATAAAGTTCCATTTTGTTTTTTAAATTATATGAAATGTTGGGTTTTTTTTATGAAAATTTACATTTGTGTGTATGAAATTTTGCTAACAGAAGAATCAGATTTATTATGTAAATATTATTGGTAGTATGGTAGTGTCTTTGATTCCTCAATACACCAAAAAGCACATGTTTCCAAAGTAAAACAACATCAACATTTTTAATAAAATCACAAACATTTTCCCAAAACGGTTTTACAAGTGGGCAATACCAATATAACTTGAACCAACGTTTTTAAGCTGTTCATCAGTTTAATGTATGTTTACAAGTTTACTTTTTAAACGTATGGTATAAATAAAATAACCTGGTGTTTTTACACAAAATGTATGCAATAAATATTACATTAAAAATTTGTAGTTGGGGAGGAAATGAATATATGCTATCAGTTGTGAATAATTCCTCAATTTCCCAAGTGGGATCAATAAATGTCTATCCATCAAAGTCTATTTCACAGTTGCAATGAAACTTAACCAATAAAAAAAACTAAAACAATTCTCATAATAGGACAGTTTCAGTAATATGACTTGTTTATGAAATGTTTGATAAAAGTGGCTTTAATAATAATGTAAGGTTAATATATGTCTTTAGATTGGAAAAATAATAAAATTGTGAATGTGATGATGAATTTTCTGGTTAAGCAATATATAATAAGTAAACATGTATAGAATTGAGTATAAAAATTACTGATACGTTACTCATTCTTAAAAGTCAAATATATAAACAAAACATATAATAGCTGTGGATTTAAAAAAAATTGAAACTGCTCAAAGCAATTTTGGTTATACTGGTATATCACTATTAAAACAAAGCAGTAATCCTCATTTTCTCTTTGCCTACACGCTTTAATGTCAAATTAGGAGCTTATTTGAATATGTAGAGCTGAATTGCTGTAAACATTCTGAAATCACACTGATGTAATAATATAAACCCAAAACTGAGTGATATTGATCTATTAAGTATTAACATAGTGTTACCTTTTAAAATGTTATCTCATATAGATAATTTAATCTTTCATCATATTCTTCAACTGAGGTCAAAGGTTAGTGAAAATCTTACCAATAGATACCATGGTAGATCAGAAGAGATAAGAGTTAAACAGATTAGCACTGATTGGTATAACATCACTATATAAACTCCTCCACTATCAGGTATACCGCTGCTTCTAACCAGGATGTTTTCTACTAATAAGCAAAAAGAAGTCACCGAACCAACGTTATGGACCGGCACAGAAAGAAAACGTATTAGAGAGCGATTTCGTGCTACTTTGGCTGGGCTCCTGGAGCTGGAAGTCCTGAGGGTCAGACACAAAATGATGGTAGAAACAGCCCTTGAAAAAAATTCCGACCATCTTGAAGATACGTCCTACTCAACAAATATCCAGGATGGACAGAATCAGTACTGGGTGGAAAAAGGCACCTTGAGGCGTAGTTTTTCTGAAGAGGCTGTTCATGAAACAGTTAAAGCCAGAGGGCTTTGGTCATGTTCTAGTCTTTCTTCCGAGGACCTTCTTTACAATAAGTGCTTTAAGGAAAGAAGCTGGCATCAACAGGAACTTCACATGGATATGGGTAGTCAGTCGAGGTCTAGTTCAGGTTTTTGTGACAGTGATGTTTTTACCCTTGGTGATGATACTGTCAGGTCTCTCTCCACCTCCATGGCCTCCTTAGCATCCAAGAACTCCTTGGGAGAACTGGAATGTTTTATGGATGAAAGAACTAACCGACCCATTTTATTCCACAACATCAAGGAACGTAGAAGGCGAAGTGAAGATGAGGTTCGATCCCATTTCTCAAATGAGGTGATTCCTGAAGATGGTTTCTTGTCTTTGGCCGATCTGTATCCTGACTCACACTGGCCAGATGTTTCAGACGTTCTTCAGCCTAAAATGGTCTTGCAACCTACTTACCGTTCTGATCTACCAAGTCACCAGGGCATGGAAGTGTATCGCTACCCGAGCCCGCTGCATGCTGTGGCACTGCAAAGTCCACTTTATGCTTCTCACAGCCCCCAGAACAACAGGAGAAAGAATGGAAGGCATTTTTCACAAAGCTCTGTTGCTAACGCAAGCTCTTTGCTAGGACAGGACCCTGCTCGTTTCTGCAAGTTTTGGAAATGTTCTTGCTGCCATGCAAAATCTTACTTATCATCCAAACTACTCTGGAGGGATGTGCACCTGAACAGTCACAGATGCGAGGAGGTCATTTTGAAACGGGTCAAAGTTCAACACCAAAGCTCTTCTGCACAAAAAGGGACACAATCACGGTCAAGGAGAAACATGTACCGCACCAACTCTTTGGGAAGAAACAAATCATCTGTCTATTCATTTCAGTCCGCAGAAAAACAAAGAACCTCCACTGAACCTAGCTATGAAAAGTCATATAAATAAATAAAAATGTTGCTAAAAGTCAAACGGCTGCTTTGAGCAAACTGAACGTGTACCACCAGTACAAAGGAGAGACGAAAGCAGTTTAATGGACAAATTAATTAATGGACATTGATTATTTTGAATTCCTAAAAATCAAACTTGTACCAATAAAGAAAAAAAGGCTATTATTCCATTTTGCAATAAAAGTTACAAATTCATATGTGTGTACAAACAGATCCTGTATCAAACATTTTCAATGCAAACCATTTATTAACTCAGTAAGAGATAACAACAGTAATTAAAATGCACCTAAACTGTCAAAACTGTGCAGAAAAAAAAACAAAATAAATTTACTGATTATAAATTGTACTGGTTTTAATGGAAACTATAATGGTCTCTGTGGGTCTCTACCTGTAACCAGCAGAATTAAATTGGAATAAAACCCACTTCATTAAAGAATGTAGTGGTTTCAATGGTAACTTCATTAAAGAATGTAGTGGTTTCAATGGTAAACAGCTGCAGGTTCATAATATATTTGTAATACAACTGTTCAAATGTCATTCCTAAACTACAACTTACAGAATCTAAAAGGAATATTTTTGGAATAGCCGTGTTGACGGTTTGATATGGCATAGAATTTGGAAATTACTTCATATTTATACTTCAATATTTATTAAGAAAAAAATAAAAGAAATCTCTTTTAAACAAATTTATAAATATTACCCCAGCAAATATTTCCTTGTGAACAGATTTAATTGTGACATTGAAATGTTTTTTACTTTTTTTTCATTTTTCAATGGGTTTTTTTGTCTTACGACATGTCATTACATAAGGAATATTATTTGTTTAATTTGTTACTTTTATTGGCAAAGTTTAGTATACATAAATGTAAATATATACTAAAATGTAATTATAAACCATTAATCCAAATTTTGCTATTAGAAGTTAAGCAATACCTAAAATCTATTTATAATTAAACTGATAAACAAGAAAGCTGTTAAATTTATTAATTTATTTAACATTTCAATTTTTTTCTTTTATCCCCTGGCTAATGTTTTTTTTTTTTTTAATATGAGTGAATAAAAAAGAAAAAAGAGGCAGCATAGGATTTAAACTATTCGCAAAAACAAATCTAAAATAAATATTTTTTCCAATTTTTATAATTCTTCTGATCCCTTAACTGAAATGCATAATTTAGACAAATTTACAAAATTCCCGATAAAAAAATACTATGGCAAAGACAGTTGTGGCTAGAAGGGATAAAACTACGGCCAAAATCTCGCCAAAAAACCCTAATAACTCTAAACGTAAATTTAACGGGATTATGCCGTAGCTGTATACTATCTAGACATAATCGTTGTTTTCATTCTAATCCTACCCCCAAACCTAACCCTAAACCCAACATCTCGCGAGATGTGGCCGTAGGTGTATCCCCTCTAGCCTTTACCAGCGTTCGAAAGGTGGCGTCTAGGAAGTAACAGGTATTCAGTAATTTTTAAGAATACAAGCATACTATACGACATTCCAAAATAAGGAATACAAATAAATGCAGCATTGAAAATTATTAGGAACACTGGTTTATTTGATTTAGGAGTGCGTAAATTATTCTGTTTACGTTTACACTCCATTACAGTAGGTGGCGGTATGCACTTATGAGTTTGGTTCACAATCCGCCATAAAACTCAAAGAAGAAGAAGAAGAAAACGACGTCACTTCCTATAGCGTGACTTGACTGTTTTCGGGCCGTCAATCCAGCAGATCGAGCAACCAGTTTGGACTGTACGTAATACGTTTTATTGTTTATTAACAACAATAATGTCTGAGGATAGAGCTGAACGTTCTGATGGACGGATGGTGAAGATGGAGGTCGACTACAGTGCCACTGTAGATCAGCGTCTGCCTGATTGTGAGAAAATGGCGAAGGCGGGCCGACTACAAGAGGCTGTTGAAAGTCTGTTGTCTTTGGAAAAGCAAACGAGGACCGCCTCAGATATGGTCTCCACTTCCAGAATCTTGGTGGGAATCGTTAAGATGTGCTACGAAGCGAAAGACTGGGATGCCTTGAATGAAAACATCATGCTACTGGCTAAAAGAAGGAGTCAGCTAAAACAGGCTGTTGCCAAGATGGTCCAAGAATGTTATACATACGTTGATGCGTTGAGTGACATGACGATCAAACTCCGACTTATCGACACACTACGCACTGTCACCGCTGGAAAGATTTATGTGGAAATTGAGCGTGCCAGACTGACCAAAACACTGGCCCAAATCAAAGAAAAAAACGGAGACGTGAAAGAGGCTGCAGCCATTCTTCAGGAACTGCAGGTAGAGACGTATGGCTCCATGGAGAAGAAGGAGAAGGTGGAGTTCATTCTGGAGCAGATGAGGTTGTGCATTGCCGTGAAAGATTACATCCGCACACAAATCATCAGCAAAAAGATAAACACAAAGTTCTTCCAAGAAGAGGGCACTGAGGAATTAAAGCTTAAATATTATAATTTGATGATTGAAGTTGACCAGCACGAGGGCTCCTATCTGTCCATATGCAAGCATTACCGAGCCATTTACGACACTCCCAGTATCCTGGAAGACAGCGTTAAATGGCAGCAGGCTCTGAAGAGTGTTGTGCTGTATGTCATTTTGGCTCCTTATGACAACGAACAGTCCGATCTAGTCCAAAGAATCAGCACTGACAAGAAACTGGAGGAAATCCCGAAATACAAAGATCTCCTAAAGAAATTTACCACCATGGAGCTAATGAGCTGGTCGAATGTGGTGAACGATTATGGGAAGGAGCTGAGAGAGGGGTCTATGGGAACCCCTGACACTGATGTCTTTACCAACACGGAGGAGGGAAAGAAGAGGTGGAAAAATCTGAAAAACAGAGTGGTGGAACACAACATCAGAATTATGGCAAAGTATTACACAAGGATCACAATGGAGAGAATGGCGGGACTGCTTGACCTCTCCATCGATGAGTCTGAAGAGTTCTTGTCAAACCTGGTGGTCAACAAGACGATCTATGCGAAAGTGGACCGTCTGGCTGGTGTTATTAATTTCCAGCGGCCTAAAGACCCTAACAATCTTCTGAATGACTGGTCTCACAAGCTAAACTCTCTCATGTCCCTTGTCAACAAAACTACTCATCTCATTGCCAAGGAAGAGATGATCCACAATCTCCAGTAGAACCAGTCAAGGGCATATTACTTGTAGTGAATCTCACATCACCTTAAAGATGTGATCATAATCCTTAAACATTTGTTTGAAACACTTATTTTTTTTGTATTGGAAAGATACTGTTGCTTACAAAATTTCAGGTTAATGCTGTTCTTGTCATTGTTTTATGTTCAGAACATCTGGCTAGGCTCTTGTTATTGTCAAGAAAAGCTAACTTAAACCTGTATGTGTGTTTAAAAAAAATAAAACCTGATTGTTTTCGCTATGGTATGATTTGTTAATAAACTGCCTGCAAATGCTCGCTTTATCCACAAGATGTCAGCTGAGATCTTAATGGTTGTGTGCCTAAAACTACACAACACATGCACGTGTGGAAAAACATGCTATTTCAACAGTTTTTGAAGTTTCATATCACTGCATGGTTTAGTTTATATACCCATTTTTAAGATGTCTTACAAATAGGCTTTTTGTAATGAATAAATCATTTTGTCGTCTTTTAAAGTTGTACATACTTTAACAAAACCATGTGTGCTGTTGGTCAGACAAAAGATTTTTCTGCTCTTCACTGCCAAAAATATTTTTCCGCTGACCTGGTCAAACACGCAAAGATACAGCTTTGAAAGTTTTCCTTTGTGGCAAATGTTGGCGTGAAGCAAGAGTTCTTCTTTAGGAAATAAAACACAAGATTCATACTTGTGAAAACCTCATCTGTGGGATCCGGCAGTTTTCACAGAAATCGTAAAGTGATAGGGAGAATGTTGTCTGTCAACAGGACAGAGTACCATAATAATGTGTTTTCAATTTTTTTTTTTTAAGATAAGGGGTGGACGATGGATGAAGTCAGAAAATTTGAAGGCAGTGCAATGGAATAAAATATTCAGAATATTGTTTTGTTTTGAAGAAAAATATGGAAAAAATGTCAGGTTGGAAGCTGTAATCTGAGATATACAAATTCAACAAACTGTGTAATTCACAAACCTCCCAGTCATATACCACCCTGGTAAAAAAAACAATAGAAACATTACAGAAATTTTAATGGGTTCCATTAAGATATTATTAGGCATTTACCACTAAAACCATTTTGAATCCAGTAGAACCCAATGTACACCAGTAGAGAGACCCACAGAGACTCCATATATTTTACATTACAACTTATAAAATTGCCATTTAATCCATTTAGCAGGTCACATACCAGGGAAAACCTGACTTGATGTACTACACAATTTTATTCAAGGTTTGAAGCACATTATTATTCCCAAAATGTGAAATCACAGACCTAAACAAGCTTAATGTCCTATGATGGACTGTAGCATGTTTCTTTTAATTAATATTTTTGGAAGGAAAATAATAGAGATATTTTCTCTCTTTTTTGTTTTACAAATTGTATGACCCTTGACCTACTTCACACATCTGAAGTTACCTCAAATCTTTATCTTTTATGCTTTTTCTTATTTTTACCACATGCATGCTGTTTGATAAACCGACATGAGGAGAAGATGTTTGTACTTTTCATTGTAAATATTCTCTACACACTTTGACATTGCGTTGATGTGATGTTACAACTAAATATTGGTTTAAAAAAAAAGATGATGTAGTTGTGCTAAAGCCTAAGGAAAACACCATTGAGTCATCTTTTTCTGATTTTAATCTTTTCGAAACTTGTGAGCCATGCATATATAGTCAAACCTAAACCACAGTTTGCAACTTTTATTTAAATAGGCACAACGTTATAAGGCACTGGTCAGGGACCATTTCCCACAATATACTTTGCTTCAATCTCTCCTTGTTTGCAAGCTGTGACAAATATAGTCTCAAATAATCGTGATTCTGAAAGAGATCCATTAAATGGAAGCAATGCACTGAGATGACTAATGCTGGTAAGTTTAAGCACGATGTATAGGGTTGGGTCAAACAACATGCTTATTGCAAAGTCTGACATGAATGAACTTAGTAGCACTGCAGATGGTAAAATTGATTTGTAATGTTTGACCTTTTATTGTTGAAACTGGTTATGTTTGCAGAAGTGTAGCCGCACCACTACAAACATTACTGATGCAACCCATCATTCAGTCCCCATGGATACGTTTGTTTCCTGTGAAACCTGAGATACACTATCTCTCTGCAAATGAAGTTCGGTGACAGGGTGATTAAAAATAAATTGAAAGCCACAGACTGATGCATAACTATTAAAACAAACGATGACTTTGTTTCCTTTGCCATTCCAGTATATTATCTTGCTATAATTTTCAATAACATTTATTTGTATGTGTTTTATCAAGCTTACATGTTTTACTTTTAGCATTCTTGATATTTTGAGCATTATGTGAGCATATAATATTTATTATCTGCATCGTAAAATAGAAAAATATCTCCCAGGTACTTTTTAATCTAATGCCATCATTCCCACTCAGGGAATGTGGACTACACAATCTAAAACAAGTTTGGGATGCGTTGACGCAGGCAGCTGTTGAACGGTGGACTTATCTTTTAATAATGAACTCTGATCACACAGAGAACCGCCTAAATAATTTACATCCCTCCACATTGTCTCCCCTGCCGTCTCCGCGAGCTTTATCCGGATTCCTGCTTTACCGCTGGACACAATGGAGTATATTTAAAATCCCCATCGGTGAGTTTTTGGCCCTTTTCCGATAGAGAAAGCTGTTTTCAATTTAGTACCAGACCGTCTGTTTTTTTTGTGTTTGAAAGATAAAACCCAAAGCTATTTGTTTTACTGCTTAGAAGAAGAGATTTTGGCTCAGGTTAATGCAAACACTATACAGTATTTACTTGTCTGTTTAAGAGCGCAATTAATTTCTGACTAGCACCGACGTGTCTAAACTTTTATGTCTACCTCGTGTAGATCTATTTCAGAAGACCATCATCAATATTTTAACTGGAAAAGTTGTACAGGTTGCATAATTTAAATGATTTATTGAAACTAGATTAAATTGCGGATTATTTGGATTACATTAAATGTAGCATACATTTAGTTAAACATTTAGTTAATAATAAAACGTTATGTCTTAATATTAAATGGGAATTTTTAGATGAAAGTGAAAAGTTTCTTTGTACTTAAAAATCACACTCTGGCAATTCCAATAAATGATATAAAGGCACAGTAAGCAACTCGTGTTGTTTACGAGCATCCTTACGCATTTGCGTTGTAAAACATTGGAACTGACCAGGGTGCTGAACGTCCCTCTTGAGGAACTCCTAAACATGACAAACAAATTAACTTACAGTGCTTGTGAGTGAGCACAGTACTAGTCAAACTATCTATTGTTTGACTTTTCTTTCACAAACTAATCTTGAAACATATCATTGCTTAAAAAAATCCAAACATCCAAAAGTTGTCTTGTGCAAAATTTTAGCCATACCCACATGAAAAATTACAATAGTAT
The DNA here is from genome assembly GCF_027580225.2 of Misgurnus anguillicaudatus. Lineage (NCBI taxonomy): Eukaryota > Metazoa > Chordata > Actinopteri > Cypriniformes > Cobitidae > Misgurnus > Misgurnus anguillicaudatus. Next base: position 23,754,847 of record NC_073361.2, on the reverse strand, counting down.
TTATTATGTACAGTTTAAAATACACAATGTTGGGTTGTCGTTGTTATGCAACCATGGGGTATAATAATTCAGTAGCTGGATTAAAACAACCCAGCATTGGGTCAATTTGTCAAATATTTACCGATTATGGGTCAAAAATAACGCGCCATTTTTAGAGTGTAGTAAACTGTAGTAAAATTCGTAGATACTATAATGTTTTTGAATCCATGCAAAATAAATATTAAAATATAGTACAATATTTACAGTTTATGAAAAGTGTATAGGCTACTATAATACAGTAAACAATTATATACTACAGTTTAGTAATTATAAAGTATACTACAATATTTTATATGTGGGAAGGTGAGATAAAACAAATTAAAATCTTTTATGAATGGGAATGGGATATTGTGTTACAAAATTTGTAGTTCAAAATATATCAGACTTTATCATCGATATTTGCATACTAAACTGGTATTGATCTTCTTGCATTTATTAGCAAACTGAATTGATGCAGTGTTTATGTGCTGATATTCATGCACAAGCCTGCTGTATGCCCTTAAAGGGAACATTTCACAAGACTTTTTTAGGATGTCAAATAATTGTTTGGTGTCCCCAGCGTACATATGTGAAGTTCTAGCTCAAAATACCATATAAATAATTTATTATAGCATGTTAAAATTGCTATTTTGTATGTGTGAGCAAAAATTTGCTGTTTTGGGGTGTGTCCGTTCAAATGCAAATGAGCTGATCTCTGCACTAAAGGGCGGTGCCGTGGTTGGATAGTGCAGATTAAGGGGCGGTATTATTTTAACAAGATCCGTTTCTGACATCACAAGGAGAGCCACATTTTAATGACCTATTTTTTTACATGCCTGGTTCACCAAAACTAAATTACTGGGTTGTTGTTTTTCACATTTTCTAGATTGTTAGAAGCACTGGGACCCAATTAAACATGAAAAAAGTCAGATTTTCACGATATGTCCCCTTTAACACAAAGGTTTTAATTGTTATTAATTTGTTTTTTTCTCCTTGGTTCGCTTGTGGTTAAATGATTGCTATGAACATAATAGTCATTTCTGGGCAAGGGCATAGATTTGGTTTGAACATTGGGGGGAGGTTGAAGTCTCGATTGTACATATAGTCTCACGAAATTTCGTTATATAGTCACGTATTTTTTATTATTTTTTTCGTGCTGTTGTCACGGAATTTCGTGTTTTTTCGGGGTCGTGTGACGAGTTCCTGTTTTCGTGTGATTGTGACGTATTGGTTACTCAACTGTTTTGTCCTATTTTCTTACCATTGTCGCTTCGGTTAAGGGTTAGATTTACATAAAATGACACCCCTACCCTAACGCCAGGCGACATTTAAAAAAATAATCTGAAAAAATAGTATAAACCAATATATAAAGTGACACTCTAATACAAGCACCAAATCTAACCCTAAACCGAAGCAACAATGGTTAAAAATAGGAAAAGGCAGTTGAGTGGCCAATACGTGATAATCACACGAAAACAGGAATTCGTTATACGATCACGAGAAAAACACGACATTTCGTGATAATAGCACGAAAAAAGAATAAAATAAAAAAACGTGACTATATCACGAAACTTTGTGAGACTGGGTAGGTAATCATTATATATGTACACTGTCAAAAATAAAGGTACAAAGCTGTCACTTTGGCAGTACCTTTAAAAAAAAGGTCCTAATATGTACCATGTAGGTACAAATATGTATCTTTGAACTGCCAATATGTACCTTGAAGTACTAATATGCACTCTTTAGGTACAAAGGTGTACTGTCCCAGTGACAACTTTTGTACCTTTATTTCTAAAAGTGTATTGTGAGGGCTTGTAATTAATTTTTGAGGGATTCCCTTCCTCTCATCACCTCCAAAAATTATGCCCCTGTTTATGTACCCAATTATATCCTGTACGTATTCATATGCAATTAACATAAAACAAAGGCAAACATTTTTATTTATTGTGTTTTAGTGAAAAAATCTAAATTGAGCTCCATTGCTTGTAATTGTGTCTGACCAGTTTTATGTGTCCAGTCCTCATTACCCGTTTCTTTACCCTTGCCCTGAACTCATGTCCCATCATTTGCACATGTAGCCTACTGCATAACAAGAGGGAATGAGCAAATGAGGGGATTACTAAAACCACAATGTCATTCATGTCTGTAACAGAGAAAGGATTACAGAGAAACATAATCATGATGTCTGGTCTCTCTATCTCTCTTTCTACTTCGAAAGATGATGTGAATATAATTTTGTTATTGACATAATTTGTCATCAGTCATGGATCCGTTGTTTGTTGATAAAAGCAGAGATGTTACAGACTGAACTACCAATTACCAACAACAGGCACATTTAACAAATCTGTGACGGCAACAGGAACTTATCTGAGTGACAGGCCTACATTTGACCGAAAGAAACAAGATAGTGGAGATGTTATCAGTGTTGGAGACCACTCCTCTGTGGTCTATTAATACAATCTTTATCCTTATGGCTTCTTTGCAACAATGCAAAACTGTGAAAAGCATTCTAGACAATTGAATTACATTTGTATATCAATGTCCACTGCATATGCTAATCAAGTGTAATGAGACCTGCACCATAGCAACATTTCACCTAAATGAATAAGGGGTTACTTGCTAAGGTTGTTTAGGCATAATAACGCCCTGATTATTTTGTTTAGATGAACATAAACTATGTACTGTTCTTTTTACAATAAGTTTAAATTCAACTAAGCTCAGGTTAAATAATCATCCTTCAGTCTATTTTTCTCAATATTTCAGTAGGGATCACATCATCACTAGCGCAGTACACATGACAATAATTTCTTATATTGGATCTGCTTGCCTTCTTTTTTTGTGGAGACCACAATTTATCAATTTCAGATCGAGTGCTGTTGATTGCTCATGTCCTGGATCCAAACTGAGACACTCTGGGGAAGAGAGAGATAGAGAGAGAGAATTAAATCAAGAGACAGACACACAAGACAAGTTTACAGGAAACACCTGGAACCCTTACATAGGAGAGGACAAACCTCCTGCTTCTTTCATCCGGTCTTCCTTTGGTGAAGGATGAGTGCTGTTTTTGCCAAACTGGACCCCAGGAGGATCGAATGGGAATCGTCCTGGTATGGGCTCCATTCGCGAATCCTGCGCACCAAACCTGTGGACTCTATGCAGGAGGGTTCAGATGACCTGCATGGCACCAGACTTGCCCGGATTCTCACTTCAGTGGATCTGGTGTCACTCGGGGTCGGCAGCTGTGCGGGCACTGGGATGTATGTAGTTGCCGGGCTTGTTGCTAAGGAAATGGCAGGACCTGGCGTGATCTTGTCCTTCATCATTGCAGCTGTGGCATCAATTCTATCAGGTAATTAAGCTTTTGATATGTTTTGAGCATTTTACCTGTATGTTGAAATTACATAGTTTTGGTGCTCTAACTTTTAGATGTGTACAAAAAATTATAAAAAATATTTTTTAAATATGTCAGATTTATCACTTCATCTTAACAGAGATTTCTCTGCACTCTTAAAATTTAAGGTTCACTACCTAGACAGCAGACGACTCCGGGCTGGATCTGCACCAAATCCGTGCCGAAGTTGCCAGCTTCGGGGCAGATCCAGCCCTGTATTAAAACCAATGTCCAATAACCAGGATATCTATTTTATAACTAAAGTTATCAAACAGCCCATATAACTGATTTTTACACAGGAGTCTGCTATGCTGAGTTTGGTGTCAGAGTACCCAAAACAACAGGCTCCGCCTACACATACAGTTACGTCACAGTGGGAGAATTTGTGGCCTTTTTTATTGGTTGGAATCTGATTCTGGAGTATCTGATTGGCACAGCAGCGGGAGCCAGTGCTCTCTCCAGCATGTTTGACTCTTTAGCAAATCACACCATCAGCCGCTACATGATCAACCATCTTGGAACAATGAATGGTCTGGGTGGGTGTTTCTTACTGCAATTAAATATTACCCTGTCTGTAAAAACCCAACTAAAGTCATTTACTGTTTTAAATTCATCCTACATAATTTATATGAAAATATAACCTTTATATCTTTAATATATCTTTAGTCATGTAAAATCAATTATTAAAATCAAACTTTGATGCTTTTAATATCATTATTTGATTATGAGATTTTAGCCTGGATTTAGGGGAATATAAAATGTCTTGTGCAAAATAAGATTAATATGTATGCTGATTAAAGGAACAGTATGTAGGATTGTGGCCAAAACTGGTATTGCAATCACAAAACTTGTGGCTAAAACTGGTACTGCAATCACACAACTGGTGGCCAATACACAAAATGACAACATAAACATCAATTGAGGGCTGGAACTCCACTTTTTAAACGACAATATCCTGGCCAGACCACTGTTGTCAGTGATATAAGCATTTGAAATGAACATGATTTTTTAATGTCTAGTGACATATCAGGGCCATTTTATGGTTAATTGATATACGTTTCTTACATACTGTTCCTTTTAATATTCAATTTAAATTGTGCATGGGCGACTGCATCTCATAGGTTGTTAATGATCATATACTCCATGATTCCTCTATCAGGTAAAGGAGAAGAATCTTATCCAGACCTCCTGGCTTTGCTGATCGCATTGATGGTGACAGTGATTGTGGGTTTAGGGGTTAAAAACTCAGTGAGCTTCAATAATGTGCTCAATGTGGTGAACCTTGTAGTGTGGATCTTCATGGTTGTTGCTGGACTTTTCTTTGTCAGTGGAGCCAACTGGGAAGATGGGAGGTTTTTGCCCTACGGTTGGTCAGGGGTAAGAATTTATACAGGGTAATGAATTAAAGGTCCCGATCTTTCTGTGTTTTTGAAGCTTTGATTGTGTTTACAGTGTGCAATATAACATGTGTACATGTTTCACACAATTTACTTATAGCACTGTTTTCACTGTCATAAAAACGGGATGTCTTCCTTGTCCTATGAAGTCCGTCCTTCAGAAATACGTAACGAGTTCTGATTGTGTAGTTTGTTTAGTGTGTTGTAGTTCGATAGCAGCTTAGCTAGCCGTTAGCTTAGCTGGCGACTGACGTATTCCTGTGGGCGGAGTTTAGTCAAAAAAACTCTTCTACTGAGGTCATTAAAGTAGGAAGGAGAGGGCTGTAGTCCAAACCGGCCGTTCGCTGTAGGCTTTGAAAGACAAATTCTGTTAAAGAAAATATATCGCCTGGCAGTGAACTTTGAGCTTTATCATTTTACAGGTATTATTTATGCAATTATAGCAACATTACACACACTGTAAAAAATTTACTGTAATTATGCAGCTGGTTGCCAGTAACTTACTGTGGAAGATAAAGACTGAAAATGTTTAATGTTCATTTAAATTGAACAAACTGTTGCCAGTAAATAAATATAAAATCTACAGTAAATTACTGGCAACCATACTGTAATTTCTACAAAAAAAATTACATGGAAAAAAATGATTCATTGAATTCAATCAATTTTTTAAGGTAAGTGGTTGCAATCAATTTATTTAAGCTACATTTAAACAAAAAGATTAGTAAAGTAAAATAAAATATAAAACTTTTGTTTAAATGTAGCCTAAATAAATTGATTGCAACCACGTACCTTAAAAAAATGGATTAAATTCAATGAATCATTTTTTTCAGTGACAGTGCATTAACTAGAGTTTAAAAAATAGATCAGAAAGAATGTGACCTTTAAACTTGATACATGTAAAACATTTAACATATACTACAATAATATATACATCATGTAACACTAATGTACATAATATAAAAATGCTGTTTACATCTCATTTCTGTATGGGTGACAACAGTACATGTTTTGTGTATTGCAGGTCATGCAAGGAGCTGCAACCTGCTTTTATGCCTTCATTGGCTTTGACATTATTGCCACCACAGGCGAAGAAGCCAAGAGCCCAGACACTTCAATTCCATACGCAATAACAGCCTCTCTCATTACCTGTCTAACAGCATACGTCTCTGTAAGTTCTCTTTAAAACGTCTGACTATAATAACAAAACTTTTGGCAAGGGCTTTTTATATATACTTTATAATTGTACATTAATTGAATGTTCTTGTATTATGTCAGCAGCAGCAAAGGCAAAGGGTTCTGTACATTTAAACAGGAAGTTATTGAGGAGGATCTGTATTTTTAAATAGCCAGAAAGGCTATACATCATATGACAAAATCACTATCTTGCAATTGCTAGTCAGTTGCAAATGACATTGGCAAAAAGGGAATTATGACAGTCTTGACAGAAATTTTATGCTATAGGCAGCCCAGCTAACAATTTTTGGTTCCCAAAACGTTCCCATAACATTATTTTCCAAGGTTTGTTTTTGGTTAGCCAGGAAAGTTTTCTTTACAGAAATAGACGTTATTTTTATGTTAGAATAACATTCCCCTAACGTTAGAATAACGTTCTCATAACGTTAGAGAACTGTTATTTTTTTATAGGTTAGTTTAACGTTATAATAACGTTATTCTAACGTTAGGGGGAACATTAAATTAACCTAAAAATAACGTTCTCTTTCTGTATTAAAACTTTCCTGGCTAACGAAATACAAACCTTGGAAAATAATATACACTTTTTGGTTTATTTTCTCAGAACATAAAAAGGGCGGGGGGGGGGGCGGTTTGCTGTATATATATACATATACAGGGTGCCGAACAATACTTTTTGTATTTGTATCTCTTAGGTGAGTGTTATTTTGACCTTGATGGTGCCATACAACCTGATCGATGGAGATGCCCCCCTTATGGAGATGTTTGCGGTTCATGGCTTTCTGGCGGGGAAGTATATTGTAGCAGTAGGAGCTGTTGCAGGACTCACCGTGAGCCTGCTAGGATCCCTGTTTCCGATGCCCAGAGTCATCTATGCTATGGCAGGAGATGGCCTTCTCTTCAGGTAGATGTGCTCATTTGTCTATTTCCTGCTAATCAATTTTCCATGTCTACTACTAAAGTATCTGTGTGTATGCCAGGTTCCTTTCCTTTGTGAGCCCCCATACCGAGACCCCCGTGGTGGCCTGCGTTCTATCGGGGTCTCTGGCTGCTCTGTTGGCCCTTCTGGTGAGCCTGAGGGATCTGATTGAGATGATGTCCATCGGCACGCTGCTGGCTTACACGCTGGTCTCCGTGTGCGTGTTGCTTTTGCGGTATCAGCCGGATAGAGACAGCTTCACCAGTTTCCTTACTGAGGAGGAAGAAGAGGAAAGGAGAAGAAAAGAGGAGATGATGGCAGCTAGTGGGAAGGAATTGCAGATCAACGTCGGTGGTGAGGAGTACAACGACAACCCCTGTGGGGCCAAGAACCTTCCGTCGAAGGGTGATGATGAAACGCTGATTGGAAAGTCGAATTCGGGGGGCTACCAGTCGGAAAGCTCTGGATATGGAGGAGGAGAGAATGGCATGGATGCAGACAGCCCTGATAGCGCCCTGGTGGGTGTCTTAAAACGTGCCCTGGGCTCTCACTATTATACCCTGCGGGTGCGTTTGGGCTTGCCGAACCCGAGTGATAGACCGACACCTGCAACAGGACGCACCGTCACTTCCTGCGTTCTTCTTTTTTTTGTCTTAACCTTCTTTCTCTGGATCCTGGTCATCTACGGTTTTGAACGAATCTCAGGAGGGGTTCGCTGGGCAATAATGCCTTTTATAATGACTATTATTGCTGTCATGGTATCTCTGGTTATTACTATTCTTCGGCAGCCGGAAAATCCTAAAAAGCTGCCTTACATGGCGCCATGCGTGCCTTTTGTGCCAGTAACGGCAATGCTGGTAAACATCTACCTTATGCTGAAGCTGTCCAGCATCACTTGGGTGCGCTTCGTAGTGTGGTGCTCCCTAGGTAAGCCAAAAATAAAGATGCTGCAAAAGATTCTTCACAGCAATGCTATAGAAAAACCATTCATTTACATTTTTATAGTCTAAAGCAGGGATGGGCAACTTCGGTCCTGGAGGACCTGTGCCCGGTTGCATGAAAGTCCTTAAGCTAAGAAATCCCTTAAATATAAGGTTAAGGGTACCCTTAATAAAAAATGGGTTGCAAGAAAAACCCTTAAGTGAACCTTAAGGCTGTCAATAAGTATTTACCCTTGAATGCTAAAGTATTACCTTAAGTTCTGCTATGCGTTGCTACAAAGTCCTTAAGTCACATTTTCCCTTAAAAACTTAAGGGACTTTAACAGGTCCCTTAACGTCACACGCGATGGCCGATTTTATGGTTATTTAAGAAAATGAAGTACCAACGCGCATTTCTAACGATCTAAATAATCCCTAGAGAAAAAGATGCGCATTTATTAGGAGAATAGCGGTTTGATCATCCGTCAATCTAAAGTGTTTCCAGTTTGAATTACTTTGAGGTTTTATACACGCGGCACTTTACAGTCTGTTATTTGCGATGTTTCATTGTACACAAATCCGCCGTCTGTCGAGCTGCGTGCGTTGATTTGTTACCGCTGTGAGATTTTGTAACCATAGCAACCGCGTCTCCGCTGCCGTGTTTTGGCAGAGACTACCGTAAAATACTTAGTATAAACACTTAGGTAAGGGTGACAGTTAAGACCTTTGTTGCAACGCTCTTAAATAAATCCCTTACCTCAGGGATTTTTTCTCCCTCAGGGAAACCCTCACTTAAGGAGTTTCATGCAACCGGGCACTGGAGTTTAGCTTCAACTTGCCTCAGCACACCTGCGTAAAAGTTTCTAGTATGCCTAGTAAGTCCTTAATTGGCTGCTTCAGGTGACTTTTATTATGGTTGGACCCTCCAGGACCGAAGTTGCCCATTCCTGGTCTAAAGAGTCCTCAAAGGATTTTTTGTGAAACAGCAAGGTTCTTCAGATGTTAAAGGTTCTTTATGGAACCACACAATATGGCAAAGAACCTTTACCCAGACAGTAGACGACTCTGGGCCAGATGCACCACGTTCTGCCAACTTCGGAGCGGATCTGGGGCCTCATTTACTAAATGCTGTGTAGATTTGATCTAACGATCATTTATCAAAAATGCGTACGTGTGATTCATAAAGCGAATGTAGAGGTGTTAGTGAGACCAGCAGGGGGTGCTCATCCTGTGGTCTTTGTGGGTTCTAACACCCCAGTATAGTGACAGGGACACTATTCTGTCAAAAATGCACCGTCCTTCGGATGAGACGTTAAACTGAGGTCCTGACTCTCTCTGTGGTGAATAAAAATCCCAGGATGTCCTTCGAAAAAGAGTTGGGGTGTGCCCCGGCATCCTGGCCAAACTTGCCCATTGGCCTACTAATCATCCCTCATACTAATTGGCTATATCACTCTATCTCCTCTCCACTAATAAGCTGGTGTGTGGTGAGCTTTCTGGCGCAATATGGCTGCCGTCACATCATCCAGGTGGATGCTGCACATTGGTGCTGGTTGAGGACATTCCCCCATTCATATGTAAAGCGATTTGAGTACTGAGAAAAGCGCTATATAAATGTAAGAAATGTACATACCCCTTTCTTTCAAATGTGAAATCTATAAATCGCAAATGATCTTGAACGGCATATATTTCCAAAAACCTGCAGCAATCGGACAAGCAAAAGTGTGTATGTCTGCTCAGACCCTGTCGTTGCGCTAAACTCTTTTCCATGTCAAAAATGTTTTTATAAATATGGACTTTACTGTGGATTTTTGCGTACGCATACTTTACGATCAAATCTGTGCGTACGCACGCTTTATAAATGAGGCCCCTGGTGCGGATCCGGCCCAGAGTCATCTGCTGTCTGGGTAGGGAACCTTCATTTTTAAGAGTGTAGATTAATCTCTGTTAAGGTGAAGTGATAACAAATCTAACATACTGATAAAAATTTTAATCTTGAATGCACTGAAAGTTGTTTTGGATGAAAGCGTCTACCACATTCAAGTCATATGGGTTTGGAACAACAGTACCGTTAGCAAAGAAGTTTTGTTGTTGGACAAACAATTTCTTTAACCAAGCCCTGTCTCTTCTTTCACCTTTAGGTTTGCTGATTTACTTTAGTTACGGGATGTGGAACAGTTCCCTTGAACTCAGTGCTAGAGAAGAAGCGGCCCATGCCAGCTCTTACCAAAGGTATGACACAGAGGTGGACGACAGCTTTACTGTGGAAGAAGACCTTCATTCTCAAGAGGAGGACCAGGAGGGACAGTACCAGGGCTGGGCAGCTGAGTCCTAGAACTACAATCTTATCAACCAACCAGATTTTAAGGCAGGTTTAGGGTTGAGGACTTTAAATAACATTATCGTCAACATACTTGACATTTTACGATTTAATACTCTACCATTGAGTAAAAAAGAAACATTTTGGGTTCAAACAACCTATTGCTTAAATTACAACCCAATGGGTTGGGTTTCTCCCTTTTTGACCCAACGCTGCAGGGTTGGCAATTACCCAGCATTTTTTCCGAGGGAAGTTAGTAGAGTTTGAAAGAAATGCAGATTCAGTAACAACAAAAGTTGGTGATATAGGAATGTAGATCTCTGATATCCTACTTTGGCAAAACATGGTCATGGTTACCTAAAGCTATTGATCTAAACTAAACTAAGTAGTTTTTGGAGTGCATTTCTTTGTGAACACGTTTTAAATGTTATTTATTTCTAAACAAGTACTTGTCAAATACATATGAAGAGCTCAGATGAAAACCCTGCCAAGTGCGTCTGACATGTTTTCTTGTAGATTAGTATTTTTTTATTAGGTCCTTATGTTTAGGTTCAGTAATTTCACTTTAATGGCAATGAAAATGTTATTAGCCAGTAACTCAAACAAATTAGCGTCGCACACCTGAAGTCAATAGATAGGTGCGTAGGATAAGGCGACAAAAAGTCTCAAAATATACAAAGAACAATTCCCGCACACTATCTGCTTGCTGAAATTTTTTTTAATGAAAGTTGCGTTGCAACGTTTTGATCAACTGATCTTCATCAGGCAACTTTGATGAAGATCAGTTGATCGAAACGTTGCAACGCAACTTTCATTAAAACATTTTTTCAGCAAGCAGATAGTGTGCGGGAATTGTTCTTTGTATATTAGCCAGTAACTGAAATGTTTTATTTTCACAAATGTCACTTTAAGAATTTCATTGGTATTTAACCAAGTCTTTCGTGGAAAAAAATCTCCACTTCTAAAAAAAGTCTCAGTCACTCTTTACTGTCCTTTGTAAATAAAGGGAAAAAGGCTCAAAAATTCAGTCAATATCCAAATATATTCATTAAACCCTTAAAGGCGGGGTTCCTGATTTTTAAAAAAATGCTTTGGAAAAGAGAGTTGGACAGAGTTTTAAAACACACTTGTAGCAAATCAGCAGTAAGATTTGTGTACTAACCATGGACCATAAAAAATACGGACGTAGTGTCCGTGACGTCACCCATTGTTTTGCGAAGATCGTTTCTGAAGCTTAAAGTAGGCGTTGCCTGCCGTCGCCATCTTGGCCGCGCAAATCACTCACGGAAAACCGAAAATGGGTAAAGAGGAGGGACATGTGTGAAGCTGAGGTAAAACCACACCCGCCTATCGCGAGTCTAGTGATAGCATTGGCTGTTCAACCGTCAATCAAGCGGCCACGCCCTTAATTATGCAGAAGTTTAAGGCTTAATATAATTTAAACGAATGAGTTACAAAAAAATTCACCCCCCCTCACAGTTGTCATGAATAGCAAACTTAGCTATATAGACCAAAAACACTCTTTGTACCAGGCTGTAAACATATTATTTTCTACTGTAAAGTTGGGCATTTTTAACATGGGAGTCTATGGGAATTGACTCCCTTTTGGAGCCAGCCTTAAGTGGCCAGTCGATGAATTGCAGTTTAAGTCACTTCCGTATTGGCTTCATTAGAGAGATCGGAATGTTGCCCCTCGGTACTAACTGACATCGTTGCCTGGGTTACGTATGTGTGGGGCGGGTTTATCAAAAGAAGGTCCAGATTCTATTGGGGTGGGGCATGTTTGTTTAGGTGATTTCAAATGTCAATGGCTTTCAGAGATCGTCCACCCCGCCTTTAACCAGGTAAAATACGTGTGCGGTCGTTCTTTCAATTCTTCTTTCGTGCACTTTTTAATCTGTGTTTTTAATGAATTCTGCCATATTTCTGAATGGCCTGAGGCCAGGATTACACAGATCAGCATTTGATAAACGTATAATATGTGACAAAAACATTCGCTCAATATCATTCTCTTATTTTTGACGGTGGTGGCGTTTAGCGGCTTTTGCATCTGAGCTCTTTATATGCACCTTGTGATAGATATGTAATATATCTAGAGGGATGTTTTGGCTTAAGACCCGTTTGGCTTTTATTACTAAGATTTTAACAGAGCCTTTAACCTAATTATATATTGTTATTTTAATAAGACTAAACCAATCCTTACATATTCATTAGAACACAGAAAATTTTTTCTGCTGTTACAATGCTGGTGCTTTATTTCAGTTAATGTTTGTGAAATGCAATCTTCGGTACACTAAAACTACCACATTATATTACTTTAGCACTTTTATGTTGATAGTTTTAAAATTTAAACCCCTTTATGATGGCCGTATATTACCTATAAAGAAGCATTGAATGGACTTTTAACCTTACACCATCTCCACAGCTGTACTTGATCTAACATAGTAAGCTCTCCTTAGAATTTTGGGGGAAATATTATGATTGGCTCCCTGCGATAGCTTAATAGTTCTCAAAATATTTTGGGACATTGATATGAAATTCTTTCTGCTTTGTAGAAATATGTTACTCTTGTGGGTTTCCCTTGTTTGCGTGAGTATATTTATATTTCTTCCCTACAGCTAGCGTAAAATCATTTCGATTGAGAACACATGTAAATACACACCGAGAGTTACATGCTTGAAGAAGAATATGCATTTAAAATGAAATATTAAAATTAATATATTTTACAAACACAAATTGTGTCTTTTTGTCAGCCATTAGCAAGTTTTGCATTTTATAAAGACCACAGCTGGCGCCATAACATTACATACATTTAAAAACATATTGGAAAAGAAAGCACAGGGAGGATACAATAATGTTCGTTACTAAAATGAATCAATCATCAGTAAAATGAAACTTGAAAAATTACAAGTTTTCCAGTTACAATTACATTCGAATACAGGATACTGTGAGGAACTCTCCAGGAAAACAGTGCAAATGACATCTGGCCAGACGGTTTCCCTGTCTGTCTGACATTACAAGGTGTCCAATTTTGTAATACATGCTTTTCTAAATGTTGACATTAGTGGAGGCATGCATGAGCTAACAACTCTGAAATAAAAGAATATGTTAACATATTTGATTTCTTACAGGAGCAAAACTGAATACTGTGTAAATAGATTGACGTTACAAACATCAAAAAAAATATGCTTAGGCAAGAGGGAACATCTGTTTCCCCCTGGTTTCATTTCAACGCCTGTGCAAACAAAACCTTTCATGCGTCGACGTCTGCGAGCTTTAGCGAGTTTCCAATTCTCTGTTCCTTCCAAATCTTCACATGGTTGCGCTCAAACCATGGCAGTGGAAAACAAATTCTTCACATATTTCATTGGAGTGTGTATAAGTGTGTGAGCTTTCATGTATGTGTGCCCAAATCCCATCTTGAGATACAAAGCTGAGTTCTTATCCATGTGTGTCTGTCTTCACTCTCAAACATGTGCACTCTTGGCATGACTGTTAATGGGAGGGGAAGAAACTCCACTGTGTTTTGAGTAGTAATAGCGGTTTTCAAGACTCTGGCTCGAGCCATCGCTCCTCGAACAACAAGTCATCAGAGATCCCCCGAAAAAACAAAGGGCTGAGCCGACCCACCCAGCATACAGGGAGAACCCGAATGACATCAGATTATCCTCGTGAAGGACTCCGATGGGGAACCAAACGGTTGATACTATCCCACACAGAGCTAAAGAGAGAGGGAGGATTGGTCATGGTGTCTATAATAGTATTTTTTAAAATACCAGCACAAATACATGCACTTCAATGCTTCACCGAAATGTATAAAAAAATATAATTGTGTCAATAACAAACAAGCGCAACCTTGAGAACTTTATATTACTCTTTAAAGAACTGAAAAGCAAAGGGGGAAAACTGATTAAAACTACTGACAGCTGCATATGATAGCTTTTACAGTAACAGGATATAGGAAATCTCTGTAGTATGCTTTTTAATGACTTCGGTCAAGGGCATATAAGCCAAGTTGAAATACATGTTGAAAGCAAGACTATAAGCAGGATATGAGTAACCAGAGCATAAAATCTGGATTTTGATTTTAAATTTTGTAAAAACATTTTGTGAAATGTTTCTCTTGACTTTACGAACTAGGCGGTGCACTTAATCTCTGAAATAAGTTTTGTAGGCACATATAAAATTGTGCAACATGTTAACTGATTTCAGGGGTGGGCGAGCTGATGATTTAAAGGGATAGTTCACCTTAAAATAAAAATACTGTCATCATTTACTCATCCTCATGTTGTTCTAAACCTGTATGATTTTTTGATGAACAAAAAGAAGATATTTTGAGATGATAAAAAATTATAAACACACAGATTGACTTCCATAGTAGGAATAAAAAATATGATGGAATTTAATGGGTACCATTAACTGTGTGGTCGTCATAACTTATCAAAATATTTTTTTCATCTTTTATCACAATATTACAAAATATTTTTTCCTACTATGGAAGTCAATGGTCACTATTTGGTGTGTTTCCCATAATTTCTCCACATATCTTCTTTTGTGTTCATCAGAAAAAAGAAATTCATACAGGTTTAGTACAACATGAGGATGAGTAATGATGAAAAAAATATTTACTTTTTAAGGTGAACTATCCCTTTAATATCATGAACGATCTTGTCGACGTCTAGGATCCACTTTTTAAGCGAATATATGAGCGCATTTAACATCTAATAAGCAGATATTAAATGAAAAAAATTTACATAAACACTCAACTGTGTATTTGGTTATCATGTTTATATTAATATACATGTTATGTTCAAAAACGCACTCTGGTTAAAAAACGTCGGGCGCGCGCGCATACATGCCCTGAGCAACCAAACTTGTTCAAGCGTTTTGTGTTTTCTGTCAACTCTAGAAAAAAATGCTAAAAAATGCTTAATACATGCTTAATAGTTTGTGTAAAAAAGCGTGTTGATGAGTGCAGGATATTTTTATAACATGTTGAAAATAAGTGATCCTAAACTTTTTGAAGGGAGGGTGTAACTTTTCTCAAGGTTACTTTATAATATTTCACAATTTGTCCAACTCGACCCTTTACTCACATATGAACAGTACAAGAATGCCACCCAGGACTGCACGCTTGTATTTAGTGTCTTCGGTGTCCTGATTCAGTTTGACGCATGGCATCGCAAGCAGCGCGAGCGCCAGAGAGGGCAAACCGAGCAGAGAGGCAGTCACCATCAGAGCACGAGACGTCTGGACGTAAGCTTGTAAAACAAGAACACAAAAACACGAGTTACCTTTACTGACAGCAAACCAGGTGCAGTTGCAAACAGGTGTGTTCGACTTCTTCTTCTTCTTCTTCTTCTTCTTCTTCTTCTTATTTTATGGCAGTTGGCAAACAACGTCTGGTTGCATTACTGCCACCTTCTGAAATGGAGTGTGGGTCTGAATACTATTGTTCCTACACTTAAATTATCCTTATTAAACCAGTTTTCCTAAAAAATAAAAATAAAAACTTAAAACATAAATCACTAGATTTCCTTTGCAATATTTCATTTATTTTCAACGGTATCTCTTCATCTTCTAGCTGATGGATTAAATGCTGCCTCTCATTACTATATTTAGTACATACCTCAATAGTGTGTTCGACTTCATACAACCCTGCGCAGACCGATCAGCGTATTACATCAGAGTAACGAAGCGAATCGCTCTCGCGGTACTTTGATGTCATACGCCAATTGATCTGCGCAGCGGTGCAAGAAGTCAAACACGCATTTTTGCGTCAATTGACGTAAAACTGACATTACCCGCAAAATCGTACCTGAGTGACGAAATTTATTTCTTTTGTCTTGCAATAAAAAATAAATAAAATAAAAATTTGATGTTTATTTGCATCAATTGTTTTCTCACCAGGTAATTCCAGGATCTGGTTGAGTGAGCAGTGATAGAGAGCAGTAGAGATGATGCACTCGGTCCACAGACTCTTCGTCTCGAGCTCTACCCTCTTCTTGCAAGTGTCCATCCCGTATTTACAGGTCACCACCCAGTTGTTTGTCAAAGTCGCTATAATAATACCTGTCCATCCGATGCAGCTCATTAAAAAACCACAGAGAAGACGACAGCTATGTGACATTCTGCTAGAGACTGAGGGTGTATTAAAAAATAAAAAATCGCAATTGAACCTAAACTTAAAAAGCACTATTATTACTATATTAGAGGCATAAATGTTGGGTTGAGTAAATAAAACTGATGTAAATTGCTACAGAGATTTAGTATATGTTCGGGGTATGGACTGCGAGTCTTAAACAATCCATTTGGGTAAATTTAGTTTTTAGAGTAAACATGCAAGAGGCTCTCACCCCTGCAGAACATTTAGCCAATCAGGAAAGTCCTGCCATAAACGTCACAATGCCCGTCCCTTGAACCCCCAAAACAACAGCTTTGATTTATGACTGTGTTTGTAAGTTACTTCTGTTTCATCTTAAAGTTTATTTTATTGCTATTTATATTAGGAAAATAATTTAACCTTTTAAAATTCCAAAGTAAAGACCACAATCATATTTAAAGATTTTCAGTATAAATTTTGGGGTGTGAATGCCATCTGGTGGGTTACAAATTACTCTTCAATACATTTTATTCATGGTCTTTATGCTATGAGTAGTTTTATTTACATAAAAAGCACAAGTTAAAGCTCCATCCAATGACACAGAGGTGCATAATCAATAATATCATACACAGATACTAAATAATCAATATCGAGTATGTATCTAAAAGCTGATTGATAAATGAAATGAGAAATAAATGACTGATTCAGGGTTCTGTAACAAAATGTAGTCGGTTTAATTAAATAATCAAAGTGGCACAAGAAAAGTAATGTAACAATGAGAAACAACACTTTAATGATGACACTATCTAGTACATGGTTTGCCTCAGCAAAATGCCTACAGTAGTTTAATAGGGTCTCAGAAAAAAGGCACCTTTTCACTGCCTTGATTGCCTTCAGGTACCTTCATTTTGTCTTCTGCTGTTTGATTTACACAGTACCACTGCGGAGATTTCACAAAATTTATGTCAGTATCTCAAATGTCCTTTAAAAATGTTTAAAAACGATTCGCGTTTGTACGTTCTAGAGCCTTAGAAGACAAATATATTAAATATTACAAATCCTTCACAAAACATTTCCTTTTTTTTAATTTATACACACAGAACACTGCATTGTTATACATGTATACATATGGAATACAATAGGAAAATATATACAATGGGACATGCACACAATAACAGCACTTCCGTATTTGTCGAGCCTCTCCGCGCTGACCGAGAAAGTGATCTCCTTTGCTTTTAGTCAAAAATAGAAAATCAGTGACCCTGATCATAATTACCCATACAAAAAAAAAGGAGACTAACAGTTTCCGATTAAATAAACAACCTATAAATCGCTCACAGACTGAGACCATTATATTGCTACCATGCTTTCAGACAGAGGCTAAGTTTACAAGTACTGTAAGATTTTGCTAGTTTAGTTCAAGCAAATACATGTAAGCTTTCTCATAACATTGAAATTTTAGCATAAATCTCTGAAGATTAAAGTGCACGAAATGGCTCTATTCTATTGGCAAGTGCTCTTATGGTCCACAAAGATATACCTCTTCTTTTTCTATCTGTTTCATTTTATCTTCCGCCTTCTTTAAGGGAGTTTATGCGGGCGCATATTTTGAGAGCGGGCCCGAGTTTCACGTTCATGGCGCTCATCAGATGGTCTTCGGTCAATAGAAGCAGGGCCTGGCCGTCTATCTCTTGGGCCCGGAACGATTCTGCAATGTCTTGACACCCTGAGACAATTGAAGTGGGGTTACAACAGTAAATACTAAAACTGAATAGCTATGAGATAAAACATTAAGTCATAAGTATATAAGGTTGTTATGTAAGGGATAATGTACAGTCATCAGATCTTTATCAAAAAATATACTGAAATAATGAATACAGTAATTCATTTCCTGTATTAATTTTGTGTTTTGAATAGCTCAGTGGTAGAGCACTGCGTTAATAGCGCAAAAAGATCATGGGTTCGAACCCATGAAACACACATACTGATAAAAAATGTGTACTTTGTAATGCACTGCAAGTCGCTTTGGATAAAAGCGTCTGCCAAATGCGTAAATGTATTTTCTATATATAACATTAACAATATGGGAGTATAGGGTACTTTGTATGACCCTGGAGGTCTTGTTTTGTGATATTGATATTATATTGAGTGATACAAGAGACATAAAATGAGCACAGATATGTAGAAAAATACACAGTTTAATAGGCAAAAATATCTGAACCTGTCTGTGAAATCCATGCTAGAGTCTTAATCTAATTATGATATTAGGAGTATCAAAGTTGTCATAAACATAAAAATAATTGAAAATAGGTAGTGTAGGTTTCTGCTGTAAATGATACATTTGTCGAATATAGTACTTAAAATGTAATTTATTATACTAAAATTAATGATTTAAAATATTGAAATTGACACCACATTTTATTATTTTGCATTATTAATATTATTTATATTATTATTAACCTTGGCTTCCTAAACATTGATTTAAATTTTTGACATGGCCTTACTCGCCCAATGTTAAAAATATCAAAATTATATTTTCACAAAATCTCCTTTATATTATGTACAGTAGGATGACTTTATGTACAAAAGTGCCAATTACAAAAAATACTTTGGCTAAGTTGTTACAGTCTGGCTCAAAGCTGACCAATCAGAATCAAGCATTGTGTAAAAACTTAAGTGCATGTGATTAGATATACAAGGACATGTAAGCATGGTTGGCACTTTACATGCTCCTATGGGTGGTCCTTATAATGGGTCTTTTTTAATGCAACTCTCACCCCCTAAATGTGTAAGAATATCAATATAAACACACTGTGCAACATTTTGAATTGTTTCTACAATATCTTTGATCAAAGCCTTTAAATATTTCCAAAATCACATATTTTTTCAAAAACTGTTTCATTTAAAAACACACAACACACATAAAACTTTCTTCTTGGAGGGTAACTTTGTTCCAGTTATTTCAGTCTCTTCTGATCCGAGTACCCATATAGCGGACTTGCTTCGTGTTGCTTCAGCCATTGTCTCGGTGTATATTGTCTATTGTGCTTCATTCACATTGAAGCTTTTTGCTTTGAAAGACATATCACAACTAAGACAGGAGTTTTAATTGCATGGAGCATGGTCAAATAAGTCCACTGCTACCATAAGTATATATTAGTAAACAATTATACATGCTACCACATAATATCACATAATACGCGAATGTGTTAAACTTCAAAGGTCTTGAGCAACCTCTAAAATTTTTCCCATTTATTTATTTATTTATTTATTCAAACATATTGGTGGGGTGAGACCATGAAATTTTAAAAGTTGACAAATAAGGACCTCCCTAATGCTCCTGTATAGCTAAGTGTCAGAGCATTGCGTTAGCAGCGCAAAAAGGTCACACACACATAAAAATGTATACTTTGTAATGCGACTTTGGATAAAAATGTGACGTAAATGATTATTTTTACCTGGTAAGTTGGATATAAAGCTTGACACTTGATCCACGGACCACTGAGATGGTTTGGGGTAGGGCGAGACATCGATGGGTGACACAGGGTCTATGGGTGAAGTAGGAGCACTTCTGGTCAGTTCCACCATTGGTCTGGCTCTTATCTCTCGCTCGCGTTCCTGTTCGGTGTGCCTGCGAAGCCTCGTCTTCATAGGAATGGCTGTCCCATCTTCGCCTTCATGCGGAGGCTGTTGAAGGATTCTCCACTGCTCTGTAGTCGCATGTCTCATCTAGAACAGAATGAGTAGAGAATGTAGACAAGGGCGCCACTAGCAATTTTGGGCCCTATGAAAGAATAGGAGGTCGGGCCCCCACCATACCCATTTCGCACCAAACATACAACATGCAATTTAATAATACAGAACTATTTCTTTTGCTATTGTTTTGCCCACAATTAACAATATTTATAGAGACTTACAATGTCTGCAGCTAAGATACTTTATTGTGCAATGTAAATTTAATTGAAAAATATAGGACAGTAATCAAATAATCAGAGAAAATGCAACATTATTAAACATAGATTAAAGTAAATTGTGACCATGCCTGTGAAAACCCAGATGAAGTATTTATTTGTGATTTACTGTTTTCTACATAAAATCATCCTACATTATGTAAAGAACATTTTGTAAAAATATATCTTTGATATCTTTAATATTGAGTAATGTCATGTCAGCGCTCGACCAAAGCTTGTATTATAATTATTAGTATTATTTATAAGGTGAGTAACAGGTTTCACACATCAGCAGCTACAGTAAAGCAAAAATAACGACAGATCATTGAAACCATGAAATCGAGAAAACAGCTATATCCTTAAATGTTCTTCAGACTGTTTATTAATCAACGGAACTCAAAATGAAATGAAGGACAACTATAGCAGATCACGACAGATTTCCATTGATATCTTAAAGCTGTTGCAAGGTGAGAAGCTTTAATATACATAACTGGACTAGTTTAGCCTTCGTTGCATTTCTGTTTTATCACAATATGAACTCTATTCTTTCTCGACTGCCTAAAAATCCGTCCTTGGCATATTGCATTACAAAACATTGGGCTACGTTAATTAAAACAGCTTATAAGGGCTGACTTCGCGTTAGAATCATAACATAAAACAGGGAACGTAAATCGCCTTGTGTTTTTTAAACTGGGGTGAACAAAGCGAATACTTTACAGTGGAAAGAAAACTGCATTGTATTGCTCCAGCGTCACATTGTGTAAACTGCATTTATAGTAAGGAAGCGCACATATGCAGATATCATAGCAAATAGCAGTAAATACACACACCTTGCTCTCTTGTGAAGTTCACTCCGCATTGTGAAACCGTCGATTAAAGGCGCTAAAACACAGAGTAAAGACGGGGCGGAACTAAGAGGGCTCAGCTTAAGGGGGTTGCGCATGCGGCACAGTCCTTGGCTGGGGCCACAAAAAATCATGGGCCCTTAAAATCATCATAACTTCCCCCCTTACGGCGCCCCTGCATGTAGACCAAAAATATGATACGACTGTAGTTTCATACAGCTAAAACATGATATGTCGGACCCAGATTTTTTGCATTTGTTTTTTAAATATTACAAACAAGAATACATGGAATAAAAATAAAAACTTTAGTCTACAATAATAGTAACCACATAGGGGTTATATATGTGAACCTGCCAGTGAAAACTCATTTTTATTCATTTCTAAATTCATTTTTATTTTCAACATAAAATCATCCTACAAAATATAAAGAACATTCTTTGAACATATAAAATATTCTATGTGAAATTAGTGATTGAAATCAAACTTTGATGTTTGCTATCTCAAAATTTAGCCTGGATTTCACAGACACGGTCATATATTATATAAAGAAAATAAATGAAAAACAGATACCTACATTATAAAATGAGTGTCCAAATTAAACAAAGATATTGTTTGTACTTCTTTCACATTTCTCCTTTTTGATATTGCTTATAGTTATATGTCAACCTCAGCTTTAAAGTTGTCTATTAGTGCACTTTGTGTAAACAACATAATTCACAGACAAACCTGGTGGAAATTTCCTTCGCTGTTTTCCCCAGCGCCATTGAGTTCAGTCCGGTGCCCACCCTCGCTTACACAGCGCCTGAGTGCGCGGAAACGTTTGGTGTAACTGAACCTGCAGAGAGATGGAGAAAATACAAACAAAAGTCGTCATTAAAGGCAAACTGACGCACTGACCAAAACCATACCTGCAGCTTATAGAAAGGCATTATGTTAAATGTGTGTCAGGGGTGTTTATCACAAACCATTACCACATCCTGTCACACTATGTACGTGTGTAAGTATGCATCTCTTTGAAGGACAATGCAAGTGACAGCATGCCTTAAAACTAGATGTAAATAATCTTTCACAAGTATATGAGACAATTCAAACATTATTCTAGATGAAGAGGTTTAAGTGTGGGAAATGGTATTTAGTATGCAGGTAGTCGATACTGTAGTAATCACATATCATAGTTAGGTACCCATTCATCACCCATTAATGGGTGTATGTATTAACATGGTGTGCTTTACCTCTTGGCACACGATTTGGAGCAGAAACGCTTTGACCGTGGGAAAGTTTGGGCAGTGCCTTTCCTCTTGCAAAACTGGCACTGCAGAACAAGCTTGCGAGTCCCTCCAACACTATCTTCAGTGAAAAAACAAAGGCATAATGCATATTTAATATTTTTAGAAAGATGATACACTAAGGGGTGATTTCCCAGACATGGTTTAGATTAAATAATATAATTAGATATATTAGGAAATTTAAGTAGATTTTACAAACAAACTTTACCAAAAACAATATTGGTGTGCATATTAAAAACAAAACAATGGCACTGATATAAGCTGAGATATGTTAGTGCAAGGTGTTTTTAAATAAAGGCAGCTCAAACATGGATTTCAGTTTGGGACTAGGATAAGCCCTGTCTGGGAAACCGCCCCTAAATGTATCCACGTGTGTTTATCTTTGATGGCTTTTATGGGCGTTAATGTATACTACTTACTGTTTGTGACCATGTCCTCATCATCCGAGTCTGTGGTGTCGTCGGGCGGTTCTGAACTGGATGGGATAAGTTCTGCATCTCTCACCCCATTTAGCCCCGCCTCTCGAATGGGACCCACCATCAGAGATGATTTACTCACCTGTGGGATTTAAAAGGAAACAGGTGAGTAAATACAAGCCGACATATTTGTTGAGTCCCAATTCGCATACTATCCGTCCTAAATAGTATTCGAAACTAGAATTAGTACGGTCCCAAATCGTAGTATGTTGAAATGAGTATCGCAAAGATACCCGGATGGTCTACTATTTCCGGTTAGAATTCGAAGTGCAGATCAATGCACACTCTAACGGCTAATATTGCCCACAACCCATTGCGTGCGGGAGGGAGGAGCTTAACCACACGGACCCTCTTGCTTATTTGTAGTAATACTGTGGCTGTACAAATTTTAACTTTATTAGTCCAACGAAAGAAACATGGTTACTACACTTTTACTGTAGTAAAAGCATGGTTCGTTTTCATCTGAGAATTTTTGAGTTATATATAAGTATAAAAGTAAGTATAAAATACGTTAAACAATAGTTATACAATAAACTTTTTAATACTTTGACTTTAAAATAAGTAGCTTTCGTTACACACATTGCACATGAACGTCAGAACCAGCCGCCTCACAAACGACCTGCGTTTGGTTCTAATGACGCTCTGCTTCACTCCTCAACTTGGTAGAACACATTGTAAAATGTATTGTGAAAAAAAGCCCGATGGGAATAGTAAATAAAATTATATTGGACATAAGTTATAAGAATGAATGAAATATTGTTAAAGAAATATTCCATTTTCTTAAAAGAAAAATCCAGATAATTTACTCACCACCATGTCATCCAAAATGTTGATGTCTTTCTTTGTTCAGTTGAGAAGAAATTATGGTTTTTGAGGAAAACATTGCAGGATTTTTCTCATTTTAATGGACTTTAATAGACACCAACAATTAACACTTAACTCAACACGTAACAGTTTTTTTCAACAGAGTTTCAAAGGACTATAAACAATCCCAAACGAGGCATAAGTGTCTTATCTAGCAAAACGATTGTCATTTTTGACAAGAAAAATAACAAATATACACTTTTAAAGCACAACTTCTCGTCTAGATCTGGTCGTGATTCGCCAGGTGACCCCACGCAATACGTCATGACGTCAAGAGGTCACAGAAGACGAACACGAAACTCCACCCCAGTGTTTACAAGTGTGTTAAAAGAGGACCGTTCTGACGTTGTTGTATGTCGAATGATACTAATTTATGTCTTTGTGTCAGTTTATTGTTTAAAATGGTCCGCAAATGTGCGTTTTATATATGTAACACGTGACCTCCCTACGTCACTACGCATTTACGTTAGGTCGCGCTGGACTGAACCTAGACGAAAAGTTGTGGTTTAAAAGAGCATATTTTTTATTTTTCTTGTCAAAAATGACAATCGTTTCACTAGATAAGACCCTTATGCCTCGTTTGGGATTGTTTATAGTCCTTTGAAAAAAACTGTTATGTGTTGAGTTAAGTGTTAATTGTTGGTGTCTATTAAAGTCCATTAAAATGAGAAAAATCCTGCAATGTTTTCCTCAAAAAACATAATTTCTTCTCGACTGAACAAAGAGAGACATTTTGGATGACATGGTGTTGAGTAAATTATCTGGATTTTTCTTTTAAGAAAATGGAATATTCCTTTAACAGTCGTGGTGTGCATAACTAGGCAACCACGTTTTCGTTCACGTTGCTTGACGTCATCGAAGTATGTCCCAGTCAGAACGTGCATACTCTTTTGCTACACACTCAAAAGTATGTACATTTTCCTCACAAAAACAGTACATACTTTTAGGTCGTAGTATAAGTAGGCGAACTGGGACTCAGCAATAGATCTCTGACACAAACAGGGCATTTGCATTTAACAAATATGTGATTTGGAGGCGTGCGAGTTTTGTTTACCGGAAATGGTTCTAGTCCTTCTTGTATAATGAAACCTTCCACAAGGTGTGTCAGGACCACAGGTTTGGCCGCTCCTGATGTCTGCTGAACCTCTGTGGGCTTTGTCTGGCTGAATGTTGGAGGTTGAACCGGTTGCCTTTCCAACACTGGGTGAAATTTTGGGGGAAAGCAACTGTCGACGGGGGACATGTCTAGTGGCTGAGTGATGGACGTCTGGATGGGTGACATGTCTGAAGAGAGGCTGGAGATTGCTAGAAAGATGAAGGAAGTTGTGATGTTACAAACAGAGTCACACATTTTAGCAGTGCTTATGTCTGTGGTTTCACAGGACAATTTTATTGCTCAGAAATTGCTTTAACCTCCTAAGACTTGGTGTGCAACATGCGTGGACATCACATTTTTTGTTGTTCGCACCATAATACTTAATTCTGTGATAACTGGAAGCTGTTGTACACAAAAGTGGACAATTACACTGCTTTATGTTCAAAAAATATATATATTTATTGGTTCTTCCTAACCCCAAATAGCTGGAAGAAATCTAAAATGCAAGCCAAACCAAAGCTCGGGTCTTAGGAGGTTAAAATAGCTCAGGAGACAAAAAAACAGTAAAATGTTTGTTTTTATTGGGGAAAGCCTGTAAACGCCAGGTATATTTGAACTCATTACCCTGATTTTGTGTTGCATGTAAACGCTTAATCTGTAAAGTGCGCATGTCTCGCATATAAAAGATAAACATCACAATCAGAAGCGTAAGGTAGCGCATAAAAGTCTGCGCTCGACTCATGCAAATGCGGAATTAAAAGCACATGCTACATTAACAGGTTCTGCAGACATGAGAAGAGATACAACAGAATAGCTTTAAACAGATTTCCTGTCAGGTTTTTGAATGACTAGACTATAGGCAATAACGTCACTGCGTGCAATAAACCCGACAAATTCGTTTTCTGCATAGCCGGTATAATGATTTGCATGTAAATGCATGAAAAAATAAGCAGATTTTTAATAGTTATCAACTTTTTCAGTTCATGTAAACACACTCACTGTGAGACCTGTGGGGACACGTGAGATTACTGTAGTGATTTATCTAAAAAAAAAAACGTCTCCATTTACTCTCACTTCTGTCTAAAAGAAGTGACTGAGATATTTAAAAAAAAAAAAAAACATTGTATTTTTTCTTTCCTAGGTGGAAGCAGGGCACGATTATGAAAAAAATCATAATTGTCGATTGTACTACGGATCCGTTGAATGATTCAATCTGATTGGCTGATGAACGTTCTGAGGTGTGCAATTATTTTCAGGGAAACTCACGGCAAACATAGTTCCACATAGTTAACTGTAGGGCTGGGCAAAAAAAAATTGATTTTTCGATTAATTGTTTTTTTTTTACGTGGTTGATTCAAAATCGATTCTCAAAAAGCAGAATCGATTTTTTCATATTTATTTCCGCAAACATTGAACGTAAGATTAACGTTAATCTAATTACTAGTCTTCATCACTAGATGTCACCCTCTTTTTTGCCTTGCGTGATGTTTCCAAGGAGCGAGAGGTGAGCCTGTCATTCATTAATTCATTCAGTGCTTAAAATGCCAGTTTCAGGTGCTTCATCGACGTTGATGCCACCTTCACATAAAAAGTCAGAGGTATGGAAGCATTTTAGATTTCGACGATAGCAAGACGACAACGATAGTGTTGTGGCTTTTAATTTCTTTTTATTAATTACCCACTTTTAAACTGCTGTTCACTGTTCTTTTTTATTAATATAGTATTTGTATTAAATCTATATTCATTGAGTTGAATTGAGAATCGAGTATAAAAACCGCCATGAGAACCGGAATCGAAAATTGAACTGAGAATCGAAACCGAAAGCGTGCGAATCGAAATCGAATCGATCTGGAACATCTGAATCGATACCCAGCCCTAGTTAACTGTAATAACGGACTAACAAAAACAACATGACAGACAATTTTCTGAGGCAATAACAGCACTGTTTAGAGACATACAGAGGTAGCCTCATTCACACAATTTCTCTCTATCTCTCCCTCTCGCTCGCCCTTTCTCTCCCTCTTTCTTTTTCTCTCTTTCTAATAACTTCATTAATAACTGCATTAGAATGCTATGAACGGCTCAAGCCTCCATTGCCACCTTTAAAATGACGTTTTGGAACATGCAAAAGAGCCATTGGATGAGACGCGGAAGAAATAGTCCTACTCACAATAGCGATTTAAGTACATAAACCAAACGTATCCCTTTAAATATATCATGTGATCGATGTCTTAAGGTGCGATAACCGTAGTATAAGTGGAATAATTGACTGCGGGCCGTTGAATTATTGAAAAATGTGTGCATTATTTTTCTAATAATTTTACGGCCTGTCGTCAATTATTCCTTACTTATTCACCTTGATATTGTAATTGCAATTTTTCTAGCTGATTAATAGACTTTACACTGAAGTTTTGAAATGTTTTATAACTTTCTGTGAAGCAGCTATATGTTAAATTCTAAACATCCAAAACTAAATAATATAAATGTAAATAACAAATAATTGTGGGAGTTACGTTGTTAGTTAAAAACCCGAAACAAATAGCTAAAGATCCACTTATCAAAAAAAAAAAATCTCTGTATTTGGTGCCCAAACATATTGCCGAAACATACAGAAATGAGCACAGCTGTAATTGAGGCTTTTGAAGATTATGTAATTGTTTCACCCGATTAGTTTTTCGATTAATTGTGCAATCCTAGGTCATCAGAGATTATGCGTACCTGAGTGATTGTCGGACTGTGTTGATGTTTCTTCACACTGGTCGTCTTTCTCACCCTGCCATGATGGAGCTGAAGGTAAGCGTGTCTCACTCTTCTGTGATGTCTTTATCTGGCCGTCAGTCCTCGAATCGTCTGTGCAGACTGTCGTCTTATTAAACACCTGAAATGCAGGGATTGCTAACATCAACATCTAGTAAAATAATACATTAAAAAAGTCAAACATACTGATTCCTTGTAATGCACTGTAAGTTGCATATTAATATTACTATATTACATAAATTAAAGACTTATGATTTATTATGGCCGAAAAGAAAACAGCCTCAACATTTTCTTTTTTCAATACTAATAAAGTAAACAGGTGTTTGTTTGATATTACAGTTACATTTCATGTATTTGGCAGATATTATTATCCAAAATGATAATTCAGGCTATACATTTGATCAGTATGCATGTTTATTGTGATTCGAACCCACAACTTTTAAAATGCTAATGTAATGCTCGACTATTTGACCTACAGGAATTTTTTAAACATTTCAGCAATTTGCATTTCTTTTATCATTATGAAATTATCTTTTACCTGTATTAACCACCACTAACAACAGTAAAGTTTTAAAAACTTCATTCCCAGGACAAAGTTGAAGCATTCACAGATTGTGTTGTTTTAAAAACTGACCATTGACTTCTCAAAAACTTCACTGGACTGCTGATCCACTGTGGCAGTCTGGGTGATTTGGTTTTGTCCTGCATTTTTCTTCTGGAGTGTCGGACATTTAAGATCACGAGTCTGTTCTGATCCTTCGCTCTCCTTCCGCTCGGCCTTCCTGTCTTTCTGCTCTTTTGATGTCTCGGCTGCTCGTGTGGGACTCTGCGCGGTCAGCGGGGACTGTGGAGGTGCGAGAATGCTGCTGGTGGACACCAGAGGCAGCACAGGAGAAGGCGGCGATGCCCTTTGTGGAGATGCCAGCGGAGGGGTGGTGACCAGAGGTGTGGCCGCTGTTGTTTGTCTGGACGGTGACAGCTGCACCAGTTGCGGGCAGGGGTTCGGAGTCCGTATTGGCTGGTTGGGGCACTCTGGTTTAGCAAGAACAGGCGAGAGATGCGGCTTTAATTGGTGGGGATCATGGGATGGAGACACAGTGGCTGCCTTTGACTGGCCATTGGTACATTTGGCAGATGCAGAGGACAAAGCGATCCTCAGCAGCTGTTTTGTAGCCAGTAGAGATCCACCGGCTGATGGAGACCTCAAGGGTAGAGTCAGAGTAGGGGGTGTGAGATGGGATCTTACGGGAGAGGGAACCGTGATGGGTACAGAACAACCAGACGGACTTTGGGACGACTGGGTGGATGGGCAGCGCTTTAATTCTGGAAGTGGCTTCTTTGGTGTGGAGGGTGGAGAGTTTGGCGGGGTGTGTCTTTGATTGAAAGGGTGCTGGGGGATGCTGATCTGACTGTGGGGTCTTTTGAGACTGCTGCTGTTCAGCTTCTGTTTGGCTAAGGCATGGGCCTGTGCAGGTGCATACAGAGCTGTAGACACAAACATAAACAGACACATGGGTTACTCGTAGTATGTTTTAAACGTGATAGCACTGCAGTGTGGATTTTAGAGACCTGTCTATGTACAGGGTTCCCACATCTTAGTTAACTTCAAATTTAAGGACCTTTCAAGGACTTTCCAGGTGCAATAACCTCAAATTTGAGGACTAAATGTGGGGACACTCTTCAAGTGAGAGCAAGGTTACATCATGTTACCTTTTAAGATACATTGTTACAGTTCCCTTTCGAGGGAACTTGCGCTGAATCACTGCAGTGAGACTTTGGGAACGCCTCCAGGGGTAAGTGCGTCTGAATGTGTATATCAAATTCAACCAATGGTGAGGCTTAACGACAAAGACAGGATTATGCGGGAGCCAGGAAGTATATCGCCATCTTAAATATTGCCAAAAACGGCATTACATGGATGCAGGAAGTATGGCAAGGGAGACGCAGCGTCTTGTTCCCTTCTCAGGGAACCACAGTAACAAATGGAACCCGAGACGTTTCCTTGTGTCAAACACAACTATGCAAAAAAGCATTTTTTTATGAATCAACATTCGCATACAGAAGATATAAGCATTTAAAGCGAACAGTTTAGCATGTGTGCTTAAAAAGTCTAGAATTTTATCCTACACTACACAGGGAATAATATGGATTTTTTCCAGAAAACTTCTTGCATGAAATAGATTCAAGCACTTTCAATGTCCTGTATCTATGCATGTATATTTTCAAAAACTTCCCAGGGCCTTGAATTTTTTCCTTCAAGGATTTCAAGGACCCGTGGGAACCCCGTATGTATATTGGTACTTACAGGGAGGTGGAACCGTGAGGTGACGCACATGTGGTGCTTTTGTCTGAGCTGTCGGTGATGTTGAGGCTTCTGTTTTAGCAGGTCCTTCATTCCCTGGAGCGTTTGCCGGCTTGCTGGGTCTCAGATGGAAAGTTGGTAATCGGCATGAAAGCGGAGGGGGTTGACTTGAAGTTGTTGGCTTCAGCGGTAGGTTTGGAGGGATGGTGAGGGTGCCAGGTGGAGGTGGACGAAGAGTCAAACTCTGGAGCTGATGGAGAGAGAGAGAGAGAGGAAGAAAGAGAGAGATTAAAAAAAAGAAACAATATTTCTTGCATGTATGGTTATAAGTTTGAAAGCCTTTGCATGGATTAATGAATAATTTATCCTAAAATTATGATTCTGTCATTATATAATCTTCATATGTGTGACTTCAGTGGACATAATGTAGACATTTAACAAAAAAAGTACCATAAAATGATCATAAAAGTTATTTGTAAGACTTGATCTATAATCCATGTGCATATATTCAATGACTTATTATACATAACTTAAACAGGGTTCCCACACTTTAGTTAACTTCAAATTCAAGGACCTTTCAAGGACTTTTCAGGTCCAATACCCTCAAATTCAAGGACTAAATGTGGGGACACATTTCAAGTGAAAGCAAGGTTACATCGTGTTACCTTTAATGATACATTGTTACAGTTCCCTTTCGAGGGAACTCGCGCTGCGTCACTGCGGTGACACTTTGAGGACGCCTCCAGGAGTAAGTGCGTCTGAATGTGTATATCAAATTCAACCAATGGTGAGGCATAACGACAAAGACAGGGTGAAGCGGGAGCCAGGAAGTATATCGCTATCTGAAATATTGCCAAAGACGGCATTACAGGGATGCAGGAAGTATAGCAAGGGAGAAGCAGCGTCTCGTTCCCTTCTCAGTGAACAACAGTTACATACGTAACCCGAGACGTTTCATGTGTCAAACACAACTATGCAAAAAAGCATTTTGGTATGAATCAACATTCGGATGCAGAAGATATAAGCATTTAAAGCCAACAGTTTAGCACATGTGCTTAAAAAGTCTAGAATTTTTATGATATTATCCTACACTACACAGAGAATAATATGGATTTTTTTTTCCAGAAATCTTCTTGCATAAAACATATTCAATCACTTTCAATGACCTGTATCTATGTATGTATATTTTCAAAAACTTCCCAGGGCCTAGAATTTTTTCCCCCAGATTCCCAAACTTTCAAGGATTTCAAGGACCTGTGGGAACCCTGCTTAAAGAAACTTTTATTTAACTTTTCCTGCAATATAAAATGAAAACATTTCAAATTCAGATAAATAGAAGTCACTATCACATGACAGACATACTCAAGCTCACCTGCGTTGAGGGAAATCGAGGTGAGGAAGAGGAAGGAGTGGAGGAAGAGGAGTATGAGGAAGAGGCAGAGGAGAGTGCGGGTACATCGGGCCGTACAGCAGACGTTAAAATCAACTGCCAGGTGGCAAGCGTAGAGATAAAGAGAAATGAAAGAAAGAGAAAAGAAGAGAGAAGGAAATAAAGATAAAGTCCCACTAGTGCAACATCGAAGGTTGTTATTTCCTGCCTGTTGTGCTGTTTTTTTGTGTAGGTGTGATGGTGAACTTCACAGTCGAAGATCTTTTGATGTGGCAGAGAAAATCTGTCCCCATCAGAAGTATGCAAGCATGCACAGGGTGCAGGCCTCTAGACACTAAAACATGCCTGCTGGTCACACTTTACCATGAGCTAAGGCAAAATTAAACCTGCAGGCCAATTCTGTGACTAAAGTGAAAATCACTCTGAAACTTACAGCTAGATCAGTACTTACAATATTACCAAGTTGCTTATTGCAAGTAAACGGAGCAGAGGGTCACAAGGACAGACTAGTAGTTGAAGCTGAGAAACCGAGAAAGTTTCCATAAAGATATGAGTACAACACAGAATAGCTTTTTTCTAAGCATGGGGGTACAACCATTATGCTTCAAAGGGCTATGTGTGTACATTTGTCATTGTGAAGTTTTAGCATACTGCAGAACCGAGTAACCAAATGATGGGGAGGCAGGAAGCTTATAATGATTAACCACTAATATGAATACTAAGGAGGGGCAATGTCTATGTGCAGAACAGGATATGAGTTAGACAGGAGGGTTGTTTTACCATCTGAGCCCTCAGCAGCATCTGGGCCTGGCTCGTACCCGGGCTCTTTCCCAAAAGCAGAGCTTGAGGGGAGATCTTACGAATGGCTGTAGCCGTGCTTGGGCTTCCTCTGATAAGGGGCGTCGATCCGGGTGTGTTGGGCAGAGAAACCTGAAAGAAAAGCGTTTGGGAAAAATCAATAAAATCAGTGGAGGATAGAAATGACACAAAACCTGTCATGAAAACAATCATTATAGCGTAAAGAAATATTGTGTGTCTATGTTGGCACACACCGTTTTTGGGGTCTGCTGGGAAGATGAAGCTTGGCTGGCTCTCTCACTTGGTGAGAAAGAAGGAGCCAGTCGGTCCCCAGACAGATTGACCTGGTAGAAGTGATGGAAATGATTTATGGAGACAGTGGAAAGTGTTCACATATGAACGGCGTAATATATTAAAGGAAGAGACTAAACTGACAGTTGTAACAAATGGTAGCCTACTCAAAAAAGGCAAGAAAGATAGGCATACAATGCCTATTCACCTGAACCACTTTTCTGTCGTTGGAGGGGGGTTGATTGTGGAAGGTGGTCACAGTTGTGAGAGCAGGGGGGGTTTTGGGGGCACCATTGGCCTGATGGGAAGTGTTCACCGCTGTGGTGGTTGTGGTGTTGACTGCGCTCTTTGGAGGTTCTGCTTTAGTTTGGGACTCCTTGTCCATTGTTCCCCAGAAATCAGGACACAAGAGGCTAAAACAAAGTTGGTCATAATGATATGTGTGTAGTAACATGATTTTTACTCTTCAAAAAGTTCTTTCTATTTGTCACATCCAGGACTAGGCATTGACACAGATTGGTAATTTGTCTAAGAAAGACATACATGCAAATTTTTTTCTGCCTTTCCATTATTAGTACACGTGGCCATGGAAAGCACTGTAAGTTGTTTTGGATATAATGCATAAAAATGTTCTATATGACCGTCCGTATATGGTGAGTCTCAGAGGTTTGCACATGAAGGACATATAGGTCATGCACAATAAACTGCTTGGAAACTAAAGGTTTAAAAATGGCACCAATCAAAAAGAGGAAGCAAATTACTTATCAAAAATAATAATTTTGATAGACAGGCTAAATGTGCATGCATATTATTATAAAATTATAATATAAAATTATACATACATTTTTAAAAAAAGAAAGAAATAATTTTTTTAAACTTATTAACAATTAAAAATACTCCAAATAAATAAAAGCATAGCACACATATTAGAAATTAAACTAGATTTACTTAACGTAAAACGACTCATTGTTAATATGCAAATAATGACTATGTTCTTCTACTGTAAACCAATTTAACAAGTAGCAGATGATGCAAAAGATGCTTTCTCTAAAGTTAAGAGAGTTTAGTTTTCTGTTCTTTGAGAAAACATGAATTTAACAAATAGAACAAATTAAAAGGTCACACAATAAAAACACATCAGGTATGTCAACCTAATCGTTTCCTATTTAACAGCAGAGTCATAAACGTGTAATAGTAATCTTAAAGTACCTAAAATACTCAAACTTATCAGACACTTGCAACCACTTGATGAATTCTGGAATAAACAGCTGGTTATCTTCAAAAACAAATGCCAAAACTGTTAACTAAATAGTAGCCTATATGAAACATTTGATTATCATTAGTGCCAGTAATTACTACTACCATTTTATTATTTCTATAAACCTTGTAACCTTTCAACTCGGCCTGCAGTTCAAGTAACCGTCTCTGCTAAAATAACAGACATTAATAACGCGACATTGCGCCATCCCTACATAGTTAAGATAAAAAGGATTTGCGTCCCCCTTTGTTTCATACGACACAGAAATAAAAATCCAGAAAGAAGATTAAAGAAGCAGAACGACAGTTATAACCATCGCGTCTTTTGCACTGCGCGTGAAATCAAAACGACATTAATAGACACATACCAGGAAGCGCCGCGCGCCGCGGAGAATTCGCACACACAGGTGCCAGAATGCCACGCGCGTTTCTAATGTTTATGCGCGAGCCGCCGTCGAGGCTCGAGAGACGTTCATTTCTGGAAAAACACCCAACAACACGTCTGTATTTGTCATAACATTTCGACGGCCTGTACCGGAGGGGTTGAAATCTCATTTGAAAAACGAAAAATCTACATCCCACAAAAGCCCACTGCGCTTGGTTTCAATACCACAGCGTATATTGCATCGTCCGGCGCGTTCACGTCTAATGTTTATTCCCTGAGTCATTATTTTGATCGGTTCATTGAAAATGGGCGTGTGTTCGCGCAGTGACAGCAAGTCCGTCTCCACAGACCAGCACTTCCCTAAATGACGGCGCTCGTGCGATATACAGTAGGCTATTATCAAGCAAAACAGTGACTCGGGAAACGCGCGTGGTGATAAATCGCCGTAACATCGAAATGCACAAAATGAAAGTCATAAGGGAAAGGATGATGCTCCGCGCACGATCTCACCCTCATCCGCGCTCCTCCATTGCAACCGAGCCGGTTCAAGCCCTTATATCAAAATATGCATTATTTAACGCTTTATTATTGACCGCTTAATGTAATCCTACCTGTCCGAAGTCAACGGAGTAGCTCTTCCATCACACACTGGCCGTTTTCGGCTACAATCCCGTCATGTCGTAATGCGTCAAAGGTAAAAGTAGAGACCGATGGCAACGCATCAGGGCGATGAGCGTTACAGCACCGCTTACAGTGTAGGAGGACCGTAACTGTGTGCTTGTATGCTGCTGTCACTAGAAATGTACACATAACAGATTTTACCACAGATACACAAAACCATTAATTGCATATATGATATTTTGGGGAGGTTGGTCGGATTGGATTTGATTGATGCGGAGTAAAAAAACTTTAAAAGTTAATGTCTGTAAAATAATTGGGTGCTGTCACAAAATTGTGACATTTGAGTTTGCTCTCTTGATCCATACTCATCGATTCTTGCACGAAATTAAAATGTCAAAATCTGCCAAGGGGATGGTTTATTTATTGTGTCAAAACAAATCCTTTTGTCTGTCATAAAAAGTACATTTAAAGGACATTAAAAAGTATTGATTTTATGTCAATAAATGAAATTCCTGCATCTTGCTTCTACTTTTTGCGCAGATAAATTATAATTAGGCTATTATTATTATTACTATTACTATTAATAATAATAACTATTATTATTATTATTATTATTATTTCTACTACTACTTTAGGAGTAATAGTAGCAGAGTATTGGTTATGTCGAGTTACTACAGTGGCCAGTGTGCCTTGCGCGCTCTGTAATCGGATCACACCTTGTTGCGGTGTTTAGTGTTGTCCACCAAACTCAACAGGCGCGGCCTTTATTTGGCACTTTTCTCGTGTTTAAAACACTGGTTTCCTACATAAAGAAAACTATTGTCTCTTCCTGGCTGTTTTCAACACATTAAGATTTTGCCCAGGAATAAGGATAGGCTATTTGCAGATCTGTGAAGATAGGTAAGAAGTTGAATGACTCCATCCATCTCTATATAATATGCCACCCACGAGACTTAAAACGAATGCTGATACGAGAATCCTGAACAAGAAACCAACTACAGCCGAAAAACCGACAGTCAGAACAAAAGATACCGGCGGTCACCGAAAGATAAGGGCATCAAGCTGCCCATCTACATATGATACTGAACACAAATCCAAGGCAACGGAGAGGACAAGCCAAAAGATGAAACCGTCTGAGACAAAATCAACTGCAACTGTTGCACTGAAGGAACAACAAAAACCAAAAGCTCGTGCGCTTTGTAAAACGAACAGGTAGGAATATTATAAATATGCGCAATTGGTCCCTGAAGCATGTTAAACATCTTAATCCAACTAGCTATAATCAGTAAATAGTGGTTGCTATAGTAATAATCACAAAATTAACCAGTAACCATAGATTACTTGTAGTATTTTGTAGTAAAAAATAAAAACACTGAGAATACTATATACTAAATATCACCAAAAGTGGTTCACTGGCTCGTAATCATAGGGGAATCATTTTAAGTGCTATAGGCTACCTACCTGCATGTCTATACCCTAACCATATTTGGTGCTATAGTGGTGCTATATCACCCTCATATGGTTCTTCATAGGTACTTTATACACTGAAAAAATGATTCATTGAATTTACTCGATTTTTTAAAGGTAAGTGGTTGCAATCAATTTATTTTAGCAACATTTAAACAAAAAAGATTAGTAAAGTAAAATAAAATATACAACTTTTGTTTAAATGTAGCTTAAATAAATTGAATGCAATCGCTTACCTTAAAAAATTTATTAAATTCAATGAATAATTTTTTTCAGTGCTATGTAGCACTAAAAATGGTTCCCCTATGATTAAGAGCTTTTAGTGCTATTTAGCACCAATTTCTTTAGAGTGTATGTGATGGGAAGTTGATTTAACACCAAATAAAAAAATGTAGCATACAATAGACTTTGCAATTTGCAAATTCACAATATACAAATAACCAGAAACATGTTAATATATTTTACTATAATATAACAATGTTTAATTTTTATAAATGATAGCCTATAAGTTCAGAACTTTTTTAATTCCTTTTGATTCGCGACTCTCTGATTTTTGTTTTGTGATAGTCAAAAAGCATTTACCGTCTTCACACCAAACCCCAGGAAAAGACAAGACATTCAGCAAAGTTTGTATATTCATGTTTTGTCCATTATAAAAGTGTTTTTATTTTAATTTAGTGTATTTTAGTCGTTATGTTTCTTTTTAATTGTACAGAGGCAGCAGCAGAATTGGCGGCCCTGGAGGAGCTGCGCTTGAGTCGAGCCATGGGTTACATTTCCATCTCTAGCACCGTGGGTTAGTAACTCAACTTCAGAAAACTAATATGGGAAGATCACTTTCCTTTGAAAAAAACCTCTGTGTTGTTGTGTGTTGTGGCCGCTAGGTGGAGCTAAATATATAAATATTGGTATAGAATAAAGAATAGGCTAAATTTTATAAACCTTTAAAAATGACTATTGGTCGACTCGTGTGTATTTGGTTACGCCCACTGACAATGATTTCTTACAAATATTTAACAGCAGAACCCAGAAAGAGAACTGTAGCCAATTTTGCCCCCCATCCCTTATTTTGCTCCTGGTCTTAAATCAATACTATTTAAATGTGACTCAGGACCTGAATGCCTAAATAAATAAGTAAATAGATTGAAAATAGAGCCTGCCTTAACCATTGCTTGTCTATTTCCAGGTGGATGTTCAACTCTGGAGGAGGTCAGGGCAAAACAACAACAAGAAATGCAAATCAAGAGGAGACAAAAACAGGTAGGACCAGAATAACAATCAGTGAATAAAATCCATTACAATAAATATGATGATGATGACTTTTCTTTTATCCCTTTCAGGTTAAGAAACATATTTTACAACCTTCTCCACCTGTTCAAGAATAAAAGTTATATTAAATCTACAAATATAATATAAAGACAATTATATTTATTATATTTATATTTATAAATATTATATTTCTCTCTGGTTTATTTTAAAAGTGCTGCTAATCTCAGATCATTTTCTAATATTCTAAATGCACAAAAACTTTATACATTAATGTAAATTTACTAAATCAAATCAAAATGTATTATTTCTTAAGGTGGTGTCTTTAGATTAAAATGCATAAGGACGTAATCCATATGTTTTATGTGCATAATTGAATGGGTGGCCACCTAAAGTTTTAATAATTATAAATATAAAATGTGGAAATGAAAGTGTTTAAAATATTCAGTGCACACAAACTTCCGTTTGTTTAAAAATGTTTTGAAGCCTGTTAAAATTATTGTTGTCTTAAACCTATTTTGTTGTTACAATTGCAATGCCCAGCGCAGTAATTTGGTTTAATTTGGTCTATTATTTCATGGAAGCGGTCCTTCTGGTGTCATGTTTTCCCTCAGTTTCTTAGCAACAAGGATTTTTCTCTCTTTGTTTTGTCCTCTGTGTATGGGAGCTGTCTGCTTTGAAGCTTCCAAAAATATAAACCAGGTTCTGTTGCCTGGCAAAGTGAGACTACATAATGAGAGGTAGACCATGAAATGAGACCAAATAAATTAATAACTTCGCCATTATGACGCTCCCCTCTTTCCCATTGTGATTTAACTGGATTTAAATGTCTCTCAATCAGTTTTGTTTTTAAGAAACACATGTGACTGCAGTACGTAATTCATGAACAATAATAGTTCTTAAATTTTATACCCACAGTTAGACAGCAGTGTATACTCACATGCTTGTTTTTCTTCCAGTACTTGACCTATTGCTGTTCAGAAAAATTTAACCCTTTCCAGGAACTTTTTAATTCACCCTGTCAAATAGCAGAGAGATTAGATCAATACGTTAAACAAAACAGTTGTTTTACATTGTATTCAATTATATTATTTTAAACTAATATTAAAGAAAAGTTTGGTAATACTGACCCTTAAAGGAATACTCTTCTAAAGAAAATGCTTTTAGTTGAGAATCGTGTGTAATTTGAATAACCCTTATATATATTGGTAAGACATACAACAACAAAAAAACACCAAAAGGGTGTTTCCTCTTGATTGATCAAGCAATTGTCAGGGTGTGAACCTACAATATGTTAGCAGCTAAACTATAGAAATGCAAACCTTGACACCAATGAAAGTCAAATGGAATCTATTTGCATTATGCTAATGCCAACACAGACCAGGACAGACAATGCAAATGGCTTTCTGAAGGTATCATTACACTAAATGTAAATTGAAAGTGCACACACACTTAAGAAATGTATAATCTCTTAAGTGAAATACAGTATGACACAAATGAAAAAGTATGATACTAGACAAAAACCATTGATGAATAAGCAAGTGTTAAGTAACTTGACACAGAATAATATGACTAACATTAGTAACGAGTTAGAATAGGGCTTGTTATCATACAGGGAAGTGGTCAAACGACTCAGTATGTATAAGGGTTATGTGTGTAATTTACAGAAATGCTTGTCAAATCCAGCAGTAGTGTCATAAAGTTAGTTAAAAATAGTTTTTATGTACAATGTTTTAAAACTGTACGCTGAATGGTACATAATGGGATATATTAAGAATATATAATTTTACAAGTTATGTTGCCAAATCCTATTGTTTCATAGTTATGTAGATGAACTTTATCTACGTTCGCCTGTTAAATATTAATGAGGTAATCTGTGTGTATTAGGAAAGCCAACCCAATGTGCATGACAGATATAAACGTTCACACACACCTTCACGCATGTTTACCACTAGACGTAAACCTTGAATCGCTAGACAGACTTCCTACTCCTGCTATGGTTGCTATGGATATGGTTGGTGTACGGCACTTAATGATACTCTACGATTCGACAGATTTAACGTCGCTCAGTCAGCCGCGCCAATCATAGTAGAGAGTGATCAACTCGAGGGCGGGATTCATCAGAATTCGGGTTCCGCCCCATATAGCGAGACGGATTTCTCAGATGTAAATCACGCCGTCTAGCCGTGAGTCTCTAAACAGGCAGCCTGTCTCGTGACGTGGGTTGTTGGGTTGTGGATTGACGTCGCGAGCATGAAGTCCACACCGCTGTAACTTATCAGTGTTGGAGCGACGGGCGCTCGTGCGGCAGTGAACTACGAGACGGAATCCCGTGATATAAAATACAAATATTTCGCGAGCTTTCATTCTATTCTTGTTTAATAATCGAGGATTTTACATTTCAAGGTAAGCTTAGATTTATATCGTTTTGTCGTTTTGCACTCCATACAACGGAAGCACGCATTTTAAATTGTTTATTTCGTATTTAAAATAATAATTAATTTATCGTTAGCATTTGTTTCATGTTCCCTTGCCATTAACATTAAAAACCCTCGTGTATAATCTTATACGATGACTGCTTCGGTTGTGTTTTTATTATGACATGTTCAAAGATTCCTCTACGATACTATCCACAACCCGTATGTCATTTAAATATACATAAAAATCAACTAACGTTACGGTTGTAATGAATTTTGTTAAGAATTATTTTACGCTGCTAGATAAAATAAGTATTTATTTCTTTAACGTCTATATTTGCGTTAACCATATTTAACCTATACATTTGTGTATTGTAGCCTAATAACCTCACTGAATTTTTTTATACCCACTTAAAATCTTCTCGAGGGGTTGCCTTCACAGTTTGTTGTGAAATGTGAAAGTGTCATAGTGTGGGAACATATGGGGGTAGTCCCGCAGAGGTCTATGGCACGAGTGAATGTCATTACCATGGCGGAGGGGGAGGGGCGGAGCTCCGGCTGTGAGGAACAACTGTGGACGGGTGGGGGGCGGGGCTTCTGGCCTCGAGTAACAACCGTGAGAGGGGCGGGGCTTCTGACTGTGAGTAATCAGACCCGTAGGAGGGGGTGGAAAGTCTGTCACGGGCAGCCACAACACATTACAGATATGATTAATTTGTGACAAGATTGCGATATGCCTGACGAAACACAAAACCAGACCCACCTTAGGCTAATAGCATTAACCTTCTTGGAAACAAGAGATTTCTTTCTTATGAAAATGATTAATAATAAATTTTCTGAAACAAGTTTATGGCTGGTTTAAAGTATTTGATTATATTTTTGAATTAACTACCTTGAAATAGTATAAAGCTGTGATAATATA
The DNA here is from genome assembly GCF_027580225.2 of Misgurnus anguillicaudatus. NCBI lineage: Eukaryota > Metazoa > Chordata > Actinopteri > Cypriniformes > Cobitidae > Misgurnus > Misgurnus anguillicaudatus. Next base: position 23,714,198 of record NC_073361.2, on the reverse strand, counting down.
GCCTGTTCAAGACATTATGAGATTCAATCCGCAATACAAATGTTATCATCTGTCTTTAAATTATTAATTCATGAGTAAATATCTATTATTAAGCCTTTTTCTATTTAATAATCACACTTGTTTTATCTTTTCAGAGATATTTGGAAAAAATGAGAAGGCAGCCCTTCACCATGATCCACATATAAAACGCACTGCATTCCTAAGACTTCCTCTGTGTATATTCCTGTCACTGAAGACCACTTACGATATCCACAAACAACATTATGGCAACAACTGAGAATAACCGCCCGGGTCCCCCCAAGGACCAGACGCTCCTCAAAGTCCCATTAAAGAGACTGATGCGAGGCAATGGCACAGACACCACCACACCCATCAAGAAACGTGTGATGGCTGCTCTCAATCTCTCCTGCAAAAAAATTCCAGATACCTCTCTCGGCTCCAGTGGTGGATATCAGGTCTCCAAGGCAACAAACGAGATGGAGGCCACTCCGGATCTGAGCCCTGGTTTGAAGCACACCCTAGCGCAGTTCTCTCTAAGTAGCCAGTGTTCTCTTGGTGGCCCGGCTGCGTTTACTGGTCATCACGGTCAGTATAAAATGGCGCCCCCTCTGGCTGAAGGATGTGTGGCAGGAGGGCCCCTTCTTGTCCCTCCTGACAGCTCCACGGACCTTGGACTCTGCTGTCTGGAGGGTGAGTCGATCTCTTGCTTCTCGGTGGGAGGTGAACTGCGTCTTTGTCTACCCCAGCTGTTGAACACCGTTCTGCGGGACTTCTCCTTACAACAGATCAATCACGTGTGCGATCAGCTGTATTTGTACTGTTCCCGCTGTGACGCCACGCAGCTCCATGTCCTCAAAGTTATGGGTGTCCTTCCACCGGGGACTCCATCCTGCGGCCTCATCACGCTAACGGATGCCCAGCGCCTCTGCAACACATTACTCCATCCAGGCGAGGGATTCTGCCGGGACTCGCACAGAGGTCACAGTCCTGGGGAGGAGGAAGAGAAAAAGAGTGAGGAATCTGGAGGATTTTGGGTGGAACACCAATGTCTGGGGAAGTCTCAAGGTCTGTTTGTACCCCAGCTTTATACCAGCCAGGATGCGCCTTGCATCCGCTGCTCCCTGTGCCGGAAGCTGTTTTGCCCGGAGCGGTTTGTCATGCACTCTCACCGACAGCCCGACAAACGTACGTGTCACTGGGGCTTCGACTCGGCCAAGTGGGCCTGCTACCTGCAGCTCGCACAGAGACACCTGGGAACGGCGGATGAAGAGAAGCTGCAGAGATCTCTGAAGGACATGAAGGCAAAGTTCCAGCTGGAAAAAAGACAGCCACATCTGGTAAGAATAACTTATTGTTTATATTTATTAGGAAACAATATTTGGTATTATTTCAAAGGGGATATTGCACAAGACTTTTTTAAGATGTCAAATAAATCTTTGGTGTCCCCAGAGTATGTATGTGAAGTTCTAGCTCAAAACACCATATAGATAATTTATTATAACATGTGTGAGCAAAATGTGCCGTTTTTGGGTGTGTCCTCTTAAATGCAAATGAGCTGATCTCTGCACTAAATGGCAGTGCCATGGTTGGATAGTACAGATTAAGAGGTGGTATTATCCCCTTCTGACATCACAAGGGAGCCAATTTTCAATTACCTATTTTTTCACATGCTTTCAGAGAATGGTTTACCAAAACCGAGTAACTGGGTTGTGTTCACATTTTCTAGGCTGACCAAATTATAGCCCTTAAACATGGAAAAGTCAGATTTTTATGATATTATTTTAAAGCTTTTTTTCTATTTAAAGCATTAATTACTGCTTTGTACAATATATGCTGCAATCATAGTTTGCAAAACAGCAAACACAGTGTGAAATAAATATTTATGGCTAGTTTGTGCAAATGTTTGTGGACATGTTTCATAAAGAAAATGCAAATTGCATATAAAGTGTATTTTAAGGACCATTAACTCTTTTACCGCCATTGATGAGTTATCTTCGTCAATTAAGAGAAAACGTTTGTATAAAAAAAAGTTTATGTTAATCTGTAATACTGCTATTATCCACTAGCCTTTAATATTGGGCTTACCCAAATTATGAAAAAAACTGAAGCCAAAACAATATTTATTAATTTCAAACTCTATGTATGTTTTGATAATCAATCTGAATCTGATCTCTAAGAAAATTCCTTTACAAAAATGCAATTATTTCAGCTTTTTGTCAAAAAAAAAAAATATATTTTTAAAGAAAAATACACATATCTAAGATTTTATAAGCGGAGAAAAAATAGAGATAGATTTTTCCTGTTTTGTTTGTTTATTTGTATATATGTCTATTTGAAAGCAGAAGTTCTGTTCTTTCATTTTATATATTTGTATGTTTATATATTTTTAGAAGAAAATTTTCCTGGAATGCATTTTGCGAAACTTTTGTAAAAATCACAAAAAATGCTGGCGGGCATTTTCAAAAAAATGGCTGGCGGGGAATGAGTTAAGCTGCCCTGAGGAAATATTTTTATGATTATTTCTATAATATACGATTAAGCATCTTCCCATTTTCCTTCACCGCAATGAATTTAAACATATTTTGTAATTTATTCCATTATTAAAACAAATGTAAATTAAATTTAACCAAGTCTGTGAAAACCCAGCTAAAGTAAATTTTGTTGTATTTTACTGTTTTCTAGATAAAATCATCCTGCATGTTAAGTACAAATATGTAAATATATAACTTGACAACCTAGCTCTTTTATATTGACTTACAACGATTTAAAATGAACGAGTAATCAAAGTTTGATGTTTCTAATCTAAACAGACAGGGTCAAATGAACAAACCCTTGTGAAAATTAACCATGATTTTCTTGTGGTAAAATTGTAGTAACCATGGTCTTTTGGTGTATTGATTACTATCAGCAAAACCACGGTTTTACTACACTAACCATGGTTTAACTATGATTTTTGAAAACCATGGTTGTCAAAACCATGGTTATTTTGTGGTTACCATGGGTTTACTACAGTAACCATGTTTTTTTGGTTTTAACAAAACCATGGTTAATTTTGGTAAAAGAATGCTACCATGATGTGTAAATAATTTCCAATTTTACAAAAACATATTGTTCACGTAATTTTTTTGTAAGATTCGTCTCATGATCCAGTATTTTATGATAAAACTATGTGCAGCAAAGAGTCATTGGTTCAAGAGACAAAAATGTCTCTATACTCAAAACATTTACAAAAAATTGAGTACAAAGTAAACACTGAATCTAATGTTGGGTCAGCTGAATCCAGCTCTCATGTCGCACCAGATGTTTCCCTCCAAAGGAAATGGCTGAATGTGGTTTGAACCAGGTCACTAGACTCTCAAACTCTTTCTGACGGAGTCTGCACAAACATCGGGAACCACGGCAACAGGGGAGAGAAACAGAGAGATGAGAGTGGGCGGGAGGGAAGAGAAAAAAATGAAAAAATGAGCGAAAGAGAGAGAGCGAAAGACAGAGACATTCTATTACATGTGCCTGCAGAGAGCTGCTCCCCCTTTCCAGACCCAGCATTCACACAGGAGGACCTCATTCCCAGCCAATCACAGCGCAGACCACTGGCCCCAGCCTCTTTTCCAGCCAATGAATTTTCAGAGCATTCAGTAAATTCCCATCTCATTATATAATGCTTAGCCAAAGACTCAACAACAACCCCAGCAGCTGCTGTTCACAGACAACCCATCACTGCAGATACCTAACTCACTGTTTGTGGAAAACATTAAATATGCAATATAAAATATTGTAAATATATGCATATTATGATATTGTCTTTTTCTCTCTCTCTCAATACGAAACAGACCAAACCAATAAAATATTGTCTGTCTATGATTTTATTTTTATTCATCCATCCATCTATTATTTTTTATCGGTATGTCTGTCTATTTCAATCTCTCTCTATTATTTTCTATCTATTTGTATTTATTTATTTATTTATCCATCCGTCCGAACATCTAACCATCCTAACAACCACCTAATAAAAGTTTCTGTAGCTTAGTTGCGGCATGAGTTCAATTTTAAAGGATTCACACATGATAAAATGTAAAGCTTGAATGCACCGTAAGTCGCTTTGGATAGCAGCGATTGCCAAATGCATAAATCCAAAATACATATCCAAATAAGTGAATTCATAAATGTCTTAAAAGTTTTGTATAGTTGTGTGTTTATCATCTATAAAGTCACAAATGTAAGGCAACTAAAGGCACAAAACCGCCTGTAAAGGGCCCTTTAATGATGAGGTTAAGGCTAGGTCATGTCAGCAAGACTATTGATCTGTCACACAGGCAGAACTGGGGCGTTCACAGCATTTCAGGAGGTCACAAATGAATTACGTCGTTGTTTTAGTGTATTAGAAGTGTGTGTGTGTGTCATGTCGTTAATATCTGTGTAGATTAAAGTCCTCGAGCCGTGAGCTCCACGTGATGGCCCACACATCCCCCAGTCAGAGTCGTCTGGGACGTGACCTCACATGTACAACAGCAGTCTTTTTTAATAAACCTGCAATGCCTGTTTTGTTTCTAGGTGATATAAACAAACCACTTTTACCGGCAATATATGGTAACAATCATAGGCTCAAAAAAAGACCTCACATGTATCAAATGAAGGTCTTCGAGACCGAACAGTTTGAGGAACGTGCTTCGTAACCACAGCGGAGGGACTTTTGTGTACGTGTGAATTGTTACGCTATGACCAAAAAGGAAATATTTTTTATCTGCAAAGTGTGGGCGTGTGGTTTGTTTTTCTTTTTAGAGAACACACAGTTTGTGTGTGCCATGCAAGGTGGCGGTGAGACTTTGCTCGGTCACAAGGCTGATATACATTAAATGAGCTTATATTACAGTTTTACAGATGGAAAAAAAAGATTATTTCTGTCTGTTTTAAGGAGTGAAACATCATAGCGCAGACATCCGGGCCCATCAAACGTGTCAGAATTAGAGTGTTAATCCAGGATCAGCTTCTGATGCACGCAACCTTTTCAAAACGATGTTCTCTAAGTGAGAACCTCTGAGAAACAAAGTGCAATGTGTTTTAAATCAATCAGTCACTCTTTGTTAGTAAAACTAGGTTAACAAGTCCTTTTATCTGTCTTACAGGGAGTATCTTCACCTGCTTTTGTGTTCGATTCACGCTTGCTTGCCAGTCTTAAGGAAGACCCAAGTCAAGCCGATTTGATGTGGCAAAGGTACCTTCTGTTTATTCATTAAAAGAATGAAGAACGTGTCAGAAATTATCATTACATTTATAGAAATTATAATAATGCAAAGAAAAATAAAGTTAATGTCCATTTGGTCTATGATCATTACAATTTTATCAAAACTGTCATTTGTTAAGGTGTGTTGGACGTTTGAGTTTGTTCAGAAATAAAGGCAGAACTGCAAATGCTATCATAATGTGTAAAAAAAATTAGCAAATTTAACAATTGATAATAATTTTCACGTTAGTGGTACAAAAAATGGAAAGGTTGGCTTTAAATAGACCTCTATGTCTTTATTCAATATATATATATATTTAGACAAAAGTGAAAATATTTTTCCAAATAGACATTTGTAAATGTTTAAATAGTAGAACAGGAGTAACCGTACCACTACTTACATCCCTTTTGTTCTCCTGTCCAGCTGGTACCAGTACGTGCCTGACAAGCTGGAAGGGAACAGCTTAGCAGTTGGGTGTGTGTCTGAAAAGGAAATGTGGACTTCAGCAGATGAGACAATTGGAGGTCCAGCCAAACATGGAGACACTCAGGGTGATGTTTGTCAGGATGGAGACAACGATGACCCAAAGACATCCTCCTTTTCAGGTTAGTTTACACCCATTAGAAGTGACATTGCAAACAGATATTAAAAAAGCAGATTGGATGATATAAGGCCGATATAACACAAACATAATTACAGTAAATGAGAGACAAACAGAAAATTGGTGACGCTAAATAAACTTTTTTTGCATATTTATAAATATCCACTTTTAAAATACTTAAAACATATTTAAAAGACATAATTAATGTGTATCTGAAATCTCACGGTACTGTTTGAATAAAACTTTGCTTAAATCTAGAAGAGTGTTGTTGTGTGTAACCATAGACTGCAAAAAATATAGATGTAGTGTCCTTGACGTCACCCATAGGTGTGAGAAGAGCTTTTTTGAAGCCAATAGTTGTCGGAGCTTGCCGTCGCCAACTTGGCTGTGCATCACCGTATTTTACTGTCTGTCAGACTCTGGCTTTAAATCTAAGTGTCTTCTCATTACAAACAACAAATTTAAGTAACAAAAAAATTTACTTGCCGAGGCCTATAAAATATTAAAAAATATCGTCCGATATATCGGCCACTGCAAGATGGTCATCGATCACTAATACAAATCTTTTTAAATAAAGCATCACTCGCAGATAACCAAAAATGGGTCAAGATGGCTGGTTGCTGAAACCACACCTGCCTAGCTCGGCAGTAGTGACAGCATTGGCAGTTCACCTGTCACTCAAGTGGCCACGCCCTTAATTGTGCAGAACTTTAAGGCTTAATATAAATTAAATGAATGAGATACAAAAAAATTCACCTTCCTCAAAGTTGTCATGAAGGGCAAAATTAGCTATATAGACCAAAATCACATTTTATACCAGGCTGTAAACCAGTGGCGGCTTGTGGCTGCTCTTCCGAGGGGCTCAAATTTAAAAAAAAGTGTTCGGAGTGTCATGTGTGTTGCTTGTGTTTTCAAAATATGTGTTTGTTGCGTCATGTGAACCATGTGCATCACGTGTTTTGTCAAAATAAGTGCCTGATGCACACGCGTCAAAACCGTTTATGATAAAAGAGATGCTCATGTTCACAAAATACACGCAAGACACTCCCTTAACAGTAAACTCTGATTACACATGAGATTATGACGCATCTGCAGCAGGCACTTATTTTGACAAGACACGTGATGCACATAGGATCACTCGACGCGCAGAACACATATTTTGAAATTTGAACCACACACATGATGGGCTACATACATGTTGTGACGAACTTTGCATTGAGCGCCCTCGAAAAAAGAAGTCACTGGCCGCCACTGCTGTAAATATTAATTTCTGCTGTAAAGTTAGGCATTTTAACATGGGGGTCTATGGGAACTGACTCCCTTTTGGAAAGCCGGTCTCTAGCGGCCAGTTGATGAATTGAAGTCACTTCCGTATTAGCTTCATCATAGAGATTGGAATGTTGCCCCTCGTGTGTAACACAATATAACGTCATGTTAAAAAGTAAATAATGATTGGTCATTTTACTGTCTGTCAGACTTTGGCTTTAAATCTGAGTGTCTTCTCATTACAAACAACAAATCTAAGTAACAAAAAAAATTATTGGCCAATGCCTATAAAAAATATTGAAATATCGGCCGATATATCGGCCACTGCAAGATGGTCATCGATCACTAATACAAACCTTTTTAAATAAAAAATCAGCTAAATACTTAAATGTAAATTAAGTTTTTTTATTTTCATTCATCTAATACAGGGCAGGAAAAAACAAGTCACACACCTGGCCAAACAGATGATGGCAGTCCAGATGAATGGCAAAAACCAGATATGCCAACTTGTAAGTGGTCTACTGGTGTAAATGTAGAACACAGTGAAGACGGCATGGTAATGGAACTGCGTCAGATGTACAGCGCTCAGCATGAGAAACTTCAGTCGACCCTATGCAGACAAAAACAGCTTGAAAAGGTTTTAAGCCCACATATGTTACAGTACAATACAAAAAGTTTGTTTTGACAATCTCATTTTCCTTTTGGTAGTACTTCATTTCTTAATCTCCCTCTATTACTCTGTTTCGTGAGAACAGGAGCTACAGATTCTGCGTCGGGGTGAAGCCGTAGACCACCGTGACTTGCACGGGGAACTGGAAGCTGTTCAGAGCGAGCACACTCAGAGGCTGGGCGAGGTCCAGCAGGAACAGGAAAAGCTTAAATCTAGACTGGACCAGTTGAGGCAGCAAGGTTGCAGGTGCAAAGACTCGGGTACTGAATCAAACCAGGAAAGCATCTATGCCAAACAGGTACCAGCCAATCACACACCGACCAAAATCCACCCTTTAAAATACATATTTTAATCTTAATAGGACACTCCACTTTTTTTAAAAATGTGCTTATTTTCCAGCTCCCCTAGAGTGAATTTGATTTTTACAGTTTTGTAATTCATTCAGCTGATCTCCGGGTCTGGCGGTACCACTTTTAGCATAGCTTAGCACAATCCATTGAATCTGATTAGGCCATTAGCTTCGTGCACAAAATAACCAAAGAGTTGCGATATTTTTCTTATTTAAAACTTGACTCTTCTGTAGTTACATTGTGTACTAAGACCAACAGAAAATTAAAATTAGCGATTTTCTAGGCAGATATGGCTAGGACTATACTCTCATTCTGGCGTAATAATAAATGACTTTGCTGCTGTAACATGACTGCAGCAGGCGTAGTGAAATTGAAAGTTACTAAGGGGACTATTTTCGGCTGCTGCGTAATATCATTGCGCCTGCTGCAGTCATGTTACAGCAGCAATGTCCTTGAATATGACGCCAGAATGAGAGTATAGTTCCTAGACATATCTGCCTAGAAAATCACAACTTTTCATTTTCTGTCGGTCTTAATACGGATGTAACTACAGAAGAGTCAAGTTTTAAATAGGAAAAATATCAAAACTCTTTGGTTATTTTTAGCATGATGCTGGTGGTCTAATCAGATTCAATGGATTGGGCTATGCTGGGGGTGGTACCGCCGGACCCGGCATAGATCAGCTGAATGGATTTCAAAAAGGTAAAAATCAAATGTTTAACTCTAGGGGAGCTGTAAAATGAGCATTTTTCAAAAAAGTAGAGTGTCCCTTTAATAATACGTTAAATAAGTGTTAGCATGTCTCTATTTAAAACCCTGGCATTGGTTGTGGTTGATGTAAATGCATCTGTGTAGAGAGATCTCACCATTGCCCTTCTGTGTTATCAGTTGTCAGAGCTCCGTCGCAGGCTTGACCGTGCCGAGGAGGACCGCGAGGAATTGCAGGAGGAGCTACGTAGGGAGAGGGAGGCCAGAGAAAAGCTGGAGCGTACCATCTCTGAACTCAAACAACAATTGAAGGAGTCTGTCCCCCCGGCTTTAATGGACAGTCCCATGTCTTTAGCCTCTAGCGACTTGCATATGTCACCGACGCCTTAGCGCAAAATATGGATCAACCACCTCTTTGACTTTTTTCGAAATCAGGATTTTTCCATATTCTTAAAATTCATAATCAAGAGACTTTTTCCCAAATTCAAAATATGGGCCACCCTAAGTAAGTTTGGGTTTATTCTGTGAATTTGTTGTGGGAAAAGATAATAGTAACTATCAGGTTGAACTGATCATTCTGGGACATGTGAATATGGATAGACATTATGCAAGCATCTAACCCTGCAAGCATACAATCAACGCCATCCATTCACGTTTTTCAGTGCTAGCACTACTGATAGGAAAAGAGGATCTGTTTAAAAATGCATCACAAGTGATATATTGTTTATAAAGGTATTTATTGTTTATGGATAAATGTTATGTGAAAATTCATGTCAAATTATACATATTTAACATTCTTTTTGTCTTACAAGTTTATATTTTTATGCAAGCTATGCTTATTATGAATGTACAATATATAAATGCATGTGTACTTATATAACTGTTTACACTGTGGTATGAATTTAAAAGCTCAGATACTGTATATAGCAACAAAAAGCCAAGCCATTTCCAGTAAATGTTTTACCTCCTTTAATGAGCACCAAAATTTTAAATACTTTTAACAAAGGAAAAACAAGTTGAGATTTTATAAAGTGATAGTAGAGGTTGCCACATAATTTACAAGTATAGGAAATGATCTTTTCCTTGTACTTTACATTCTGATAAACGTCTAGACAAACAACATTTATGTGTACTTTGCTCCAAGCAAGATATGGTATTCTGCGTGAGAAAGAAAAGGACTTATGCTTGCCGTAGCTGACAATCAATCTGTAATCGTTTTCATATACAAAACTTAAAATAAGCTTATTTTATTAGTTGCTACCTCAAATGGAAAGATATACTGTATATATAATATAAAACAATACAGGTTGTGTATTCACAGCTTATGTACAGAAGTGGATGGAGAAATCGGGTGTATGACTGATCAATACCTCTGTGCTGCTGCTATGACTTTCCTTATTTAGTTTTCTTTCTCTTGTTTCTTTTACCAGATGACTTAAAATGCATGTGAGACTGCAGAATTCATATAAATACATAAAATATATAAAATACATATATTCTAAGTATTATTTCTAAACATTATTTTACATTAATACGGTCACAAACAAAATGTTTTTAAATATATATATATTTACCAGTGCCATCTTTTATGTGTGTTGTATGACATTGTCCTACCTCCTTGTGATCAAAACACTTTGTATCACCCATCAAGTTTTGGATGTCATGGGAAATTATATACTTATGTTCCACTGGAGAAAATAATAAAAATAATCATATATGTCGGTTTGATTATATTGGCGTTTTGACTTTTATCATGCATTTACTTTTTTAGTAGTTTATATTTAAATAAATTTTAACACTAAGGTTTCCACCAGTTTCCATCAACAAAAAATATTTTTGTTAAATTAATTCATTAACCCAAAATTCATTAAGTATTGTTTATAAAAACATCTCAGGGTAAAACCTCAAGAAGATAGTTTTAAAATTCCCAAGAAAACATTTAAATAGCCAAAGGGTGGCTACTTTAAAAATGCTAAAATATAGCATAATTTTAAGCTATTTAAATGTAGTATTTATTTGTTTGTTCAGTCAAAACATAATTCTTAGTTACATTTTTGTTATTCTATGATAAGTTTACATTACAATTTTAAAAATTACGAATTATACAAGTGAAAAGTTATGAACAAATAAACAATGAGCAAGTGACCCTAAACTTTTACGCTGTAGCTGTCTTATCGTTTCCATGGCTACGTATTTGTCAGGGAGGTGGATGTTAACCATGGCCAGAGTCCACCCTACAGATTTATGTATTATGACAACTTTATAGGCTATATGCTTTAAATGAATAACTGAGGTTACTAGTGTCTCATGTGACAACTGCATGTTTACACTGTTTATGTACAAGCCGGTTTGCCAAAGTTCAACCTGCCAACAACACTTCCGGGATCCGGGATGACTGAATGAGATCAATATAATAACAGCTTCAACGGGGACTGAATCTACCTAAAATCATCGCATATATGTATAAGCTAAACTACACGTTGTAAGAAACACCGCAAGGTAGGACTGTTAATAATAGTCATAAAAACAGAATATGTGATTTTAAAATAGATCCTCTTTAGATGAAGAGTATAAAATAACATTAAACGATTGTCATACATGTCAATACATGAATGTATTGATAATAAATGCTATCAGAAATATATTTATAATGAAAGCTACACATAACTCTTCTGAAATGTAACGTTAACGTTACCTTTTTTAACTTTCACATCCTAGATCTCCGAAATCAAGTTGGGTTTTACATAAACACAAAGCAATGGATTCAACAGGTATGTAGTATGTTGTGTAAAAGTGTCAATCTTACGAAGTGTTTTAAGAATATTTCCGGGTCACGTTGATTCACCTGGAATGTAAAAACAAATGTGTATTGTAAAAACAAATATAAAGCATGTTATTTGAAGTGTCTAGGCAGCTACTGTTTTTTGCAGTATTTATTCAGCTTATAAATAAACAATAAATGTCAGACTTATTTTTTACAGTAGTAACAAAGGTGGAACTGTTAACATTATTAAATACTAATTAACTGCGTATTATTAATGAATGTATTGATGCTAATTAATGGAAACATATTTTAAAGTGTTATCAAAACTTAAAAGTAAAACATCAAGTCACCCAGCTAACATATATAAAATATTAATTATTTACAACATGCCATAAACACTATTTTAGAAATGTTTTAACTAAAATAAACATAACCTTAAAGTAGACATATCATGAAAATCCGACTTTTTCCATGTTTAAGTGCTATAATTGGGCCCCCAAGCTTTTATCAACCTAGTAAATGTGAAAAAGATCAACCTAGTAACTTAGTTTTGGTAAACCATTCCGCACAAGCATGTAAAAAATAGGTCATTGAAATTTTGCTCTCCTTGTGATGTCAGAAGGGGATAATATGGCCCCTTAATCTGCACTATCCAACCACGGCACTGGCATTTAGTGCATAGATGGGCTCATTTGCATGTTAAAGGACACACCCAAAACGGCACATTTTTGCTCACACCTACAAATTGGCAATTTTAACATGCTATAATAAATTATCTGTGGGGTATTTTGAGTTAGAACACATATGTACATCCTAAAAAAGTCTTATGAAATGTCCCCTTTTTAAAGTTTAAGGAACATCCCTTTTCTACACGGGCACATTGAGCCCATTAAGGGTGCTATACACATACATTTATGCATTTGGTTGACACTTTTATCTAAAGCGACTTACAGTGCATTCAAGCAATACATTTATATCAGTATTTTTGTGTTCTCTGGAAATCGAACCCACAACCGTTTGCCTTTTTGCACAATGCTCTGCCAACTGAGCTACAGGAACATAATCAACATTAAATACAATATGTGACCCTGGAGCACAAAACCAGTCATACGGGTCGATTTTTGGAAATTGAGATTCATACATCATCTGAAAGCTGAATAAATACGCTTTCCATTGGTGTATGGTTTGTTAAAAAAAAAAGATCTATTTGAAAATCTGGAATCTGCAAAAAATCAAACATAATGTCATTACCAACTGCATCCACTCACAAAAATAAAGTATTGATATATATTTACTGTATGAAATTTACAAAATATCTTTTTATAATATCCTTATGATTTTTGGCATAAAAGAAAAATCTATAAATTTGACCCATAAAATGTATTTTTGGCTTTTGCTACAAATATACACATGCTACTTATGACTGGTTCTGTGGTCCAGGGTCACATATATTTTTAATGATTTTTTTGTCATTTCTATGATGTACATTAATACACTCTTTAACGTTGCAGGGTCTGCCAAAGGCAATCAGAAAAGATCTCCTCTGGATCTCATAATAAACCAGCTCAGAAGAAAAGCCTCTTTCACAGAAAGAAAGAAACCGGCCGTGGGCCGCCTCTTCCGCCCATCCGAGAGCAATGGAAAGAGAAATGGAGAGATACCTGAACTGAAAGAATCAGAGGGCAGTGAGGAAAAGGAGAACAGCGAACCTAAGAAAGGTGAGAATCAGGTCAAAAGCATTTACAAGGTTCAACATAACACAAACATATCTTGACAAGCACTTCTTTTTCCTTTAGAAGTCAATAATCTGGATGATGAGATTGGATCTGTGGTGGGATGGGATCGAGTGAAACAGTTTATTGAGAAGTTGGGGAAAACCCCACAAAGTCAAAATTTAAACCTGAGCCACTGCGATCTGACAGCCACAGATGTGGTGGAACTGGGTGGGTGTTGTGACATATTTCTTTTTCGGTAATGTAATATATACACAGGACTGCGTATGTTTGGATCTTTAATTATTGTTTTCATGTTACCTCAGCCACCTTACTGCCATTCCTGCCTCAGCTGGATGTGATGGATCTCTCTTGGAATGATCTGGTGGGAGGCTCCTTGAAGGCTCTTACGGCCCATCTGCAACATCTGGAAAGGTTGAGAGTCCTCAAACTGTGTAGCTGCAGGTTGACGGCGCAAGATCTCACAGCTCTTGGTAAAGGAACAATCATTGACTAAGCTAAAGGCATTTTTTGGGGTTTCTACATAAAATAATCCTATACATAATGTAAAGAGCATTCTGTAAAAACCTTGATATCTTTATTATTGACTGAATAAGGTCATGTCAAAAATTAAAATCAATCAGTTAAATCAAATTGATGCTCATAATCTCAAAAATAGATTATAAGACTTTACCCTGGATTTCACAGGCAGGGTAACGTCATTGTACCATGCATATCAAACTACAGATTTGACTTATATAAGTTATCTTCCACATATCCCCCTTTTTCTGATCTTAAATATATAGGCAAACGTGCCATGAGTATGAAATTTTAGATGATAAAAGGACTTTGTCTCATGATGTTTCAGGGGAGTCTCTGGACTGCATTCCTTTGATGGAGGTGATAGATTTGTCCTGGAATGTTGGCATAGGGGCAGGAAATCTTGGAGACTTTACATCGCGTCTCCGTGCTGACAACACACTGAAAGAACTCCGGCTGGTGGACTGTCAACTCTCAGAGACAGACATTACAGCTCTGAGTAAGAACCAATACTGTATATATATAAAAGCCATAATAATTATAGATATTGAAGTGGAACCTACAAGTATTAAGTGTCTATAATGTGCATTCCTGCAAAAAAAGGCTTTTTATGATGTTAAAGTCTGTGTAAAGTCTGATAATAAATTTGTTCAAATTTGAATGATTTGAAAAACTGCCAATAAAATATGTTATCAAAATCTTGAAAAAATAAGGCTGGATCTCTGCTCCCAAATTCTGTGGGCGTGTCTGCTGTCTGTGCAGAAACCACGCCCACTCGGTGCCTTCTCAACTTTCAAATACTGCTACAACTTGTGCCCTGTCCCAAATGGCAGACTCCGGACTTGTGGACCTACACACTTTGATGACATCATGTAGTGCAGACCTTAGGGACCCTTGACGCGAGTCGAAAAGGATGCACCGGAGTCGTATTTTGGGACAGACTCGAGCGTCAAGCTGGAAATAGGGAGAGATGTTGCCCATCAGTGTGAACTCCTCCCTTCCGTAGACTGATTGGTCTGATTCCTCTTTCCCAAGTACTTCTGGGTTGGTAAAGTGCGCAAAGCCTGCAGCAGTGTGGGCTTCGCTGAACACCGCATCAAGGGTGCAAAGGGGGCACTGATGAGCACACTTCGGAGCGTAAAAATTACAGATGGGACACCCTACGGACTCGTACACTAAGCGAGCACGCGCAATTTAAGGCCATGAGACGGAAAGTACACATGAACTGCGCCATTTGGGACAGGGCCTTGAATAGATGATCGCTATTGTTTTGGAAACGGGGCCACATTTGGTTCTGGCTAGAGCGGATACAGCTACGGCCAAATCTCGCAAGATGTTTAGGGTTAGAATAGGCTCGTTTGAGATGAGTTTATTCTGTGAAGAATCGATCACTGGTGATCACCGCGAGATGCATGTCGGTAAGACAGTGTCCGAGTTACGTTCGACTATGGCCCTGTCCCAAATGGCACACCCCAGACTTGTGGACCTCCTCAGAGTCCACACTTTGATGACATCATGTAGTGCAGACCTTAGGGACCCTTGACGTGAGTCCAAAAGGGCACACCGGAGTCGTATTTTGGGACAGACTTGAGCGTCACGCCGGAAATAGGAAAAGAAGTTTCCCATCAGTGTGAACTCCTCCCTTCCGTCGTCTGATTGGTCTGATTGCTCTTTCGCAAGGGCTTCTGGGTTGGAAAGTGCGTGAAGCCTGCAGCAGTGCGGGCTTCTCTGAAGACCACATCAAGGGTTCAAAGGGGGCGCTGATGAGTACACTTCAGAGTGTAAAAATGACAGATGGGACACCCTATGGACGCGTAGACTAAGCGAGCACACGCAATTTAAGGCATCAAGACCGAAAGTCCACATGAAGTGCGTCATTTGGGACAGGGCCTTGAATAGATTATCGCAATTGTGTTGGAGGCGGGGCTTGGTTCTGGCTACAGCGGATACAGCTGCTGCCCAAGTTCGCAAGATGTTTAGGGTTAGAATAGGCTCGTTTGAGATGAGCGTATTCTGCGCAGAATCAATCACTGGTGATCGCTGCGAGATGCATGTCGGTAAGACAGTGTCCGAGTTACGTTCGACTATGGCCCTGTCCCAAATGGCACACTCCGGACTTGTTGACCTCCTCAGAGTCCACACTTTGATGACATCATGTAGTGCAGACCTTAGGGACCCTTGACGCGAGTCCAAAAGGGTGCACCGGAGTCGTATTTTGGAACAGACTCGAGCATCACGCCGAAAATAGGAAAAGAAGTTGCCCATCAGTGTGAACTCCTCCCTTCCGTCGTCTGATTGATCTGATTGCTCTTTCGCAAGGACTTCTGGGTTGGTAAAGTGCGCGAAGCCTGCTGCAGTGCGGGCTTCACTGAAGACCACATCAAGGGTGCAAAGGGGGCACTGATGAGCACACTTCAGAGCATAAAAATGACAGATGGGACACCTTACGGACTCGTACACTAAGCGAGCACGCGCAATTTAAGGCCACGATACCAAAAGTCCACATGAAGTGCGTCATTTGGGACAGGGCCTTGCTCTGTTGTCACGCTGACGTGTGCCAAAAAAGTCCCGCGATGAGGAGGCAGCTCGTCAGATTCTGCAGTCAGGCATAGTTGCTCTCCACCGACTGCAGTGACGAAGCAAGATGGGAAAAGAAATGCTAACAAGATGGGAAAAGAAATGCTAACAACATAGCTTTAAATGGTTATTGGCCAGGCCCAGGTATTTTATATATATATTTTTTACTTTTATTGACTTGTGATATTTCTATTTTTAATGAATTCCTTTAAACTTTTGTAATGGTGCTGAATAATTTGTGAGCTGTTTATATTTTACACAACAGAAAAGATACATTTAGATTTATCCATCCCAACATTTACTAAGTAAGTTAGCGTTCTCCAGTAATAAACAGGTCACCTTCGTTGATTCTCCTTATAAACATCTTCATCTAAATGTATTTATTGATATTTTATCCGTGATAAAATACGCAAAATCTGCCTCTGCTGACGTTTGTGGTCGACTGGACTGCGAGATTGGTGAAACCCTTTTTTCGCCTCAATTTCAGTCGAGGCGAGCCACATCTCAAACAGGCCTTATGAAAACAGCGCTCATTCTGCGAGATTTTACAAGATTTCGGCCATAGCTGTATCCCTTCTAGCCACAACCGCCATGCTCGGTGGCTTCAGTGCGTCATCGAGCCATTGTTTTAGCAATACATTACTGACATTTAAAATGTGTTTAGAAACAATTCTTTGAAATTACTTTACACAGACTTTAAAGTCTATGCGAGTGCCTGGATATGGAATCTTTGGTTTCTTTTAGGAGGAAGAATCTGCGTATGATTGTTTACATCTTGCACACTTTTACTCTTTAACTACCTTTATTATTATTGCATGCAATGATTCTTTTGACATAGGAATTTATACTGATATTTTTCTCCAGGTGTGGCTCTTCCCATGTTGTCTAGTTTGGAGGACTTGGATCTGTCAAATAACAAGCTGTTGGTCAAGGGAATGAAGAACTTTACCTCTTCTTTGGGTTCTACTCCACGGCTAAAGTCCCTCAAACTGAGCATGTGTGGACTGAATAAAGACAGCTTCAATATTCTTGGTATGAGAGATATCCAATAAAAAACACATTGGGGAACTGACCAGACACAAACTAATAACAACACTGTCACTCGAGAAGTGTTTAAAACTGAAATGTTACAAATTCGTTTCATGTAATGTTTTAAAGGTCAAGCTCTCAGGTTCATCACAGGGCTGGAGCACTTGGACCTGTCTTGCAACAAAAAAGCAAGTGGAGGTCTCACCTCAATGGCCACTAATCTTACACATCTTAAGCACTTAAAGAGTCTAGACTTGCATCTGTGCTGCTTAACAAAGGAAGATATGTTAGCTTTAGGTAAGAAAAATAGTTACTGTTGTATGAAAATTGAAGTTGCTTGCATTTGAATTTCAACTCTATACTTACTTTCAGTCCAGGTAGCTTCATCCCTACAAGAGCTCAGAGAGCTGGATTTGTCCTCTAATAAAAGCGTTGGAGATACTCTACAGGATCTTCTGCACACCCTTCCTCTCCATCAGATATCCAAACTCCCGCTGAACAACTGCGCTTTGAGCACATCAGCATGCCATGCTCTCGGTACGAAACCAGTACAGATTTAAACAAAATTTACAAATTCAAAGATTGTGAGAGAACTGTGTGAATGTTTTTTGCAGCTGCCAACATGGTGAACTTTAAACAGCTTGAAAGTCTGAACTTGTCTTGGAACAAGTGTGTCGGGGAAAATCTGAAGGAATTTTTGGAGCCTTTGAAAGCGGCTGACTCCAAACTGCAAGAACTCAGACTGAGTAGCTGTAATTTAACCACAGAGGATGTACTACACATCGGTAAGTGTTGTCATTTATACATACAGTATGTTGGTAGGGTGTGGCTTTAGCAACATTGACATGGAGGGTTCGACAGCATAAATGAACGAATGAATCAAAATCTGTTTAATTAATTATATAAAATCGTGTTTTTCATAGTCTATGATGCGTCTGCCAAACTCTTGTGATCCTACAGAATCGGCCTGTCAACGTGGAGTTCTGTCCCGACTGAAGCAGTTAGATCTGTCTTATAACGGCAGTGTTGGAGATGGTGGTTGGACGTCTTTGTTTGGAAAAGCCGGCTGTCTGAAGAACCTCGAAGAACTGGATGTCAGTCTTCGTCCCGCCACGTGTCTTTCTGCATCCCCCTGGCTACCCGCCCTGCTGGAAGCTCTTCCTCAGCTCCCCTGCCTCACCCGTCTGTCTATGCAACATTGGGCTGTCAGTTCAGCCGAGAGAGAAAAGCTGGAAAAAATTCTTAGTAAGAAAAATGTCATTCTGGAATGCGAGGCCACACCCACATCAAAGGCAACCTCTTACAGAGAAGTATTGTAGCCACTTTGATGTTCAGTCTTTTGTGATACTGAAGTTGCAAAGCAAGATATTACTGATAATGAAGTGTTGATGGATGTGTCAGAACCATATTTTCTACTTTATAAGAGTTATTATGGGTTAGATTTTTTGATTCTCAAACTGAATTTAACCGTTTTAAAGCTGATTGTACAGTGTTGCGTCATTCATTTTACATATTTACAGTAAAAGTTAAATTCAGGAGTGGTTAGTGTAAAAATGAAATCGTATGAACTAAAAATTAGTCAACAAAATTTCTCTAACAAAAATCGTGGGAAATTTAATGTGACACCATAAGGCTACGTAC
Source organism: Misgurnus anguillicaudatus (assembly GCF_027580225.2). Lineage (NCBI taxonomy): Eukaryota > Metazoa > Chordata > Actinopteri > Cypriniformes > Cobitidae > Misgurnus > Misgurnus anguillicaudatus. Next base: position 23,695,118 of record NC_073361.2, on the reverse strand, counting down.
ACACAAAACGCGTTACTCGCTCTAGATTACTCGCGGGATTTAACTTTGTGTCATGCGTTTGAGGCGAATAGCGCGTGTTTTCACAGCAAACGCGCTGCTCATATCACGTCATTCGCATCGCCCCACGCGAGGACGCATCTGATCACGTCTTTGCATTGACTTTGTATGAAATCTACTCGCGCAAATCGTTGAAATCGCGTCTGGTGTGAACCCACAGTAACAAAAGTGTCAAAGCGAACCATTTACATGAATGATATATTATTCACAATTCATTATGACTGTCTGTGACATTTCCAGACAATGGACACAAAGACGCAAGATGTAAGAGCATTGTAATTATAATGAATTATAATTAAAGAGCACCTATTGTCCGATTCACGATTTTACATATCCTTTGGTGTGTAATGCTACGTACACACACCAAACGCGTAGCATCGCGTTGCTTGCTCTATTACTCGCGGGATTTAACTTTGTGTCATGCAAATTTTTCGCTTGAGTTGAATATTTTCAACTTTGGCGAAGGCGCGTTTGAGGCGAATAGTGCAAGTTTTCGCGCCAATTGCGCCACCCAATTCGCATCGCGCAAATTGTTAAACTCACATCTGGTGTGAACCCACATTAAGTGTGTATTAGTACATGTTAATGATGTGCAAAAGGTATAAACCCCAAAGTAAACGATGACGCGAGTTCTCTTTTTTTGGACTACATCAAACACACGGATTGTAGACAGCAGTTTACTTCTTGGGCCTGTTGACATGGACAAACCAACATTATAATTCCTCCCACTTCAGACTCACAGCCTGTAAGTTAACTCCTGTTAGCATTGCATTGTGAGCGAATCTTTCAAACATGGTAAGGAGCGTCACATTTCCGGCTGACGTCAGAGGTATTCTGGCTAATCACAACGTACAGGTTAGCTGGGCAATCAGGGACACAGAACTTTTCTAATCTGTGAGTTTTGTACAAAATCAAAGCGTTTGAGAAAAACTGGATATCTGGGGCTACAAAAATGTACGCCATGTGGAAAAGAATGTTTTTTGAACCATAAACAACCCATACACATTGTATTATACCATCAAATACACAAAATCCTTTTTTTAGCAATGAAATAGGTGACAATCTACTGCAAAACACAAGAAAAATATACCAAAACATTATTTTGAATTTTCTTTAAATCTTTAATTTTTGTTTCAGTTCAGATCTGTCTTAAAGAAATATTGAGAAAAAAAATGTATAAAAATGTTATCATGGATATGAGACTAGGTCTGAGGAACCAATGAATCTGATTTAATCAGGGCCAGTGCAGAATTACTGAAATCTCCATCCCATTCACATCGAGACATCCTGCGTAAACCATGAGACGTTTCTGCTAAGAAAACATGACCGTCAACCTCATAGGGGGAAACATCTGTGTGCCCATCCAACAGTCGCCCGCTGCTTATCAGCTGGGAGAAAGCCTGCGGACAATTACTTTCAATGTTACTTTGTAGTTGTTATTGGACACTGTATTTTATAACATCAGAAATGGAGTCTTACCACACACACAGGTTCCTCAAGTTTATTTCCCCAGATATAAACGTGTGTGAGACTGGAATTTACTCCGATCGCCCTGTAGAGGGACATAAGACCTGCTGTTCCAATGTTGTTACTGGTAATAGACAATCTAGGAAACAAAGAAGACCAAATCTGTATGTTGACTAGAAATGTTGATATTTAGTGTGTACTTTTTTTATTGTAAACTTTTAATAATGAATACTAGGACTGGATTTTAAAAAAAATAGATACTAACGCTCTAAGTTTGCTGTGTGGAAGTTTGATAGCTTCACTCAGATATGCAGCACCGTCATCCTCGATGCGATTGGAGGAGAGATCTACAATCTCCAAAGTGCTGTTTTGTTTTAAAACCTCTGATAAGCATTTGGCTCCATCTCGAGTAATTTTGTTACTGTTATAAAGACAGGTTTGTTAATTCACACACAATCTGGATTAAAGGCGGGGTGTATGATTTTTTAAAAACACTGGAAAGGGAGTAAGGCCGGGTACCAAAACACACATGTAGCCAATCAGCAGTAAGGGGCGTGTCTACTAACCGACATCGTTGCCTGGGTTGCGTATGTGTGGGGCGGGTCTATCAAAAGAAGGTCCAGATTCTATTGGGGTAGGGGCGTGTTTGTTTAGGTGATTTCAAATGTCAACATTGGCTTTCAGAGATCATGCACCCCGCCTTTAACTTTATTTTTTTTAAAGACATTTAAGAGATTGTTCATCCACCCTGAGTAAAAGTGGATGCACAAGGGGCTATTCAAGCTTCAAAAAGTGTCATCATTTACTTTTATTTGATAGAAAACAGCAACTTAATTCTTTTTTTTTAGCATATCCTCTATTTTTTGGCATATTTTATTACACTTAGTGATAAAATCTATACACTGAATGCACTGCAAGTTGCTTTTAATAAAAGTGTCTGCAAAATGTGCACGTGTAATGACAGATGGCAGAACTTTCATTGGTAAACAATTCCATTTAAAGATTTTTGTGTGTAAATACCAGCGAAGATCCAGGTAGCGTAGAGAGTTGTTCACCTTCAATGCTTCACACAGTCTTTCTACACCAGTATCAGTCATGCCATGTTTTCCCATGTGCAACTCCCTTAGGGTTTTATTTACCACCAGCATCTTTGCCATATGGACTGTAGTTTCCTCCTGTTGTTTAAGGCATGATTACTTTTAACCAATAAAAAGTATTTTTGTAAAAAAAACACTTCATTTCAGACATACCTGAAGACTGAATAGAAGAGGTCGGCTAATATTAATGGCACATATTCTTCTGTTATTGCTCAAGACGATGGCAAACGCTATTACACTTTGTGTAGTCTGGTGAATAATCATAACACTGATTACTTAAAATGTACAATTTTTATTATGTATATAATATTTGTATGTATATTTGTTATATGTAAAATTACCAGGTCACAATCTGACACATCCAATTCCACTAAAGTAGCATTGATCTGCAACATGGCAGCCAGTTGCATGGCACCTTTGTTCCCAATTTTATTTCCAGTCATTCTGAGCGTCCTCAAGCTTTTATTTTGCTGTGAAATGTAGAGGACAGACACTAAAGTGATGCTAATAAAGTTTTTATTATAAATAAATCAAATGTAGATCTTTAATTCCTGAGACTTACATGTAAACTTTTTGCTATCATTTCGGCACCTTCTGCTTCAATGTCATTGCACATAAGGTTAAGAAACTGTAGGGACTCACTTTCCTGTTAAAACGGTTATATAGTTTTAGGGTCAATATCACTATAAAGTGCTTCTGAGACTGCAAAATTTCCCCCCAAAAAATCTAAGATTTTTCCATTTAACTTCATATGTTTTGTATTAAGGAGACCGTAGGCTGTTAAAAATGCATATTGGTCAAATTCCAGCACTTTTTATAAATTAAAGGACAAGTTTGGTATTTTACACTTAAAGCCCTGTTTTCAGATTGTTTATGATGAAATAGAACGGTTTTGACTGAAATTTTGACATATGCGGCTGCCCCGAGAATTTTCAGGTATTTGTTGTTTCACCTCCCACCTCTACAATGTGTGTATAGGTGCACAGGAACAATCCTTCATAAAATGCATTAAACTTTCGTTTTACAAAGACGTGAAACTCACCGAGTGGTCAGGGGTGTTCACTGATATGCTCATACAAAAATCGCTGCAAAAGATGCTTTCCAACAGGTGTTTTAGCATTCGTTGTAAACTTGTGGACCTATTTTTCCAAACACCTCACACCCGTACATTCTTCCGTTGAGAGCTTGAATAATAGACACTCCAGCCCAGTTGGTGGCGATAATCCGCCTTTGACAATTGCAAAAATACAAACAACGTTCCCAGCACGGAGTAATACCGTACCTCACAGCACATCTAATACAAATCAATGGAGTTGGACAAAAACTAAGATAAAACCTGTTGTAAAGCATCTTTTGCAGCGATTTTTGTGTGAGCATATCAGTGAACACCCCTGACCACTCGGTGAGTTTCACGTCTTTGTAAACGAAAGTTCAATGCATTCCAGGAAGGACCGTTCCAGTGCACCCACACAGTCGCTGAAGAGGTGGGAGGTGACAGAACAAACACCCGAAAACTCTCGGGACAGCATCATATGTCCAAACTTCAGTCAAAGGCATTCCATTTCATCATAAACAAGTGTAAAATACCGAACTCCTTTAACTGCAAGCAAACACCATACAAAAATATGTCCACCCTGTCATGCAAATTCAATGTTAAAAAAAATCATGACAGGGTGGACATTTTTAGCTACATTTAACATTTAATGAACACATGATGTAGCTGCAGTTAGCTAAGTGCTTCACTGTTGAAGCTGACTGTGCACTGTTTAAAATACATATTTTAATTTTCTGCAAAGTTTTATGCTTGACATCAGGCAACTACAAACACAATATGATGAAAAGTGTAGATACTTACTGTGTGAGCATTATATGTTTAAACCTCCACTGAATAAAGACCAAATGGGGGACGGGATGTCACTGACTACTTCAGTTGGTTTCTTTAAAAGTGCAGTGTGTAAATTTTTGCAGCATCTAGTGGTGAGGTTGCGAATTGCAACCAACGGCTTAGTCCACTGCTCACCCCTCGCTTTTGAAACACATAGAGAATCTACGGTAGCTGCCACCGGACAAACATGTCATCGCCGGAGACAACTTAGTAAAAAAATTGTCCTTTAAGGCTTCTGTAGAAATATGGCGACTTCCATGTAAGTGCACCCTCTGTGTATGTAGAAAAAAATGTCTCATTCTAAGGTAATAAACACATAACGGTTCATTATAAAAAGGTATTTATACAACCCTGATAATATAGTTTTGTATATTATTTTGCATTTCTGTCAAGAGATCCTTCTAAAAATTACACACTGCACCTTTAAGGAGCGTTTACCCCAAAATGACAGGGTGGAAAGCAATTTTAGGGACACATGCCAAAATGCTTAATATTATTATGAATAATTAATATACAAAATAAATATTAGTTTTTTATCAATTAACTTGTTGAAGCATATATCCAATCAAAAAAATGTATAAAATGGGAAAAACATATTTCAAGAGACTTATCATTGAACTTGTATGTGTTTAAATGTTTGGCCATTTATAATAAAACTTCAGGATTTTATTATTTTGGAATATATTCATGATGATAGGGTGATTCTGATGACCGCAAACGGCACGTCATAGTGATATTGACCCTTTAATGTCTCGTGCAGAATTGTTTTAGTTTGTTAGACAGGTAAATCCGAGTTAGATAACTTACCAAGATTTTTAGGAACACTAGTGACTTACCTGAATGATGTTTGCAAGATAAACTGCTCCTTTATCCGTGATGCAGTTGTATCTAAGGTCTAAACCTGCAATACATTATTTTTAATGTCACGAAGTCAGTAACAATGTACTTAAAATGCGACAAAGCGCACAATATAAAGTTATAGCCCTAATAAACGTGTTTAATTATCCCTTCTTTATGATTTGCATTTCTAAATTACATTTCTTGGAAAGAGGAGTTAATAGTTTACCCTTTATTGCTGAACTTCCACCCAGCGTTTTTGACAGGACAAGCACATCGTCATCTGTCAATCTCTCTTTATGCCTCAGTCGATCATTACTACCAGCTAGTTCAAGTGAAACACCGCTGAGCAAGATAAAGCGAAAATAAAATCACATAAAAGCCTGGTTAACGATAACAACGATACACGCGAGTTACTTAACCAACCTGTTCTTGGCATCTAACAATACTTTCAAAATACATTCATTGGGAAGTCGCTGAATTTCTTCGCACGCGGACAAATACCTCCTTTTTAAGTCCTCCATCTTCTGCGCGTGTAGTTTCTGAGGCAACAGTAAGTTGCTATGGCAATAAAGAACGCGTCAGCGGAAGGACGACATCTGCTGGCCAACCAAATGTTTCGCATGGTAAATTAATTTTAAATAAAATTTTAATTTATATGTATTTATATATTTTTTTTTGTTATGAATGCATTGCACATATAGTCATAAACAACAATAAAAAAAGATGTAAGATGATTTATTATAAAATATACTTACTTAGACGGTCCTATTTTTTCCACAACGTATAACAAATTTTTGAGCTTGGGTCATATAACATTTTTGATATTTACAAATTTTAAAAGACAAAATATTGGATATAGCTCAAAATGTTGGATAATGGTTCTAAATATCAATAACAAAAAATCATAATGTACACTCGTGTTCCCATAATCATATTAAATAAAGTATTTTTAAGCAACTGAAACAAAATGATTCCAAACACAGCTTTTTATTTTACAGCTAAACCTAAGTTTGGCCTTCCCTTCATATATTTGATGCCTGATGATCCAGGTTCTGCTCTGAATGGGACACAAAATAAAAAAGGAACGAATAGAAAAACACAAACACAGCCGTTACAATAGCTGATATCTGCTAAGATTTTCCATCAATCAGAATAAAAAATAAATAGTTCTAATGGGAAGTTTAGGAAGGTAAGCTATTGCTTCCATCTGTTCCCTTGATACCCTATGACAGCCATCTCTAGGAGGATAACTCTGTGTATTCACTTTATGGAGAAAGCATTTAAAAGGGAGGAAAAATACGGAATTTTAATCAATGGTCTGAACAATGACAATCTGCGTGTGTTCCATCTCGTCAGTGGCCGGAATTTCGTACTGTTCCACGACATAGCTCACTTGCTCGCCCGTTTCTCCATGGATGAGGACAGGAGCTTCGGACGAATCGGCATGCTGGAAGATCATCTGTGGTTCTGAGCCGTCTGCATGCTGTATGATCATTTGAGGTTCTCCAGACTGTTGTATGATCATTTGAGGTTCTGCAGACTGTTGTATGATCATTTGAGGTTCTCCAGACTGTTGTATGATCATTTGAGGTTCTCCAGACTGCTGTATGATGAGTGAAGCTTCTGGGGGCAAAATTGGCAACTGTGATTCCATTTGGATCTCGTGATCTGCAGAATCGACGAGGGCGGAGCGTACACGCGCGATCAGGCCCTGGTGGTCAATGGGGATGTTGAGGGGACACTCGGTTTTTGGAATAGTTTGTTCTGTGTCGGGAATAACTGAAAGATAGGATAAATGAGGATCAATGAATGAAAATACCTCAATTGAGAGTTAAAGGTTTATCCAAATGAACCAAACAGAATAATATATAAAAAAATTAACATAACATAACATTATGTTTTAAAACAGTGTGCTTTTTCAAGCTGTAAATGTCTGAAAATGTGTTTCCACACAGGTTACACTTCACTTTTCTTGACCCTATAGGCAACAAAAGAAATCATTACAGTTTATATTCTTGCAAGGTTTCCATTTTAAAAACGCATAATTCGTTTTATAAATTACCATTATGGATGTCCATATGTTTTCTAAGTTCCCCAGACGTTAAGCAAGGTTTTCCGCAATCCAAGCAGATATAAGGAGTCACACCTGACAATTAAAGGAAAAAGAAAAGTATTGTTTGTTAACAATTGTGCAGTTTATTTTATAATATAATATCACCCTTAACAAAATCCCTGTATTATTTGCAGAATAAAGTTCTATATATTTCTCCCAGACTGCCAAAACTGTTTTAGGCAAGATGTAGGTTTAGCAAGGATGTAAAGGCACTAAAGTAGATAGATGCTGATGTGAATGTTCTGTCGTTAGACCCACCAGTGTGTTTCCTGGTGTGAGTGATAAGTGAGCTGGACACAGCGAAGGCCATGCCGCATGTGTCGCAGATGTACGGTTTCTCCCCTGTGTGGCGCCGCTTGTGATACATCAAAGTGCTGGCCTGTGTAAATCGCTTTCCACATTCTCCACATTCGTATGGCTTTTCACCGCTGTGCTTCCTGGGAGCAGATAAAAAATGCAGAGAAGTCAATAGAATCGTGGTACATGCAAGAAGACAAAAAAAACTCAAGGCTAAGGAGCAATTCACAAAGAATGTGTTTTTTGAATTCCACTTTGAATGAATTTAATCGTTTTTCTATATAAACACAAGCTAAATTGGCGTGATTGGCGCTCGTCTTTTGCAGCACCGCACTTTAGATGCAGTATCAAGCTCATCAATGTCAGTTCTGGTACAGTGGATCAATCGTGAACGCCCGGAGGCGGAGCATGCGTTGCAGGTTTTCTTTCAGGTAGGGATGGGACAATTACCGGTTTCACGATTAACCAAGATCCATGATTTTAAAATTTAATTATCATTACAACCGTGTTTGATTACCGTGATTTTTAAAACTCGTGGTAAATCCTGTCCAGCCAGAATCAGTTTGACGCAGGTGCGCACATGCAACATAGTTTTTTGCACAAGACGGCATTTAAGGGATAATGTATTGTATTCATTCACGATAAACTTATTGGACAAATTTATTTATATATTTACCACAGAAATAATTTCAGGGACATGAAATATTAAATTTGTTTAATATTTCATGTCCCTGAAATTATTTCTGTTTTGTTCAAATGTTTTCAGTGTGTGTATGAGTTCTTTTTGAATACTCCCATCTCATTTTAACAAAACCATGATAATATTGATAACCGTGATAACTTTCGTCACCAGTGTTGGGGAAAGTTACTTATAAAAAGTAATGCATTACAATATTAAGTTACTCCCTAAAACAGTAACTAATTGCATTACTTAGTTACTTTTCATGGAAAGTAATGCGTACGTTACTTTTAAGTTACTTTTGCGTTACTTTTTCTTACTTGGCTGAGGCTTGATCTCTTTCAGGCCTTGCAGGTGTTTTTTATGATTGCAAAAATGTCGAGCTCTGGCCTGCCATCTTCGTTTCTGATTTAAACTGGTCCCGCTGAGGTGCACAGATTGCGTAATTTTACGTTAATATGTTCAGTTTAATTCAGTACATTATTTTATTTTTAAATTGAATTAATTAAACTGAAAAGTAACTCGCATGACTTTTTTAAAAAAGTAACTCAAATATTAATGTGTACATTTATAAAGTAATGCGTTACTTTACTCGTTACTTCAGAAAAGTAATATTATTACGTAATGCGTGTTACTTGTAATGCGTTACCCCCAACACTGTTCGTCACTATAATCATGATATGAAATTTTCATTCCGTCCCATACCTACTTTCAGGCATCCTCACATTTTGTGCGGCGCTTTAAAAACAACTCACGAGTAAACACGACATCTGTCACCTACAGAATCAAACTTAAAATGCAAAAACTAAACTACATAGTTTTTTTCCAAAACCGTCAAGGTGCCACCTGCCTGCCATGTAGCAACAACCTACACCTCTCACCATTAATGCTCCTCATATATTTATAAAAAAACAGTTATACGTTCAGAAACTGTAAATTTTATAATAAAGCAGGCATAGTGTATGGGATTTGGCATGGCAGCCAATAATAATAAATAGCTATAGCCTTACCTAAATGAAGCAAAATTCTGCGTTTGGACCTTGCATTATACGGGTGACTTGTGAAATTAGACTTATGAGGTGTCCATGACTGGATTTGGGTTCTTTGACATCGAAATATTTATAATAAAAAAAATAAAAAGCTTCAGTGCATGTTATACTATAAACAATTACAGTTAAGAAACATGTGGTATTTGGTGATCATTGATAAATGTAGAGACAATAATAAGGAATATAAATGTGTCCAAGAAAAATTTTCTCATCCTCCGCAACAATTTTCAATCATTGTTTAAGCCCTCAAAGAACTTACATTTATTAAAAAAAATTGTTGGAAGGGACATAATTGGCCGTGACGCTAAGCAGTTCTTATTTTTTCTCTACAGATAAAAGTAGAAATTTTGTTTGTCATAGTACCTAGACAACTTTTTAGTTCTCATTACCGAAACATGAATTTGTAAATGCATATATTTAATGTAATATCATGTTGCGGTAATGATAATTTTTGATAATGATAATCTAAAAAGTTTAAATAATTCTATAGGAAATATTTTTTAAATCCTATAAAAATAATGGTTATAGTAAGTTCAGACCTTAATCTTATATGTGCAAAAAATTGGCTTTAAGGGCTTTAAAAAAAATCTAATGCTGGACCTTCTAGCTGGATTTCGTGAGAATCACCCATATGTATTAATAATGCATTCAATGTTTAATGCTGTTGTTTTGTCGACTGCAAACTTGAATCTGACGTGTTGTTGTTCTGATCCGTAAAACAAAGTCTTGGTCTTGAAGTGCGGATGTCTATTTTTAAAACCTATGCTCATTACTAAATAGTATCAGTATTTTCATGTATAAACAGCAAAGACAGCTGCTTTTTAGATAGCAATATGGGTGTAAAACAATTACAGCAATTCAAATCTTAATCACCAAGTCCGCAGTTGAGCCTCACACATGCTCCGCCCATGTATATATTTATATATTATTTATTAAAGGTAGAAAAGTGATTTAGTCAAGAGCAATGAGAGATTTTCTCTCAATTCTGTTTGATTAACATGAGTAACAGACAGGAGCAATATTATGTAACTTTCCTTTAAGACCAAAAGTCCGGATCCAATATACTATTACACATGCATTACACTGTTACAGGCCTGAATGACCGTGTTCATGAGGATACTTGCAAAGATTGGAATTTTGACACACAGGTGTATTTAAGGCCAATAAAGCGGCAAAAATGCTCACAAGCTCGAACAGCGAATGCGTGGCCTGCGTGCTCCTCTCACACAGAAAAAGCACATCCATACCAATGTTGTTTGTTTGAATGGTAGAAAACTGCAGTGCTTGTACAAAACACGTATGAATCGAAAAAATACGCACACACCTTATGTGTATTTTCAAATTGCTAGATGTGGCAAAAGCCGACCCACAGAAATCACATTTGTGCGGCTTTTCTTCTCCGTGATGCATGCGACAGTGATAGACCAGCTGACACTTCTGCGCAAAACGTGAATCACAGGATGTGCAGGTGAAGGGCTTCTCACCTGAAACAATACAGAACATTCATAATTAACCCCTAAATAAACACATACTGCAACATAAGTAACCACTTTACCATACATATATATAACAAACTAACATTTGTGACTCAGTCTGTGAAAACCCAAATAAGCCATTTACTGTTTTTCTATATAAAATCATCCTACACGAGTAATTCTCACGAAACCATTGAAACACCACGGCACTAATGATTTTAGCTTTAAAATGTGTAATATAGTAACATTAAAAAGCATCAGAATTAATACAATACTGTGTTCTACCTTGCACAATGTGTGATTTCAACATAAGAATTTATAATTGTAAATTTTATCTCATTTTCTGCTGAAATTCTCATTACGGCAATGTGTCCGGCTGTGTTTGAACATGCGTTATGTTGTAATTTAATCAAATTAACACAAAAATATTAAGAAAAAAAAAATGGATGTTTTGCTAGACTACTTTAGATGACAGAAAAAAATATTTACTGAATATTCATGTATAATAATAATGAAGAAAAATTTGGAAAATGATGTGTCCATGCCTGATGTTCTCATCCTCCGCAACACTTGAGAACAGTTTAAGCACACATACAGAATTTTAATAAAGTTTGATTTTGAGTGACCAAGCACATGGACCAGTTACTTCAAGATGGCTACCAGGTAAGATCATTTTTTTACAGTTAATTTGAAATATTGTCTTGTCAGAATGCTTACACAACATTTTGATTATCATTACCGCAACAGATGCTTATTAAATGTTAATTTAATTAATAGAAGCATAATACTTTGATTTTAAATGCATGTGCAGAATCTCCAAAGTATGTTCTTTCAGGTTTGTCATGTCATTTTGAAAATATGTCAGTGTTGATGTTTTCTGACTGTTGCGGTAATGAGATTTTTTAGGACTAATTTTTTAAATTATGTTACAAAAAGTGTTAAATGATAAGTAAAAGTTTTTAAATTAATGTTCCCATTTACTCCAGACTTTGTTTCTCAACGTCTGGTGGGGAAAAAAAGTAAATTTAAGCAATTTTTACATTTTCATGCTTGACATTTTTAAAACCAAGTTTTCGTGAGAATCACCCACATAATGTATAAAATATTCAAAGAAAATATAACCCTGATCTCCTTTACTGTATAAAGTCATGTCAAAGAAGAACTCAATGTAAAATCAAACTTTGATGCTCCTAATCTCATAATTACAATATGAGACCTGGATTTCACAGACAGGGTCACGTGTATTTCAGACTACAATAACAAAACCTTTCATACCTGTGTGTATGCGCATATGAGTCTTTAACTGGTTGCCCTGTCTGAAAGAGCGAGTGCAGAGCTTGCACTCGTATGGTTTGACGCCCTTGTGTATGCGCATGTGTCTGCGCAGGCTGCTCATTTCTGAAAAAAGGTTCCCGCAGACGTTACAAATGGGCTTGAGTTTATCCTGCGAGGGCTTCACCTCCTCTTCTCCTGCCCAGTCCTCATTATCATTGCCGAATTCGTCATCATCCTCTTCCTCCTCATCATTGCTTGCTTGGCTTTCCCGAAGCTTTCGGCTCAAGCTTCTCTTTCTCGTGCTGGCACGGACTTTCTTAGAAGGACTTGAATCTCCAGAATCTTCTGTACCTTGCGAGGACCCCTCTTCAGTACAGCCATCAGCGAGTATTTCAGAATCTTGGCTTCTCTCCATATCTTCTACTTCTCCATCGTTCCCTGCTTCCATTTGCTCTGCTTGGTTCGAGGACTCGGTCAACTCCGAAGAAAGTGGCTTCAACCGAGGTCTTCCTCTTTTACGGCCTGTACCTTCTTTTTTCTGTGCTTCCGAACATTCTTCGCTGTTGGTGGTTCCTGTCTCAGCTTTCACAGTTTGGTTCTCTGTGGGTAGCGGCTTAGTCCGTGGTCTTCCTCTCCCTCTTTTAACAACTTCCTCTGGGTTCTCTGGATTATTCTTTAGGTCAGCATTACTGCCCTCTTCCTCACCAGCCTTCGTCTCACCTTCAACTTCTTCAAGAATCACAGTTTCAGGGTTGCCTGCTTGTTCTTCGTCACCTTGTTCTTCTTGTCCTTTGTCTTCCTCCGTGCCAGCAAGCGTCTCAGGCAGAGGCTTAATTCGTGGACGACCCCTTTTGCGGGCAGGGCTCTCACCCTCCAAATCCTTTGTTTCTGCAGAACCATCTTCAGCGTTAGCAGAATCAGTTCTCTCAGCAGGCAACGGCCTAATCCGCGGGCGACCTCTCGGCCTTCCAGTTCCTCTTCCTATTACTCCACTTTTTGGACTAGTGCTATGCTGCGCTGATAAATGATCGGTCGAATCAAAAGTAAGAGGTCGTATCCTTGGACGACCTCTAGGTCTACCCCTTCCTCTTCCTCTGCCCCTCTGAGCACTAAAACTGTCCTTCTCAACATCATCCTCATCCACCCTGGATTTGGGTTTCCTACCTCTCTTGCCACCACTCAGGGGTGTCTGGTCGCTAGAAGATAATGCTTCATCGGTAGACGCAGGATCATTGTCATAGCCTTCATCATCAGCCATCTCTTCCCTTAACCGCACCCGTTCCTCCACCTCCGAGATCGGTTCTAAAGGTTCATAATCATCTGGGCTCAGGGGGGATCGTGGGTCTATATAATCTGCTTGCCTTGTGGGTGATGCATCACTTTTAAACTCATCTTGACTTATGGAACAGCGAGCCACAACCTCAGGCATCCCAAGGTAGGTCGCAGCTTTCTGAATACTTTCAGTTTCATCCCTGCAGAGAACAACGTGACTTACTTTGAAACAGCATATACATATTTTTGAGCAATTAATTTTAATAACTTTCAGGATAAGACATTTTTTACATTTATTGAAGATAAATGATGGTAAATAAAAAGTTGATGGTACCTATTGACTTCTAGTATTTGTTATTCCTACTATGGAAGTCAATACTGTCAACTGTTTGCTTAACATCATTTATCAATGTGTTCACACTGGTATAATATGTCCTCATGGTAAAGTAAAATAAATAACTAAAGGCTTAGAACAACATGATGTTGGGTAAAGGATGACAGAATTTTAATTTTTGGGTAAAATGCAGTGGTCACATTTCGAGTTTGGCTACCAATACAATTGGAAGAGTGTAAATAGTGTGTAGTAAACCTAAACACCATTTTTTACTTTCATAAATAAAGTGGTTCGATCTCTAATATCTATAGTACCGAGCCCCTAAGGTGACATTGGAGTAAAAAAATCTGAAATTTAGTTTCACGTGCTTACGTGAAACTTTCATTTGCTCACGTGAAACCTTCATGTGCAGAATTTTTTTAAGTTTAGTTTTGTAGCAGAATAGACCTCTAATATAAAAAATACTATTTATATTTACTACAGGTCTTCCCATGTCTTTAGGACTTTTTCATGTCTATGTATCATAGTCTTAAAGGGGTCATAGCGTAACATTTTTTTTTTTTATGTTTTAGTGTTAGAATTGGGTTCCCAGTGCTTCGATCGCTAGAAAACATAAAAAAAGAATAACCAAGTAACTTTGTTTTGGTAAACCATTATCTGCAAGCATGTTAAAAATTTTAGTTTTTCAGATTTCGCCTGTTTTGAGACGTAGAGCAAGTCTGCAAGTATTTTGCACTATCCAATCATTCATCACCATCATTGCGATCAGTGTTTGCATTTTACAAGCTCATTTGCATTTTAAAGGACACACCGCAAAACAGCACATATTTGCTAGCACCTACAAAATAGCAATTTTAACATCTTATAATATATAATCTGTGGAGTATTTTAAGCTAAAACTTCACATACACACTCTGGGAACACCAAAGATTTATTTTACATCATAATATTATGACCCCTTTAATATGTCCTCAAGGTTTCCCTTGACTGTAGGAACCCTGTATATAAAAATAGATAAAGATTCCCATGAACTCACCTGTCCATGTTCAGGTCCCCTGTGTATATATAAGTCAATAGTTTTTCGAACACGGTAACGTTAACCAAGTCGGGGTCCAGAGTTATGGTGGCATCTTCTCTGCCTGCATCAATGCACTGGGTGGAGAAATACTCGCTAAAGGCTGCCAAGACATTATGATGTGCGTGGTATTGAGTCTGTCCAATTGCCACCGTGCAGTCACACAGAAAGCTTCTCTCACGTTGTCTCTTCAGCTGCTCCAGAAGAAACTCACTATGTGTGATATGTGGCATTATTATGTGCGAGAGGAGAAACCTGCAATACCAAGAGTATCTTATAATGTTTGCCCAGTTTTGTATGCAATTACAAAATAAACATGACTTTATTATGGTAACCATAGTTGGTATTTGTAGTAAAACCACATTAACCACAACATAATTTATTATGGTCTCCATACAGTAACCATAGATGAGCCATGATTTGTAGTTAAAATATGATAGTACAAATGATAATAAATCAGCCCAAATCATGGACACTACACTTTACCATAATACAATCATGGTACAGATTTCTAAGATATCGTTTTGTCAGCAATAAATAAGAAATGCAACTTACCCCACGTATTTTTTAAAAGGTTTAATCCACACACAGAAACCTGTTAAAATAAAACAGACATGCATCTAAAAATGTAATTATGCATACATATATAATAGTCCATATATCTGCAAAAAAAGTCGTCATCACGTATGAAAATAAAAGTTCCCGCCCGTTACTCAAAAGTTGGTTGCAATAACGAGCTTGCTGCACATTGACGCTGTTAAAACACTATTCAAAATATTATAAAACATTTAATATTTTCACTTGTAAATATGGAATAAAAATAACATAATACATAAGTTTCTGGGCGGATACGGAGATGAATGTGTATAATTTTGACATGCAAAACAAAGGGCTCTTATTTCGAAAATGCTCGATCCGGTACAGCGCTAGCCGCCATCCGAAGGTTAGCGCTGTAAATTACTAACACGCTATAATGAACAGTGCAATAATTACTTAAATTATATTAAATATGATTATGAAGTTTCAAAAGGGTTTTTAATAAAAATTCAAGCCTCACGTTTATTCGACAGTAGATTAAAATCTCTTTGCTTTGGCGGCCATTTTCGAGGTCTTCAAGAGGACTCGCTTGGTGACGTCATATCCGGTTTGAATTGTTTCCTGTGGCTAATGCAAAAAGGACAAATTCAGTTTTTAGCCCCTAGGTGGAGCCAGAGAGCAAAATTAGATTAAATTTAAAAACATTAAAATATTTTCTCAAACTGGGTGGTTGTGACCTAGGCTAAAAATAATAATAATTTAAAATATTTAATTGTATTAAATGTGCTATAGTTTCGTGAACTGACGTTATTGCTTCTGTTACACACTTTGATGTCTTATGTAAATAATATATTTGTTAACAAGAATGTTTACACAATCTTATCTCCACCAGAATATAATTTGCAAATTTTATGGTAGTGCACATACACCCCATTACAAACCCCTTAAAAACTGGTAATAAATCATGATTTTTTTATGAATCTTTATAATTATGAATAGAGGCCTGGGAATTTTTTCTATGGTTTTTTTTGTGGGCCTTGCCCCTCTAGAATTTGGGAAGATGTGATGTATTCAGTTAGTTCATTGTTTTAGATAATAGGGTAATTAACACAAACATCAGGAAGAAGATAGTAACTTAAAAAATATGTCTGTGAAGAAATAATATTTTTTAATGATATAAACAATATATGCAACTGTTATATGCTCATAATGAGCAGTGGAGGAATTAGGAATGAAGTCATTTCCATTCTGACTGAAGGTCATGGAAAGTTTGTTGGTTTAATCTAATGAATGAGTAAGAGGGTGGGGAAGCTTTATTATATATGCATTAGCCTGTATGTTACCATTTTCTCTCTAAACCCTCATGATTATCTATAGATGTATGTTTATGGTCCCAGAGACACCAATGATTTGTGTAAAGATTATAGTCATTTTGATTTTAACAAACCCATTAGTTTCTTTTTAAATAATCATATTTTTAAAACCTATTAAAGATCAAAATGTCTGTGACCTGTTATGCAGTAGTAGTATTTCTGTTTTGAGACCAGTGTACTGCTGCAGTATACACCAATCACAGCATAAGGATAATGTTTATTTTAATGTATTGTGTTTATTACCTGGTGACTATAAGACCTCAAAACTGAACATTTTCTCAAGGTGGAAATTTCCAGCATATCAAGTTAATTTAATTGTAATTCTTCTTATACTACAGGTTAAGTAATTGAGTATCTACTTGATACCTAAATGTATACGTGCACTTTTTAAGGTTTTTAAACAAAATTTTCCGAACAGAATCCATAGTCTAGAAAAATGACAAAGACACAAAGCAAATTCAATCTGTGTCTGTCGGTACTGGTCCCATGACATCTATTTATCAAATCAGCTGCTTGTTGTTAGACAAAACACAATGACAATGAAATCTCATCCTGTTCTGTAAGACACTCCTCCTTTAGAAAGCACTTGTTTTGAGGACCAGCACACACTCGATACCTTCAGCTCTAGGAACAGGTTCAACTTACTGCAGACAGGTAGGAATTAATACTAATTTATGTACTAGTTTATGTGTGTTTTGTGATATGTTTTGTGATGGTATTACCATTAAGTGATGTTTAATTTATTATTTAATTTATGTGTATATAAAATGTATTTTAATGTGAATTTTGTACTGTATAATTGCATAACTAGGATTTGGTCTAATCTGTCTTTGTAAAAAAATGATTGCTTTATTTACTTAATATTGATCAAAAGATTTGCATTAGAGAAAATAATTTCATATAACCCAAATTACTTGAACTATTTGAATCTTATTGTTACAAACCCAACTTGATCTTTTTTTGTGGGGGGGTGAGGTAGAAATGTCTGACTACACTTTGCTGTATATCACATTTCATTGTTTTTTATTCATGTAAGGTACATTCACAACTTTCATAACAAGCACTATTTCATAACACTGATACATAACATGTTGCACGTGTACACTACAGATTTCTTTCTTTAAATATCAAACCGGTCTGACAACTTTAGATCAGTTACTGAGAGAAAACATGCCATTCATGACAAAGAATGCAGTATTTCACCCTCCCACAGCAATCACAATTTTGTGACATAAGTGCATGTTATATAAATTCATGTTGTCACGGCATAAGGGAGTATAACTCCTGTGCTCATGACCAATGAATAATAACTTTTTCCGCCCTGCATAGGGACAGCAGCTCCTGAAAAGATGAAGGCCATTATTGTACTGCTTCTGGTTCCCTTTGTCTCAGCGCAGACATTTCATTGGGGACCCTGCCCATCACCAATGGTCCAGCCAGACTTTGAACTAAACAGGGTAGGAGTACAATACACACATTTAGCATTGTTTACCTCTAATAAATCCTAATTTTGTACACTAAATATAACACGCAAAACACTCTTTTGCAAAGTATCTCGGAAAGTGGTATGAGATCGAAAAACTCCCAGCATCCTTTGAAAAAGGCAAGTGCATCGAGGCAAACTACATGGTTAGACCTGACAAAACCATTGAGGTTCTCAATATTCAGACATAGTGAGTAATTCATTGTCAAATAAAATCTTGTGATTTGCAGACGTGCAGAGTTTGGTATGTGTTATAGTAATTAAAGGTTTAAAATGTTTCAGCAAAGGCAAAGTTAGGACCGCAGAGGGTACAGCAGTTGTCCATGACGTGAGAGAACCGGCAAAACTTGGAGTTAGTTTTTCCTACTGTAAGTCTATTCATATAATTTGATAGTTTCTAGAACATTCCAGAATGTTTCTTCTTCTTAGTTTAATTTAATTTTCTGAATCTCTTTTTGTGCAGTCACACCCTATGCCCCATATTGGGTCCTATCCACCGACTACAACAGCATGGCTATTGTGTATTCTTGCACTGATATTCTGAGGCTGTTTCACGTCGACTATGCCTGGATCCTCTCACGCACGCGCACTCTGCCCGCAGAGACCGTCTACCATGCAAAAGAGACTCTCTCAAAAGAAAACATCGATGTGAGCAAAATGACACCTACAGATCAGCAAGGATGTGATGTTCCTATTTCATAAAAACTAAAATGTTTTTGTTCACTAAAACATTATTGCCATTGAAACGTAACAACATACACCCCTTACAAAAATTAACCATAGTTTTACTACAGTAAAAACATGGTTACTGTAGTAAAACCATGGTTACCACAAAATAACCATGGTTTTGACACCATAGTGCAATAAAACAACGGCTTTGCTGATAGTAATCAATACACCAAAAAACATGGTTACTACACTTTTACCAGAATAAAACCATGGTTAATTTTGTAAGGGACGAGTTGAGTTATGAGTTGAAACTGTTTAACTGTTTAATGCTATATGAATGTATCTGATGCATGATATATAATGCACATAATATATATCAAATCAATAAAAGCAAGTGTCTCTAATAAAGCTTTTCTTTGTGTTGTGTATTTTTGAAAAACTATTTTATTAAGCTGGTGTTTCTTTTTGTGAATTTTTGTGTTCCTGTAGCTCAGTTATAGAGCATTGCATTTGGTGTGCAAAAGTTTGTGTGTTCAATCCAAGGAACACACATACTAATAAAATGTACCTTGTAATGCGATTAACAGTAAGTTACTATGGATAAAGGTGTCTGCCAAATGCATAAAAATTGTAAAATGAATATCATAGGCCTATACTTTTTTCTTTAGACTTAGAAAATCATTTATAATATTAAAAATGTAATTTGATTTGATTTCTTTCAAAGTGTTAACAAATTATTAAGGACAGGAATTTGTTTTGACAAGTTTTATATTTCGTGTAATGCCCTCTGTCATGTTTAAAATGGCATACTGCATAGTGTTGTTGGGGTAGGTTTATGTGAATTATGTAGATTTATTTTGGGAGGGGACAAAACGTCCTTATCTTGGGTCCAGTCACAGAACCTGTGATGCAAGCAAGTCTTACCTGGCTCACAGAGACGGCTGACCTCATTTAATCAGTGCTGCAAAAAAGGTAATATTCATTAGCAATGATTTAATTTAGAAATAAATATTTCTGAATTTGCAATGTGACCTAATTTTTGAATAATAGAATCAGGCATGAGAATGAAAAAATACTAAAAAGATTTATCTTCTCTCTATTAGACTACTAAACCTTACATTTAAATGAGTAAAATATTGTATTTTGCCATTTCTCTATTTTTAGGGAAGGATGAAGATGTGTGCATTTTTTGGTGTTTTCTTTCTATGTTTTCTTGCCAATAATTTCAGTGGTGAGTAAATAAGCGGTATATATTTTTCCTTACACTACTATTATTATTATTTCTGTACATTGCATTGAACTATTCTGCAAACACAATTTTTAGAATATGAATACATTAAATATGCTTGTATTTTAGAGCATTGTTTGGTAAACAGTCATAAATGTTTTATACAGTATTTATGCAATAAATAAAAAATAATAATTTTGAACAGTGTTTTTAGTTTAACAGTGTTGAGCAGTTCAAAACAAAAACAGTGCATTCATAGTTAAGAATAATATTTAGAGAGGAAAATCCAAATTTCTTGAAACCTCTGGGGGATTTGACTCCTCTCTGTGTGTGTGAATCAGCTCTTTGTGTCCAGGAATTCAAATTTCATTCACTCTTCCTTTGCCTACTTCCCTTACAGTTGCCAGATTCATTCCTGAAGGAGGTAACCAGACTATTTACTCTTGTTTACACAACTTTAGACTGTGTATATACTAACTAAGGATGCCGTTCTCATTTTCTACGTTCTCAATAATCTGAATCTAAAGAGACACAACAAAAATAAAAAAACATCTCAATCTTACTTGCCTTCAAACCTATAGGACTGTAATAAATGTTAATTTTCTGAAACACAAATAGCAGAATGTTACATTTGACTCGTTCATTCAGCCTTCATGTTTGTTGTATACTTTACTTTAATACAATGAGAGGGATGGGGCTGTCAGGCAGTAAAATTCTGAAAAATCTACCATAAAAAAGTTAAAAAGTCATATAGGTTTGGTGACAATGGTGAGTAAATGATAAAAAAATGATTTGATTAACTAAATTTGTATTCAGTGCTGATTACAACTGCATATTGTCTATGCATTTCCGAGTCAATTTAGAGTGTTGTACAAGAAATTCTGTATATTCTGTTCTGGAATGTGGTAATTCTAAAGGAATACATAAGCTCTCTTCTTCTCTTACACATAGTACCCTATGATGAACCTCCAGCTGTGCCTTACTGGCCATATTCCACCTCAGATTTCTGGAACTATGTGGAGTACTTCCGCAGCATTGGGGCCTACAACCAGATCAATGAAATGGCCAGAACATTCTTTGCTCATCAGCACTTGGGAGACACGCTGGGCTATGAAGTGGCTGCACAGCATGAACATTGAATTGATTTGATCATTGAGTTGATGTGATCATTGAACATAGAGTTGACTGGTTCACGAATCATTTTAGTTTATATCAACAGAGTTATGTAACACTGCATGAATTTATAGCCATACATTGTACTTTTGTCAAAATGTACTTTTGGGTTAAGATGAAATGTTGCTATTAATAAGTTGTATTAAAAGGGCTTTTTTCATATTTTAAAGCTGCAATCAATAAACGTGTTTGTTAAAAATGAGGAAAACAGTTATTAAGCAAATACATAAAAAATCTGTGTTTGAAACTGCATTATTTCCTTACCCCCAATTTGTAATAGTAAGCTTATAATAATGATTTATAATTTAAACTGTTGACTCGAGAAGGACTTCACAGGTCAGTTTGACGAAAGTGCGTAAAGTAAATTGCAATTTTATGTTTCAAACAGAAATGGCGATAGAGAGGCAAACATTTAGATTTATTAATATCATATATTATACTTTAATACTACATATACAAATAAATTCCATATTTAGAAGTAAACTAAAGAGAATTAAAGAGATGTCTGTCCAATAATAAAATTCTGCATTATGTTAAAAAAACGATGAAATTCAAGATATAGGTCCAGTTCTCCAACCGAGCCCGCGGTCCCTGTTTCTATACGGATGCGTTTTCATGTAACACCACCGGAAAGTGAGAGACGCGCAGGAGGATTTGTTTTGGTGAATGCGAAACAGAGTTGCTCGGTTGAATAAGGAAATTATTTCATATATTTTATCATCTATTCATAGCTTTAAAGTCATACAGTTATGAAGCCAGCAGTTGATGAAATGTTTCCTGAGGGAGCCGGGCCGTATGTGGACCTGGATGAGGTTTGTGGTTTCACATGTCTCTATACGATTTTTGACAGCAAGTATCTTAAGTTTAACTGAACGAATACCTACCAAAATCATTTAATACGTTTATATTAGGATTTTTTCACTGCATGGAATATGCAGCAACGTAGTTTAATAGTCTGATTGCTTCAAATGGACGATTTAGACCTGCTGATAAACAATACAAAATATATTGGTTTCCATACAAATGCTATGAACTATCAGTTGTTTACTATTATAACCATTACATTTTAATGTATTGTGTTTTGGGTCTTATTCCAGTAGGATTTAATGCTATTCTATTGGCTCCCATCTGTCAGATAACATCCCACCAAACCAAAACACATTTCCAGACTCACGAGACCAATATTTGTTTCTATTAAAACCAGTATGGTATCTGTGATGGTTAATTATAGCTTTTTTCCAGTAGAGAGAGAGAAGGTTTTGTTAGTTTTTGTGACTTGTTAAGTATAAGTTGTCAAGTTATCAATGTAGTAATGTTGTAGTGATGTTTGTTGACAGGCAGGGGGCAGCACTGGACTGCTGATGGACCTGGCAGCCAATGAGAAGGCAGTACACTCAGACTTTTTCAATGGTGAGGTCATAAAACTTAGGACAAAAACTCAAAACAACACATGCCATTACTTACCTAACATCCACTAGATACTATTTAACTAAATTATGTTTGTCTACATCTAATTCATCTAATACAGCTTAACTAAATTATGTTTGTCTACTTCTAATACAGCTTATTATATAATTATATCCCATTTTATTGTTTATTTATGGGTCATCTAAAGTATAAGTTAATTTGCCTTAATAGGTATATACCAATTCAGATTTTTTTTGAAAAAACGATTTATCTTCTTCATACTTCTGCAAGTTGCAAGTTTTTGTTTGTTTGCTTGGTAACTGAATATCACAAATGGCTCTAGTTGACATGGTCTACAATTTCCTTTGAGCTTTTCCGCCTCCCCTATACAGTTATAGTAAAGTTACTTTCAGCAGGATGGCCTAAAACAGGCAATTAAAGAATAAAGGAGGTATGAAGCTGAGCCCATGTAAAGCACTTTTTATTAGGCTTCGTTGGCACCAGCACAGCAGGTTTTCCCTGTTAAGAGCCTCTGTATACATCTGTAGTAGCTGAAGTAGCTGAACACGTGTCACCTGGGCGTTTTATCAGGGGCCCTTTTGAAAGATTTATGGAAAATAACTCAGAGACCCAGATAAGTGCTTGTAGCATTGTGTTTACGGAGTGCATTAATGAATAAATACTATTTTATTCATGTTTGTGGGTTTTCTACAAAAAACAAATTAACATTGTGGAATATTATTGTTCTTATATTGAGGTTCATACATTTTCTTTGTTTGATATTTTTTCTTTTACAGATTTTGAGGATCTGTTTGATGATGATGATATTCAGTGATGAAGAAGATGAAAAGGATTAAACGCTGTATAAAGATGTTTGTTGCTGTACATGTAATTTGTTTCTTTTGTTATGATGTATTGTCACCTCTTCAGTTTTGTTAGTTTTGTTCATCAATAAACCTTTGTGAGATATAAAAAAAGTGTTTATCCTTTTTCCAGATGTTTGCACCTTTTAAAAATCCCAGACATTCCAACTCAAAAGTTAGTATTATTGTAAAGGATTTATTTTCTCTAAGATGAAATCTGTTTCTTACAGTGATTGTAGGTTTTTGCACATTCCTGAACACCTGTAAAGGTGCATAATTACATGTGCGATTCACTGTTACCATAAAGACACAGATGTTTTGAGCACATCTTTGACATCGACAGAAAACCATTTTTCCTCACCAGTAGATTTAACCTGAAAATTTTAACCTAGTAGTACTATCAGGTTAGTCAGGTAAGCATGATATAAATTATTTAGATTACTTACAACAGTGCATTAATTGTGAATTACAGATTATAGTAATCCATTCGGTGCAGTTAATAGCACAATGAACCCAAAATGCTGGGTTGTTTTAACCCATTGTAGGGCAAATATAAACATTTTCTGGATTAATTTAATCCAAAGGCTGGGTTCGTCCCCTTTTGACCCAATGCTGGGTTGAATATAACCCATATTTAGGGTGTATATTCTTTATAGTTACTATAAATGTACACTTTAAAAAACTATACATTTTCTGTCGCTGGGGTGGTACCCTCAATGTTTTCTTCATTGTACCTTTATGGGTATACAACACATTGAAATATATTTTACCCTTTTTGGGTACAATATATACCCTGCAAAACATTTAACAGTAAAACATTTGTATTATGTTTTATATACCAGTAAAGGTACAGAAGTGGTGCAGTACTTTATTCTGACAGTGTATGATTTTTTAATAACATCTTATATGAAAGGGAATCTGAAAACTAAAGCAACAGGTAAACTTCCATCTGCAAGTAAGTGTTTTTTGTCCTACAGGGTTTATATTCTCTCTGTCCTCCTGTCTCTGAGTCTATAATTACAACATCTTACTGGTTGACTAGCTGGGAGGGTGAAGGCCAATCGTAGCATTGGAAGCAGCATGCACTCGGCCCTATGGGATGCACCGTTTTTGTTTTTAATTATCAAGGTTGGGTTTAAATTGTGGCCAGGTTCTCAGTGGTGGCACAGTCTGTGTACAGGGGTGTGTGGAGAAGTACACAAGGGGCTCACCATCCTCATCAAGTCAGTCAGCTGCAGAGCTGAACAACGAGGCCCCCAATCAGATCATCACAGACTGCCTCATCTCAGCACTTCACCCCACAGGTAACATCTGACACAGGTAAGACACAGATTAGCCTCCTGCTTTAATCATTATATTAACATCCTTTGTTAAAAGTATATCATTTTAATTTTTCTATATGTTAATGTGCCAGGTGTTAACAGGTTTTACAGACTTGAGGCTTCAAATGATTATGTTGTTAATAACACTACTAAGTTCACAAACAATTAAAAAAAATATATATTTTTCTGCTCATATAGTTATATTTACATGTTCACACCATACAGACAAAAATGGTGCTTCAATGGCATTGTCTAGCATCTTAATTTTTAAGGGTGCATAATGAAGAAAAAAACAATTTTGATTATTTATTCAATGTTTTGTTTTGTTTCATATTAATTTGGATCAACTATGAAGAAATGTTCAAATGTAAATGCAAACAGCATTATTATGGGATAGCGCAAATAAGTGCAAAGAAGTCATCATAATATCAATAAAGTAGCCAAAATTGACTGGACACTGAAAACATGCAACCAATTCAAAAATTGTACTTTTATTTTACATCTGCAAGGTGAACAATGTGTAAAAAGTGGGCAGTGAAGAAAAATTCTGCTCTTAGGTCTATTTTTAAGACACACTGCACTTTTTTCACTTTGTTCACATTGCAGATTTAAAATTAAAGTAAAAATTTTGATAAACCTTGTGTGTGGACAATTTTGACTACTCGGGTGATCATCACACAAATCTAAGGGTTAAATATTTTAAAATATTTTATACCATGCATATAGTAGGCATATAGTCAGTTACAGATAATACAACGATATTTTTTTTAGAATTTTATTAAAAATCATAAGGACTATTTTCCATTTAAACAAATTAAAGTCCAGATATAAAATTGTATGTTTCATAAATCAGATTAAAACAAATGCTAATGTTTGTTTTTTCAAAGGAATCAGGCGGGTTAAGAATGGCTCGCTTGGGACGATCTTCCCTCTTCCATGCATTCGCTGGAATGCTGCTGGCCACATTGTTATTACCTGGTAAGGATGAGTGATTTTGTGATTTTAAGTTATACACAACTGGTCAAAAATTTATAATCACTTCTTTATTTATATTTTAGAATCATAGTAAACTCATCAAAACTAAAGAATAATACAAATGTAGCAATAGTAATTATGCTCTGACTAAATAATCTAAAATAAAAATTGATAATATTATTTTTTGATATCTATTAAAGAAATTTGTGCACTTTAAAAAATACTTTGCTGCCTTAAATTTTTTGTTGAATCAACTCAGATTTACAAGCCATTTCAACTTACTATTATTTATCTTGACGAGGGATGAGTTGTTATAACTTATACAATTTAAGTTGACTTTTCTCAACTATATTTTATAAGTTGTGACAACTCATTTCTGTTGACATGACTTGTAAATATGAGTTGATTTAACAAAAAATGTTAAGGCAGCAAAGTTTTTTTTACAGTGTATGTTTGACAACTATATTTTGTCTACAAAATTTCTATGAAAGATTTTTAGGATCACAGGAAACATTTCAGTCAAGTGTTTCCAAACTTTTGATCGGAAGAAAATGGTCAAAAATGGCCCACAGCTGTCGCAGGGGCAGTACCCTTTAAAATGTCCTACCATTTAGATACAGATAGGTATACATTTGGTACATTTGAGGTACCTTATATACACTTTTTGTACCAGTATGTACCTCTGAGGTACTATCATGAACTCTTTAGTTACAAATGTGTACTGTTTGAAAATGCCCAAGTGACAGCAAGGGACCATTTTTTTTCGGACAGTGTACTGTATATTGTTACAATGATCGTATATCTAACAGCTTTGATTTATGTATGAATCTCATTTTGTAGCAGTAGGCTACTATGATATCTACAACATCTGTTAAAGGCCCCTAAACATCACTCATTGTATCATTATACTGAATTCACTCACTAACGCCCTGTAGCAAAACAGGAGGTATCTGGTTGCAGAATACTGTAGTTTTTGCTAGGTAGCTGGTAAAGTAATTAACAGCTGTCAGCAAAACAACACATCGGTTTCCAGATGTGCCACGACTTTAACAAGCTCATAAAAATGAACCTACTTTGGGGATCAGCGTATCATGTACCCACCTCATACAAGTGAGAGTGAGACACTGATGACACATATGATCCATAAGGTTAAAATATTTTCGTTTATAGTATAATTAGGCTCACCTGTAGAAGAAGAGCTTTCGCCTTTGTAGATTTTATAGTTTGCATATAAAGGTCTGGTTACTGCGACGCCTGCCAGGCATCAAAGTGCTGATGTGCACCGTTTGAAGATTAATTTCCCACAATACCTTGTATGTTACCACCTTACCTTCCCCCTTAACTTGTAAAACTGCATCCTGCTTTCCTCAGCTCATTTGCTCATTACTGTTTGTTAGCATTTTCTGCAACATCTGGTCGAGACCTGAACCCCTTAATTTCTCTCTCACTATGCTCTTATATTTAAACAGAGTTCTTGCTGGCTGGGCCTGTGATCAAGCGCTTAAAAGGAGATGGTAGGTTTGGCCACGTAAGGCTTCATACTTACCAAATTTTACATCATATCACATGTATTGTTTTATAGATATATAATGCATGTATGAATGTTAGGATTCGACAGTGATGTGTAATGTTTCTGACAGATGGAATCAACGAAAAGTCAAACGTTGAGGCTGGCTCAACAAGACTGATCCGCAACCGAAGAAACATCAGTTGGTACAAGCAGCACTCGGACTTCTGGAGCTGGTACAAATACTTCACTGACAATGGAAACCAGGAGGGAGTGAGTGGATCATTTATGATTTTAGTTGCATATTATTATCTTCTTGTTTAAGGCTACTTGCATCAATATCATTCATGTCGTCTTCCAGGTTGCAGAGCTCGATCGTGTCTATCTGGCATACCTCAAGAATAAAAACCGTGCTGAGTCACGTCGCTCCTACAAGTTGTACCTCCAGCACCTCGCCGACATCTACAAATCCTGTTCTGAGACTGATGACCCAAACTGTGTGGCCGCTTACACAAGCAGACCCACACCCAAAGTTGAGGCACCTGCCCCAGTCAAGGCTTGTGACCCTAGAGACCCTTACTGCGCGTACCCTAAGGGATACACATATTACCCTTACCTGGCCCCAGCCCCTGTCAAAGCTGCCCCTGCACCTGCTCCAGTGAAAGGCCCAGCCTACCTCCATAGCGCTGTAGTGAAGGACCCACGTTCCGGTCAATACTATTACTCTCCGCTGATGCAGTCCTTCCTGTCAGCTGAGCAGAAGGCCGAGCTGTTGCGCATCTGTGATGCGGAGGATGTCGAGTGTCTGCAGTACCACCTCCGTGCCGCCTACGGTTACAAGCCCGCTGCTGTCCTGGCTCCATCCTACGCCCACCTCGGCTGTGACCCTAAGACCGATCCTTACTGTGCACCACAACCGGTCCAAAAGGCACCAGCTAGTTTGTACACGCAGTATCCTTACTGTGATCCTCGTGTGGACCCGTACTGCACTTATCCTGTTGCTCAATCTTCTCCATCGGCTTTGGAGAGACCCTGCAATCCTCTCTACGATGACAACTGCAACCCACTCACAGCTGCAAGGTTTGCCAGCTTGTCCATCAAAGGACCAAGGGACGAGCCTGCTTCCGAAGCCGGCGCCATGCGCGTACCTCCCAGCACTCGCCACGACCCCTACGCCATGTACCGTGATGCATCTGCAGCAGCTGACATGCGCAGACGCCTGCCCACCCATCTCCAGCCACAAAGGCACCAACCAGAAGAGCCTCAAAGTCCTCTGGGGCCTCGTGGGAAGACCAAAGAGGGATACGACTGCTATATCGGCTACGATGAAGAGTGCTTCCCACTGGGGAATGACCCACGCACCGGTGCGCAAAGACCGGCACACCTCCCCTCCGAAGCCTTCGAGCCCCACCTGAATAACGATGGAAGCAGGAATGGAGTCGTCGAGCCTGACCCCGACTGCGACCCAGAATATGACAGAAACTGCCGCTTGCGCCGCTACGAGCCTGAGGGGGCCGAGCATGCCAGTCCTTCACCTCAGGATGAAGATCACGTGGCCCAGCCAACCCAAGACCACAGCGATGAGCAGAGCAACCACGAGGAGTTTCCCCAGCATCGGGAAGAGTCCTACCCCGAGACCCCAGGCTACGATCAGCAGCAATACGACCCTTACATGAGCGGACAAGAGGATCCGTATGCTGGATACGGCCCTCAGGAACCCGGTGCACCCAGTTTTCAGGATCTCATGAGAGGATACGGTGCCCGATATCCTGGCCAGGATGATCACCGTGCCTACACAGGAGACTACAAAAAGAAATAAGTAAATGTTTGCCAAACAAATGTACAACAGGACTGAATGTGGGCTGGAGATGAAATTAAAAAAAGTGCACACACCAACTGCCATAACATATAAAGATATCGCATTGATTGGTTCACATGTAATGTTTTCGAGAGCTTCTGTAGACTTTGACAGCACTTTGAAATTGTTTGGCTCTTTATCATTGTTTCCAATGGTCTATGCAACCCAAGTGTTGCAGTTTCTCTATCATACTGACATCTGCTCTTACTTCTAATTGAAGAGTACTTGAAATAGCTCTTCATATCTCTGTGAAAATAAAATGAGCAGAATAAAGAGGTGAATGGTGTACCTGAACATACTGTAGTTATGACCACCTTTCCATTTTGACTTTTTAAATGTAGATTCACCCAGCAACCCCATTTAAATGAATATTTAATGAATTGGACCCTTGCTTAGTATTCTGTATTTTTAAAATCGCTTAAAGTGTTGCTTTGTAATTGTTTGCTTACGATTTGTAAGATTTTTGCTTTGAATGTTTCCAATAAAAGCTTTAAAGATCTAGCTGCTTTCCCCCCATTTATTATAATCGACAAACTAAATAAAGAAGCAAATTACGTCTTCATTTAATTCAATAACACTTCATTATCATTTTAAGTGCTTGCTCTTTCTCTCAAGTCAGGCGTAATGCAATGAAACTGCAATAAATTATAATAAATTCATGCATATTTTAATAATGATCCACATTGAGTGTCGTACTGCAGCTGTCTCATTGAGTCAATTTTAGCAACTCTCAATAAACCCAATGCAATTTTAACTGTGTTATGTGACACCAAGCATAATTTCTTTGTGACAAAAAAATTGACTTTTAGAAGTTTGGAGTTTCCTATATACAGTTGTAATAAACAATGTGGAATAAACATGACACCAAAAGAAGAGTCACAACTGTACTCCTCTGTTGTGTAAATGTACCCATGGCCTGACCTTCAACATTGATTAAAAATATCTCAGTGGACAAAGTGAGCCAAACTGCACAACAACTGCTGTACTGGGAGGATGCCAGTTGGCTAGATGTGTTGTGTTGGACATACAGTACAGTATTGTGCAAAAGTCTTATATTAGGCCACCAGCTTTGTTGTTTCAACAAAGTTTTAAAGGAAAACACCACCGTTTTTCAATACTCCACTATGTTCCCACCTCAACTTAGATGAATCAATACATACCTATCTTTTTTCAATGCGTGCACGCAATCCCTGTACAGCATGTTATGAATGTGTTAGCATTTAGTCTAGCCCCACTCATTCCCATGGCTCCAAATATGGATGAATTTAGAAGCCACCAAACACTTCCATGTTTCCCTATTTAAAGACTGTTACATGAGTAGGTATGGGTGCACAAAATAAAACTTTTGTTTAAAACCAAAGGAATGAATGGGGCCAGGCTAAATGCCAACACATTCACGAAGCGCTGCACAAAGATTAAAAGTGCACGCATTGAAAAAAGTATCAATTCATCAAGTTGAGGCAAGAACATAGTAAAACATTGAAAAACTGTGGTGCCTTCCTCTCTTTTTTGCTCTTTTTAATAAAATACAAACAGAAGATGTAAATGTAAAACAAAACACAATTTTTAGAATAAAATAGTTTCTTCCGGCAAAAGCAGAATTTATAGTGTTGACCTCTCTTGGCACTGAGCGCATATTGAACTCTTTTAAAGAGACTTAAGTCCTAAAGTCATTAGATTAAAATTTAATATTAGGATTTCATTTCATTTAGGTTCCTCAATCTAAGAGAAGGTTACGCTAAATACTTCACAATTTAGCTTATAATTTTATTCTGTTTATTTAATACTATATAAAAATTTATTGTATTTTCTGGTTGTATTCTAATAAAGAGATTGAGAAATAATTATGGTCACCATTTGCTAAAACAACAAATCTAATGGTGGCAATGCATGCATGGTGGCTTAAGACTTTTGAACAGCACTATATACACTCTAAAAAAACAAACGGTGCTATATAGCACCAAAACAATTGCTTTGGATCGTAACGACAGAAGAACCATTTCTAGTGCCATACAGCACCGGTGAAGAACCAGCGAAGCACCAGTGAAGCACCTGTGTAGAACCATATAGTGCCATGTAGAACCATATGTGGTGCTATATGGCCCCTCTATGGTTCTACACTGGTGCTTCACTGGTTCTTCACCGGCGCTACATGGCACCAAAATGGCTCTTCTATCGTTACGATCCAAAGCAATTGTTTTGGTGCTATATAGCACCGTTTGTTTTTTTAGAGTGTATGGTAGACTCTCGAATGAACCAAAGACTTATAATTTCTGACTTATTAGTCTTTTATGAAGATCACTGCTTGCTTACTAAACATAAAGAGATGATGATAAATACACTGATAATAGTCTTTGTGTTTTAAACAACCATGCACTCTAAAAACAAACGGTGCTATATAGCACCAAAAGTGGTTCTTTGCTCGTAGTCATAGAATAACCGTTTTGGTGCCATATAGCACCGGTGAAGCACCAGTGAAGAACCATATAGTGCTATGTAGAACCATATTTGGTGCTATAGTGGTTCTATATGGCCCCTATATGGTTCTACACAGGTGCTTCACAGGTGCTTCACCGGTGCTTCACCGGTGCTATATGGCACTAAAAACGGTTCTTCTATGATTACGATCCAAAGCAACAGTTTTGGTTCTATATAGCACCGTTTGTTTTTTTTAGAGTGTGGGGATACTAACTTTTAACAGCAGTAAGTGTTTCTCTGGATATTTATATACATGTGACAACATGCCCCAACCTGCCATTTATGAAAAAAACATGTACATTCCTGTAAACAAAGCTCTAGATCAAACCTTTTAGGTAAAATTTACCTGTAGTCAAATGTGACTCTAGCCTTACAGTATGCATGCCAGTGTAGTTTTATTATGTACAACTAATACAACAATATGATATGGAAATAAATACAACAATAAATCAGTGTCTGGGATCTGACTTTTTTTGTTAGTTTTAAAGCACATTATGAATGTATATTAGTATGCACCTCAAGCGCAGAAGTGATGTGACGTATTTCCCTTATTTGTGCGAGACTTCCGGTTCAATAGCCAGCCGGTAGAAAACAGTGTAGTGGGAGCACGCATAAAACATGATTTAAACGGTTAATATTTACTACACCTGCCATGTATGAACAAGTGTGAGGATGAAATTAAAAAGTGGCTTATTGATATATGAAGACAGGGGCGTTGCACAAGATCTCGGGCCCTATGCATAGGCAGTCTTGATGGGCCCCCATGCCCCACCCCCATAATATAATCAGACTTTTCAAGGGCCCTCTCTTCCTTTAGGCCCTGGTAATCAGTACTGGTTTTACCCCCAGTCCGACGCCCCTGTATGAAGATATATTTAATCATTTCGTGTTGTTGATCGGAGGTGACGGGTCTTCAATGCGCAAATATAAAAGCACACATACCAGTATCTCTAACAATGGGAAAGTCAGTCGAGTGTTTGTACATGGAATTTACCAAGACTTCGTGTTTTTAACTTTTCAGGGGCTGGTTTAAAATGTCACAACTGTCCTTCTGGTGTGAGTTTTTTTTTAAACGGCAATTTTTAATCGACTTGTTTGTCAATTTACAAACCATAATAAACATATTAAACTACTACATGTATTGAGTATTGTTTTCGTTTTATGAAAATATTATAACATCGCTCCTTACGCACTAGGTGGAGATTGATGAAATTTTTTGCTTACTTTTTAAAGTATTTGTTTTTTCATTTAAAACACAACATAAGTACGCGCAAACACATTACGAATTATTATAAACATTAACTAAGCAGATTATGCCATATATATTCTGTACTGTAATCGCATTTTTGTGTAATAATATATAAATAAATCAGCTAAATCAGCATATTTTTATCAGCATAATATTAGTTGTTTTAATCAACTATTGTATTTATTTTTTACTGGCAGTTTCTATGAAAGGTTTTACTGGATAGATTTGTAAATACAGATCATGAGTGCACGTGCGCCACATACACATTCAGTTTTTGTGCATGGATTATGGTTAAAACAAATGTTTTGTAGAGATTTACTGCATTTGTATCAGCTATTATGGCAACCCCTAACTGCACAAATTATGTCGGTCTTCCTGAATTTCATAATAAACATTAAACAGCCAGTCAAAACGGCACACTTGTGTCATTCGCAATAGACTACCATTAGCTTTAGTGGCTCACCGGAAGTCATAAACAAGAAAGCTCAAAGATGGCGGCGCCCACATTTACGGCAAAAAACAGGTGGATAGTTTTTATTTGCTTTAGGCATCTTATTGAGTGTTTGGACCCGAAAGCGGTTGAGTATGGCGTCAGACTTAAAGTGATCCCCTAAAAATTCAAATTCTGCTATTACTCACCCTTAAGTTGTTCCAAACCTGTATGGTTTATTTGTTTTGCTGAACCCAAAGGAAGATAATTGCAATCAAGCACGAAACAGGAGCACCATTGACTTCCATAGTAGGAAAGAAAAACACATCAATGGTGCTCAAACAGTTTGGTTACAAACATTGCTCAAAATATTTTCTTTTGTGTTCAGCAGAAGAAAAAAATTTTGGAACAACTTGAGGGTGAATAAATGATGACAGAATAGCGGAAAGAAACACTGCAACAAAAACCCAATATCTGTAAAATCAAGCTTTTGACTAGTGATAAACAACTAGCCCCGTTCTCCTTCATTTCACGGACCATTTTAGCGCCTACGGTTGTCAAATGGGCTGCTTAGGATTTTAGGAGTCAATAGGAAACCGCTGAAGGTAGAGCTGTAATTGTTATCAGCGTAAATCCCCGCATCAAGCGTATCTTCACCATACAGCTGTAGCCAAATCTCATCTCCAGCCGCTAGGTTTAAAATCGCCGCTCCTGAGGCCTGATCCAGATTTCCACTGTGATACTGGTCCAGCGTAAAAGCCACAGTCCTGCCATTTTGGAACAAGGCTACCTTGGCCTCCTTCCCGTATACGGTAAGGTGATAAGTGAAATAGTAGATCCCAGGGATGGTGGAGCGAAATTTTCCAGAGATCTCATTATAGTGGTGTTGCTCATTGTAGTAGGTCTCGGTAAAGCGAATGGGAGCTCCACTGGCGGAGGTGATTTGATGGGTGAGTCCCATACTAAATGCTGAGTGGTAGGGGAATAAACTCTCTCCAATCTCTCCTTTTTGACCCGGGTTTCCTGGAAACCCTCTTTTTCCTCCAGGTCCCTCATCACCTGGCTCACCAGGCTCTCCATTTGGCCCATTGGAGCCTGGATAGGTAAGAAAAATGCTCAGTACTGTATGATCTAAATGTTTCAATTTACAATGATTTGAAAATAAATTAAACTTATTTAATATGTTATGATATGGCTATAGAGTGTGCAAATGAATCACCTGGATCTCCAATATCTCCCTTCTCTCCATCACGACCATCATGCCCGTCTCGCCCATGCACCCCGTTAAACCCAGGGGTGCCATTAACACCCCTCATCCAGCGGGCACAGGGTTCTTTGGTGCCCTGCTCAGTCAACTCTGTGCTCTCTTGATGAGAGACGCCCAGTATGACTGCAATCACCACCAAAAGCACAGCTTTCCATGTAGTTTTCATGATAAGAGCCATGCGATCTGTTGTGATACAATGTGAATACATTTCATTCAACAATCAGTTAAATTAAAGCACAAATATTCAAATTTAACATGACTTGTTTTACATCTGCAACATACAGGCAGAGCTACACTTTATGTGAAAGACTCCTCCTATTTTAAAAGTTATTAGACGGACAAATTATTCTACTTTATAAAGTTAATTCTGTTTAGAAGATTGTTAATTTTTTGTCCTACCTTTTCATCTAAACTGTGTCTTTACAAGCCTTTGTGTGTCTTGTCCTGTTGCCTTTTGGAGAGTTTGTTCAACCCATTGCTCTATTAGCCACTACTAAAAATATCTAACTTGATATGCAAAGCAGCTGCTGGTATTAAACAACCTAATGGTAACACTATCACATGCAACATGATAGTATATCTGAGCATTTACAGTATTGTCTGCATAATAAATGAACACTTCATTCATTCATTTTAGTTAACTGTTGCTTAACTGGATGCATGTGGTATAAATATAAGAAATATTAATTGTAGCTAAAATGTGAACTTGATTTCAATAGGGCCGCTCTGAACAATGTAAATAGTATTTACTTTTTTTTTTTTAAAGGGGAGTGAAACATTATATTTTAGGCATAGACTATGAGGTCACAGAAAAAAATATTTAAATTTAAATGACAATATTGGTTTGTGTTATGATTTTTTGTTGTATTTGTTGTGCTTGACTGTCCACACAATTCCTCAATACAGAGATCTGTGCTACTATTGTGAGATTAGCAAGAAGAGCTAAAATATAATCACAGGGCGACCCCTTGTGGCCTGACAAGAACAGCAGTAAACATTTTAAATGAATGAGACAAAATAACAAAATATTAGCTCATACTAACAACATGCTAAAATTAGGGTCACAAATTTGCTTACATTTATTTCACTATAGTGTCAAAATACTAGTTTTCATTTTCTTTTTTCATAACAAAACATATTGCATGTATCTACATGGCTTCTGACCACTGTTATCGTAAACAATAGATATATACACTTGATCGTAAACACACATTATTACAATAATACTGCTTAATTCTTTTAGTGCATTAGCATATAGTCATGTTGTCATATAATGCAGACTGAATTCATAGCTTTTAGGTTTACTTAGAAATTGGTGCAAGATTGCCCTTTTCATGTGGATTCATAGGGTTAATTAGATAGCTTATTAACACATGAACCCTTAGATATGAATAGAGTTTGAAAAAAACACCTTGCATCGCCGTTATCCTGTAAAATGTCATTGTTCATCTTAAACAGGTCCCTACGCTGTACCTGACACTTCACTGGACTAATTTTATCACTTCTACTGATAATAAAATGCCAACATATTTTGGTGAAATATTGTTATGCTAAAATGTCATGGTTATGAATAATTGTCCTTTTTGCAAAATTGAGAGTTATCGGGTCTGAGCACAATGAAAACATAAGATTTGTAGTTCTATTGAAATTGTGTGCTAGATAGCATATCAATTAAAATTTATTTAGTAATTGCATTTACTCAGACATTTATCTACAAAGAAGTTATGAAAAGAGATTTAATATTGGTTGTTGTGCTCATTGCTTTGGAGTTCAATAGTACAGAAGGAGAAAACACAATTAATTTGCATAATTCAGACAAATCAACTAATTATGATGATTTGACATAATATATTAGTCAACACACTAAATTGTGTTACTGTGTACTAAATCTAATAAAGATTATTTATATAAATTAAGGTAATCATTTGAAAAAAACAAAAAGTTTACATAATTTATCAGGCTTAACAGTTGCTCAAGCAGCTACGATTGCTGTATTAATATAAACATTGATTTTGCAGGCCTAACAATATACAAAACATTTGTGCATACACAGACATCAAACGAAATATTATAGAGCTTTCAGTCATATGGCACTTACATTTCTAACAATCTAAGCGTACTGCCTTCATGCAAAAACCTCCAAAATAAAAGTGTTGGCTAACTTTTATATCAAATATATTCAATCGGAATAATATTGGCATCATATTTACATCTGAAACGGCATGTTTTGTTTAATGACTTGTTTAATTGTGTCATTAATGCATTTTGCACAACAAGCATTATCCTATGAAATTAATGTAATTTTAAATCCATAAAGTATATAAACAACGAAAATGACATAAGCTATAGCCAGGTGATTGATTTTAATGTTCAATAATGATTTAAAAAATATATGTTTAGGTAAAATTATTAGATGAACGGATTTTTGCATTAAATTTTACCTCATGTGTGAGCATGTGTGATTCCGCGCCCCTGTGAACTCTGGCGAACTTTGGCGTTGTACCACCAAGAAGATACATAAATCTAGAAATCTTTACTAATACGTTGAGACGGTCACATTTTAAACCATAAATTTTCTACACAGAGGAAGTTAACAACACGTTAGGGTACTGGGGTTTGGAAATGTTGTGAGCGTTTCTTACACGTTTTAATTCCTCAGATAGCAGAATGCAGCAGCAACAGCAAAGCTTGTAAGCGCGCTCAGACGCTGATGACGTCTGCGCTGCGGCTGCGCTGACTGCAGTGCCTGCCGCCAGAATAAAGTAATGTAACATGATCCAAACACGATCAAAACAGCAAAAATCTCTGAAAAGTGACAAGAATTCAGCACAGAATTGATAATATTTTGCATAATAAACAGATTAAAAGACAAGTAACAGATTAATGGACGCTTCTTTGATTTTGAGGTTGCATGCAAATTCATTTGGCTCAAAAAACCAAGTGGGCACATGCCCCTCAGTTTGAATGGGCATGACGCCTCTGCATATTAGTATCTCAGATGTATTGTACCAATGTATAGAATCTGTGCCTAATGGTATTATGATCTTTTTAAAGGGGACCCTGCTGAAAAAAAATGGTAATTATGCTGGTCTATGCTGGTTTAGCTGGTGGTCACCAGCATACCAGCACCAAAACACAACATATGCTGGTATGACCAGCATGGGATGCTGGTGCTAATGCTGGTTTAGCTGGTGCTAATGCTGGTGCTGATGCTGGTTTGATGTTGGTTTAGCTGGTGTTCACTAGCAAACCAGCACCAAAACACAACATATGCTGGTCTTGCTGGTATGCTGGTTTTTTCAGCAGGGCGAACAACCTAAGGGTAAGGTAAGCATCAAGAAATTAATCACACTTAGTTTCACTTTTAGAGGAAAGCGGATATCAATTTTAGTGAAACATGTAAGGCAAGCAAAAGCCATCATTAAGATTGATTGGGTGCACATTCACAACACAATAATCATTGCTAAAAAGTAAACAACTCTGCATCAGTTTCTGTAAATGTAGCTATGTAAACTAAATGTCAGCTCAGGGATTCTGCAG
Organism: Misgurnus anguillicaudatus; assembly: GCF_027580225.2. Taxonomy (NCBI): domain Eukaryota; kingdom Metazoa; phylum Chordata; class Actinopteri; order Cypriniformes; family Cobitidae; genus Misgurnus; species Misgurnus anguillicaudatus. The sequence continues at coordinate 23,656,844 of NC_073361.2, read as the reverse complement.
GTAAAAGCCTTGTGAACAGCTTGAATGGAAGGCAAACAGGCTTATCTTACCACAGCAGCGGTTTCCAATACCTCCAGTTAGACTCATTTCATGGGTGCTTGTTTGTTAGTCTGAAAGGATACCTCTGGAATTGGATTATACAGGAAAAATAATACTGTGAGGCATTTATTACGATTACGACAGCTTCATTTGCTATAGGAAAAATGCAGTTATAGTCTACAATGATTTTGCAGCACTTCAGAAATAAACTCTTTAAACTGTAACTTGAATGAAACGCTTTGAAGGCAAAAGTTTGTGGAAAAGTTTTCACTCCCTGAAGATGGCACAAACATGCAGCTCACACTGGAGGTCAAACAAAGCATACGGATGATACGAATGACCCTTAAATTCTTCTTAATCACATATGGGAAATGGGGAATAGGTGGTATTGTGTGTGCTGATGAAACCAAAGTTTGATCAAATAGGCCTACCTGGATGTTCATTTCCCATAATGATTTGCTTAATAAAATTCTCTGCAAATAGCTTTGAAATCTTTACATTAGGGAGGTTTAGCATATATATGGCTGAGGATCGCCACTGTGCTGCTTTTAATAGAGTTTTGTCAGGATGTCGGATAATTTTTCTAGGTTCACGTCTTAATTTTTATAATGTAAAGTACCACTAGGATTTAATTGTTGTACTGTAAATGAGATTATGAAGAATAAAAAAAATGGTTTGACTGACAGTCTTAACACCTTAAAAGTTTAATGTTTTGTCTATTTTATGCCACACACCTCATATTTTGATGGTTATAATCTAACCTGAGGGGGCATTAAAAGCAAACATTGTACAAACTGTACACCCAGCCATCATCACACAAATATTGTAGCACTTCTGATTTCTAAATGTTAATGGAATTTGTCCATAAATAAAATATGTCCACATGTAGAATATTGTCATAATATTGTCATTTTAAGGGGAACTACATCCTAGAGGGTTTTTGCAGGTCTTAAATCTGAAATCTGCCCAACATTGGGTATTGATGTCAAAATCCATAGTTGGCCTGATGACAAAATCCAACATTGGCCTTACGTCAAAATCAGACATTGATCCAACGTTAGGATCCAACGTTGATCTGACGTCAAGATCCATCGTTAATCCGATGTCAAGATCCAACGTTGATCCGACGTCAAGATCCAATGTTGATCCGACGTCAGGATCCATGAGAACATGCAAACAGCAGCCAGGGGACCGCAGCCAGAAAACAGCAGCCATGGAACATGCAAACAGCATCCAGGGGACAGCAGCCAGGGGACATGCAAACAGCAACCAGGGGACAGCAGTCATGGAACATGCAAACAGCATCCAGGGGACAGCAGCCATGGAACATCCAAACAGCATCCAGGGGACAGCAGCCAGGGGACAGCAGCCATGAAACATGCAAACAGCAGCCAGGGGACAGCAGTCAGGGAACAGCAGCCATGGAACGCAAACAGCATCCAGGGGACAGCAGTCAGGGAACATGCAAACAGCATCCAGGGGACAGCAGCCAGGAGACAGCAGCCAAACAACACGCAAACAGCAGCCAGGGGACAGCAGTCAGGGAACAGCAGCCATGAAACATGCAAACAGCATCCAGGGGACAGCATCCAGGGGACAGCAGCTGCATGAAACATGCAAACAGCAGCCAGGGGACAGCAGTCAGGGAACAGCAGCCATGGAACGCAAACAGCATCCAGGGGACAGCGGTCAGGGAACAGCAGCCATGGAACGCAAACAGCATCCAGGGGACAGCGGTCAGGGAACAGCAACCAGGGAACATGCAAACAGCAGCCAAACAACACGCAAACAGCAGCCAGGGGACCGCAGCCAGAAAACAGCAGCCATGGAACATGCAAACAGCATCCAGGGGACAGCAGCCAGGGGACATGCAAACAGCAACCAGGGGACAGCAGTCATGGAACATGCAAACAGCATCCAGGGGACAGCAGCCAGGAGACAGCAGCCATGGAACATGCAAACAGCAGCCATGGAACATGCAAACAGCAGCCAGGGGACAGCAGCCATGGAACATGCAAACAGCATCCAGGGGACAGCAGCCAGGGGACAGCAGCCATGAAACATGCAAACAGCAGCCAGGGGACAGCAGTCAGGGAACAGCAGCCATGGAACGCAAACAGCATCCAGGGGACAGCGGTCAGGGAACATGCAAACAGCATCCAGGGGACAGCAGCCAGGAGACAGCAGCCAAACAACACGCAAACAGCAGCCAGGGGACAGCAGTCAGGGAACAGCAGCCATGAAACATGCAAACAGCATCCAGGGGACAGCATCCAGGGGACAGCAGCTGCATGAAACATGCAAACAGCAGCCAGGGGACAGCAGTCAGGGAACAGCAGCCATGGAACGCAAACAGCATCCAGGGGACAGCGGTCAGGGAACAGCAGCCATGGAACGCAAACAGCATCCAGGGGACAGCGGTCAGGGAACAGCAACCAGGGAACATGCAAACAGCAGCCAAACAACACGCAAACAGCAGCCAGGGGACAGCAGTCAGGGAACAGCAGCTATGGAACGCAAACAGCATCCAGGGGACAGCAGCCATGGAACATGCAAACACAATGTTAAATACATGAAAATTTAAATATATTTTAATGATTTCAATTAAAAAAGAATATGATGTTAGTACAGAGCTAGGTGTCTTATGTTAAGTTAAAGTGAATGAAATGTATATTTATTTTTACCTCAAAAAATCTAAAATCTACTTCTTTCTTCATTTAGTAACTAATATGTTAGAACTATAATATATTTGAATGATTCCCATCAGATTTTTTGCCATAATTGTTTTTTCCCTATATTTCTATTTTTTAAAAATGGTGGGTCTTGAGATTAGAAAGTTTGGTAACCCCTGATATAAAACACACAAGCAAGATTTGAGGAATCAGATAGAAAAAATCCTCAATTCATCATGTTGCCAAATAACGCAAGATAGGCTTACCTTGTGTCAAAAAAGAACAAATATAAAATGGACTTTCAACATTTTGTTTTACTTTTGTCATGTTTTGTTAAAATATATATGTTCATCTTAAACGTACTTTTTTCCCAATAAACTGATGAACTTTGCATCACCAGATGTGCGTACGCACAGCTCAGAGTTTGCTTAAAGGTGCGCACATTTTCCCGTCATTCCCGTCACATTTTTCCAGCCCCATTTTGTGCATTTGCACGTTTTATAAATGACCCAGCTAACAAATTTAGGTTCTAAAAACGTTTTCCAAACATTCTATTTTGGTTGTGGGAACGTTGTTTTGGAACGTTATTTAAACGTTAAAATGTCCAGTTTTCTTGTCGTGATTATAACGTTATTTAAAGGTTCTAAAAACGTTCCATATAACGTTTTCCTAACTATATTTTCACCCATTATACAACGTTCTTAGAACATTTATTTATAACGTTCTTAAAACGTTAAAATGTCCAGTTTTCTTGTCGTGATTATAACGTTATTTAAAGGTTCTAAAAACGTTCCATATAACGTTTTCCTAACTTTATTTTTACCCATTATACAACGTTCTTAAAACATTTATTTATAACGTTCTTAAAACGTTAAATGTCCAGTTTTCTTGTCGTGATTATAACGTTATTTAAAGGTTCTAAAAACGTTCCATATAACGTTTTCCTAACTTTATTTTTACCCATTATACAACGTTCTTAAAACATTTATTTATAACGTTCTTAAAACGTTAAATGTCCAGTTTTCTTGTCGTGATTATAACGTTATTTAAAGGTTCTAAAAACGTTCCATATAACGTTTTCCTAACTTTATTTTCACCCATTATAGAACGTTCTTAAAACATTTCTTTGTAATGTTCTTAAAACGTTAAAATGTCCAGTTTTCTTGTCGTGATTAGAACGTTTTTTAAAGGTTACAAAAACATTTCATATAACGTTTTCCTAACTTTAATCTCATCCATAATACAACGTTCTTAGAACATTTATTTTTAACATTCTTAAAACGTTAAATTGACCAGTTTTCTTGTCGTGATTAGAACGTTATTTAAAGGTTCTAAAAACGTTTCATATAACGTTTTCCTAACTTTTTTTCTCATCCATAATACATCGTTCTTAGAACATTTATTTTTAACATTCTTAAAACGTCAAAATGTCCAGTTTTCTTGTCATGATTAGAACGTTTTTTAAAGGTTACAAAAACATTTTTCACAACATTCACCTAACTTTCACTTACTGTATAACATTCCTTTAATGGTTATTTTTAAATGATATCAACAATATAGTTATCATTTTAAACATTTGTGTTCAAAGGTTATAAAAAGTTTCTTACAATATTTTCAAAACTTTATTTTCACAAATATAACATTCTTTAAACATTAATTTTTATAATCCAAAACAATACAATATCCAGCTTTCTTACTTTCCATTATTTAAAGGTTACAAAACATTTTTGAGCATTTCACCAACTTTATGTCTTAGTACAATATCCTTGCAAAAATGTTTAACAAACATCAATTTAATTCAATTCAATTATATTTATACAGTGCTTTTCACAATAGTTCATCATACCAAATCATATGTACATGTAATAGAATATAAGACGACACAGAAAAGCAAAGAACCTCAAAGTTTTAAATACAGTTAAGGATGGAGTATTTGAGGTTACATGGAGTTATTTCTTATATAAATAATATAAGAATTACTCCATTCCAAGCTAAATTATGAACATACAGTAATAGAACAGTGATAGAACAGTGTATGTAATGTACTCCAACTCCAAACTATATACCAGTATTAACATAATTTTCTAAAGACGTTATAAGGTTAATATCAGCAGTTTCCTAGTAAGCAAGCCACACAGAAACATTGGTCAAGGGGGAAACTTCTTCAGGGAGACAGAAATAAAAACCCAGTGAGAAAACCAGGCTTAGCCAGGAGGTGCAGTTCCCACCTTACATGTTACAGCTGTAGTGTGGTGCAGTTTGTAACCAAGGAAAGAGACCCTGTTATTAATTTCAGTTACAACATATGTTACGGTAATGTAGTATAGAATTTAGTATATACTATGCTAGCTATATATATATATATATATATATATATATATATATATATATATATATATATATATATATATATATATTCAGGCGTCACAGTTCGGTACAATGGAGGTAAAAGCAAAATAAAAATGTGAGGTATGCAGAAGAGCATCTCTAAACCCACAACACGCCGAACCTTGAGGTGGATGGGCTACAGCAGCAGAAGACAACACCGGGTGTCACTCCTAACAGTAAAGAATAGGAAAACGAGGCTACAATTCGCACAAGCTCACCAAAATTGGACAAAAGAAGATTGGAAAAACGTTTCCTGCTCTGATGAGTCTCGATTTCTGCGCCGACATTCTGATGGTAGGATCAGAATTTGGCGTCAACAACATGAGAATGTGGATCCATCCTGCCTTGTATCAATGTTCAAGCTGCTGGTGCTGGTGTAATGGTGTGGGGGATATTCTCTTGGCACGCTTTGGGCCCATTAGTACCAATTGAGCATCGTGTCAATGCCACAGCCTACCTGAGCATTGATTCTGACCATGTACATCCCTTTATGACCACCATGTACCCATCTTCGGATGTCTACTTCCGGCAGAATAAATAATCTCAGACTGGTTTCTTGAACATGACAGTGAGTTCAACTGTACTTAAATGGCCTCCACAGTCACCAGATCTCAACCCAATAGAGCACCTTTGGGATGTGGTGGAACTGGAGATTCGCTTCATGGATGTGTAGCCAACGTATCTACAGCAACTGCATGATGGTATCATGTGAATATGGACCAAAACCTCTGAGGAATTTTTCCAGTACCTTGTTGAATCTATGCCACGAAGGATTAAGGCAGTTCTGAAGGCAAAAGGGGGTCCAACCCAGTACTAGTAAGCTGTACCTAATAAAGTGGCCGGTGAGTATATGTGAGCAGTCATCAATTTAGCAGCATGAGGATGGGCATCAAGCGGATGAATGGTGGGATGAGCATCCCTCCAAATTGGAATTGGACCTGTCCGTCTCAGATTTCCTCGGTGAACGAGGGCGAGACAGGGAAACAGAAACAAGGTGCAATTAGTAAAGAGGCCCATCACATGTAGTGTTAAAGGCATTCATACAGTATAATAGATGCGGCATAAGTATGTATAGGAGATGAATTAGGTAAATGCTTGGTTAAAGAGATAGTCTTAGGCGGGGCAATAGTTTACTCTTTTATTTGTTCATTTTTTACTCATTTATTAAAAGTTACTTGATTTGTGGACAAAAAAGAATCTGATTTAGAAGGCAACACTGTCATGACCACAACCTTCTTAAAACTGATGCTAATAATCGGAGTGCGCCATTAAAGGGACACTTCACCCATTTGCATTAAGCTTTGTGTAGTCAGAATATGACTTACCCTTGTTCCTCGATGTGGAACATACTTTAAGGTGTCTGCAATGAAGGCATCACAGCTGGAACATCAGATTGAGACGGCCTACACTGGATGTGAACATTATAAATACAGACATGAATAATAGCTTTAAGCTTCAGTGGACAATGATTAAAATGTGTAAATAATTGCAACCAGGTTCGACTTTTTGTGAAATGCAGAATAGATCATTTAATAACACAATATAGCTTGAGTAAAAGTGTGATTATAGCTTTTTATAGAAAATGTTTATTCTGTTTCTCGAATCTGACTGGCTGAGAGTCTTTTCCAACCGCCAGAGATATTCCACCAGTACCATCCCGTGAACTGCTTTACCATTTCTATCATTTGCCACTGGTCATTTTAAAATTAGTAATGGAGGCTTGAAGCCGTACAATTACATATTTGCGATTGGATAATGCAGCCACCAGAGCAGACTGTCTAGGACAGTGTTTCCCAACCCTGGTCCTCGGGCACTCCCTCCCAGAAAGTTTTAGATGTCTCCTTATTTAAAACACCTGATTCGACTTTCTTTTCTTTCTTTCTTTCTTTCTTTTTTAACGGCATACCAGCTTCAAAGGCTATATTCATGGCGAGAATACAGTATAATTAAATCAAAGGAAGTTTAAAATAGATGTTTCAAATTTATTTCCTCTAAAAATCTTAAAACCATGCTTGGGCTCACTTGATTAAAAACCTTTTCAAAACTATCAACAGAGTAAAAACGATTTCTCACAGGGGTAAATGTAATACAGTCTAAAAGGATATGTTTAATGGACAATGGATTTTGACAAGATGAACATTTTGGATGGTTTTACCTGATTCGACTCATCAGCCTCCTAAAATGGTAAACATGTGCCCCTAACAAGCTGATGAGTTAAATCAGGTGTGTTAAATGAGGAGACATCTAAAACTTTCTGGGAGGGTTGGGAAACACTGGTCTAGGACTAGCCTTAAGTCTTGTCTGTGAAAACAGGGTTTGTGTGTAAATTCATGTCAGACACTTAAAACAAGTGCGAAAGTACTAGGATAAACAAGTGCATACAGCATAGTATGTAATTTTTTTGTGTCACGCTCTTCCCTCTTTCTTGTCACATGCAATAAAAACTCTTCCGTATCAGGAATCCATAGCAGAAGCAAGCAGTTTGGCACTAACAGGCAAGCAGTTAGTCAAACTAATGTTTAATATTGCTCTAGTAGTTGTGTGATTTGGCTTTATATCAGCGTGCTGATATAGTTTGTAAAAACAAACTGGTATAGAATTATATAAAATGATGCGCTGTCATTTGTACAACTGTAACAATAGAAGAGAATGGGGTTGGCGTTTACTAATGATGATATGTTTGTTATCGTTTACTTTAGTACTTATGCTTGTTTTTTAATTGTCTTTGACATGTATAAATACACAGTTTCCCAGACAGGGCCTATCCAGAATAGTCCCAGACCAAATAAGTCCCAGACTAAAATGCATGTTTGAGCTGCCTTAAAGGTGTAGCGGAGGATTTTCTAAAATTTTTGAAAAGAACCGACTTCTTCACTTTTTAAAAAAATGCAATTGCGAAACACTCCTGATTGACAACTAGGAGGACCAATAGTCTTGATTATCCACCCGGAAAAAGAAAATCCTCCGCAATACCTTTAATTTAAAAACATCTTGCACTGATATATTTTAACATGTTTTGTCTTAAGATTCACCCCAGTACTGGTTTTTGTAAGGTATGTTTGTAAAAAAAACTACTAATATCCTAATTAGAGCTGGGCATAGATTAATCTAGATTAATCACATGCAAAATAAAAGTTATTTTTTGCATAATATATGAGTTTGTGCTGTGTGTAATAATTATGTTTAAATAAATACACACACATTCATGTATGTATTTAAGAAACATTTACATGTGTATATACAGTCTTGTTCAAAATAATAGCAGTACAATGTGACTAACCAGAATAATCAAGGTTTTTAGTATATTTTTTATTGCTACGTGGCAAACAAGTTACAAGTAGGTTCAGTAGATTCTCAGAAAACAAATGAGACCCAGCATTCATGATATGCACGCTCTTAAGGCTGTGCAATTGGGCAAGTAGTTGAATTAGTTGAAAGGGGTGTGTTCAAAAAAATAGCAGTGTGGCATTCAATAACTGAGGTCAACAATTTTGTGAAGAAACAGGTGTGAATCAGGTGGCCCCTATTTAAGGATGAAGCCAACACTTGTTGAACATGCATTTGAAAGCTGAGGAAAATGGGTCGTTCAAGACATTGTTCAGAAGAACAGCGTACTTTGATTAAAAAGTTGATTGGAGAGGGGAAAACCTATAAAGAGGTGCAAAAAATGATAGGCTGTTCTAAAATGATCTCCAATGCCTTAAAATGAAGAGCAAAACCAAAAAGACGTGGAAGGAAACGGAAGACAACCATCAAAATGGATAGAAGAATAACCAGAATGGCAAAGGCTCAGCCAATGATCACCTCCAGGATGATCAAAGACAGTCTGGAGTTACCTGTAAGTACTGTGACAGTTAGAAGACGTCTGTGTGAAGCTAATCTATTTTCAAGAATCCCCCGCAAAGTCCCTCTGTTAAAAAAAAGGCATGTGCAGAAGAGGTTACAATTTGCCAAAGAACACATCAACTGGCCTAAAGAGAAATGGAGGAACATTTTGTGGACTGATGCGAGTAAAATTGTTCTTTTTGGGTCCAAGTGCCACAGGCAGTTTGTGAGACGACCCCCAAACTCTGAATTCAAGCCACAGTACACAGTGAAGCATGGAGGTGCAAGCATCATGATATGGGCATGTTTCTCCTACTATGGTGTTGGGCCTTTTTATCGCATACCAGGGATCATGGATCAGTTTGCATATGTTAAAATACTTGAAGAGGTCATGTTGCCCTATGCTGAAGAGGACATGCCCTTGAAATGGTTGTTTCAACAAGACAATGACCCAAAACACACTAGTAAACGGGCAAAGTCTTGGTTCCACACCAACAAAATTAATGTTATGGAATGGCCAGCCCAATCTCCTGACCTTCATCCAATTGAGAACTTGTGGGGTTATATCAAAAATGTTGTTTCTGAAGCAAAACCAAGAAATGTGAATGAATTGTGGAATGTTGTTAAAGAATCATGGAGTGGAAAAACAGCTTAGAGGTGCCACAAGATGGTTGACTCCATGCCACACAGATGTCAAGCAGTTTAAAAAACTGTGGTCATACAACTAAATATTAGTTTAGTGATTCACAGGATTGCTAAATCCCAGAAAAAAAATGTTTGTACAAAATAGTTTTGAGTTTGTACAGTCAAAGGTAGACACTGCTATTTTTTTGAACACACCCCTTTCAACTAATTCAACTAATTGCCCAATTGCACAGCCTTAAGAGCGTGCATATCATGAATGCTGGGTCTTGTTTGTTTTCTGAGAATCTACTGAACCTACTGGTAACTTGTTTGCCACGTAGCAATAAAAAATATACTAAAAACTTTGATTATTCTGGTTAGTCACATTGTACTGCTATTATTTTGAACAAGACTGTATATTTATTTATATTTTTATATATTCTATATTATATATAAATAAAAAAATTATATATAAATAAAACATTTCTTAAATGTACATATATGTATGTGTGTGTGTTTACGTATACATATTTACACACAACACAAACTCATATATTTTGCAAAAAATTACTTTTATTTTGTATGAGATTAATCTAGATTAATCTATGCCCAGCTCTAATCCTAATATAACTAAGGCCTAATATAATATCCTAATATAACTGGATTAATCCAAACCCTGTCCAGGAATGAATGAATGTTGTGCCAGATTTTTCCTGTCACAAATATTTGATCGACTGCTCAAATCATTAGATTAGCCTTTCCTACTAATTGTAAAAGCCGATCAGAAACAGAAATAATGGTTGCATACGTAAGAAATAATTGATGACGGGCAGCTGGATTATTCAAAATAATGCACACTCAAGGTGGTAATGCGGCACGTCACGAAGCTGAGTGTGCATTATTTTTAAATAACTCAAAGGATCAGAGTCAATTATTCCTCTTATACCACGGTTACAAAAGACATTGCTTGGGTGGTTACATTTGACAGGTCAGGTGTGCATTTATCGAAAAATAATGCATACCTGTGAATAGGGGTGGCACGGTTCATGGAAAAAATCCGAACCGTTCGGTTCGCTTGTCTCGGTTCGGAGCGCGTGTGTCGTACGGTTCAACAGTTCATGGCATGCGCAATGTATGTAGCCTCGTGCCCTGTATGTGACCTCAGATAGCGTGTTCCCCTTTCGCGAATGGCGCGAAAGAAGAGGTGACTGGTGTGGAGAGTGAGTGCTGCCGGTCATGTTACGTGTAGAAATGGCAAGAGGGAGAGAAAAAGAAGTCTGCCCGCAGTTGGAGGATACCCCAGCGTCGTATAAGTTTGGTGTGTGGAAACATTTTTTGTTTCATGTTACCTATGATGACAGCGGAAATAAAACAATAGATACAGCCACACGCGCGACAACCTTCTCTCCGACCATTTATCTAATCTGAGGTAATGAACACTGTTTTACGTCGTTTTGTATTCAGCGCTATTTTTAGCCTTTCGTTGATAAAACGAAAGCGGCTGATTTCCGCGTAGTTTCATTTTGCTAGCGTGTGAAAGTTGTGCGATCTTATTTCATAAACTGCCCCTTAAAGTAATCAGGACAGAAATAGTCAAAAGTGGACAAAAGAGACGGATTTAAATATTACAGGTGTAAAAGTTATGTTTCTCTCTCGTTCACATATTCTCTCTGCAGTATTTAAGCAGCCTCTCAGTGATAAATCTTAAAGCTACACTGAAGTTGGCATTTTGATAAATGCAAGTTATCTTTGTGTGCTAAAAATGCAGACAAAGTTCATGTAGATGGCAATACACATTCTCTTTTTGCCAAATAAATGAAAAGCATGTTGAAATCATCAATGTCTTCCTCTCGCTGTGTCAAAATCTCGCCTGGCTTTCCTCAGGGATGTTCCCATTAATGTGCTTAAAGTCAAATTCAGTTTGTGCATGATTACATGATATAACTTTTTTTATACTGTATCCTAAATTATGGATAATTAATACATGAATAAGATAATACATTTCTGGAGTGTTAAAAAAAATAACAACAAGAACCGTACTGAACCGAGAACCGTGACCATAGAACCGTGATACGAACCGAACCGAGGGTATTGTGAACCGTGCCACCCCTACCTGTGAAACATTTGTTAATCAGAAGCATTCAACAGCCATGTGGTATAATTGATTATAACATTACATTGACGCATTCGGCAAACGCTATTATCTTAAGCGACTTACAGTGCATTACAAGGTATTATGTATTTTTTCAGTATGTGTTCTTACAGTTTCGAACCCATGACCTTTTGCATTGCTAATGCAATGCTCTACCTCTGAGCTTTACAGAAACATAAAAAAAACGTTTGTTAAATGAACTTGTATAGGAGTTATTCGATCTACGTCATCAATGTTCGCGGCGGCCATATTGTTGACATAGAACTGTCAGTCTGTCAATTGACAAGCGAGGCAGCGTGGGTATTATGCATGGTATTATCGATGTAATTTTTTTAAACCGCGCGATGGTGTGTGGTGTAATACACGGCTGTTCTAACAACAGCAAAAAGAACCCCCGGAATTAGTTTTTATGCGATACCGACTGTCAGAAAACATGAAAGGAAGGAGACAGAGGAGTTGAACCAGATAAGAAGAGACTCCCAACAGCAAAGTCTGTCCCCATCATTTTACCACAGGTAACGTTAGTGATATATGACTCACAGCAAAGTCTGTCCCCATAATTTGATCACATATAGTTAACGTTAGCTGTAAGCAGTGGCTGAAACTGCTCTTTCAATTAAGCTGCCATAAATTGAGACAGTTATTAAATTAGGATTAATAACTTTATGAACATAGGTCTGGCATTGATACTAGGTAGGGAATTAAGGGCCGTTCACATTATAACGATAACTATAAAAAATATAGTTTTGAAAATCGTTTTATATTAAAGAGAATAGCGGAGCTCCCACCAAAACTATAACGATGCAGATACAATGAATTGAACTTCAACTGCACGAGCACTTAAAATGACAGTGAAGCTCATTGAGGTCTATAACATAAGATTACCTGCAGTTGCTGTGAAAATTGACGTAATGTTTTTTAATCTATTACATTAACTAACTGTTATGCCAAAAGGTAAGAGATTACACAAACTATTATATTCACTGTTTAGAGTTACGCGAAATGCAGCGTGTTGAGGACATACAAGCAATATTAAAGGCAAGTGATTTGCGCAAGTGCCTTGAGCGAATTAGCATAAACGTATTGTTTGGTGATGTGGACGATAATATAGTTATCGTTATAATGTGAACGGCCCTTCAGTGCTTGTATGATGTATGCGGATACTGTATGAACGATATAGTTATAAATATCCAGATAAGTTACGCCTGGCAATAAGGACGGATCTTTACTTAAGGCTATTGGGTCTATTTGATATGGTTCCACACCAATCAAGCTTATCTTCTCTTAATACTGACGAGATGATGCCATTTAGGCTACTGCTCCCCTCAACTCAAATCTACGTGCGGCTAGGGGCAGGACAGATGTCATGTCAACAAGATGGCCGCGGTTAGCTACTTCCAGTGTTTGCGAATAAGCCCTATACAGGGAGTGCAGAATTATTAGGCAAGTTGTATTTTTGAGGATTACTTTTGTTATTGTACAACTACAGTGCTCTTGGTCAATTCAAAATGTTAACAAACCCTCAAACCGGAACATTTAAAGGAGCATTTCACCCATAGAAACATTAATCTTCATTGAAAGTGTCTCATATTTGTAGTCGAAATGTAACATACATTTCGAATTTGGTGCCAATTTGACTGAGAAAAGGGCTGTTTGTAGTCTCACCCGCTCACCAAAGATATTGGACTTCCTTCTTTCAATGATGCAAAATGATGATTTTTACATCATTGAAAGAAGGAAGTGCAACACTGAAATATATATTTCTCCTGTTTCAGCAGCAACTGAGGAAATTATGCACGACCATTCAAAAACATGACTAGGGTTCTAACTATACAAAGATTAATGCAAATGGGTGAAGGCTCCCTTTAACTAGCAAGTGAAATTTTGCCCGTCTTAAGATAATATTTCTATGTACATCATTATTAGGCAACTATTAGTGTGCAGAATTATTAGGCAACTAAATGAACAACAAAGATTTACCATCTCACTTGTTTTTTTTCACCTGTTAAAGTGAGAATAATAAACAAACTACATTTACAAAAAAAAATTAATAAAACAATAAAAAAAATATATAAACTCAGTGACCAATATAGCCACCCTTCTTTTCGATAACAATCCCAAGCCTTCCATTCATGGATTCAGTCAGTTTCTTGATCTGGTCTGAACCAACATTTTGTGAAGCCACAACCACAGCCTCCCAGACACTGTTCAGAGAGGTGTACGGTTTACCTTAACTGTAAATGTCCTGCTTAAGAAGGGATCAAAAGTTCTCAATAGGGTTTAAGTCAGGTGAAGAAGGGGCCATGTCATTAGTTTTTCATCTCTAAGGCCTTTACTTGCCAGCCATGCAGTGGAGTACTTTGATGCATGTGATGAAGCGTTGTCTTGCATAAAAAAAGTCTTCTTGAAAGATGCAGATTTTTTCCTGTACCACTGCTTGAAGAAAGTGTCTTCTAAAAATTGGCAGTAGGTCTGAGAGTTGTTTTTTATTTCCATTTTCAACCCAAAAAGGTCCAACAAGCTTATCTTTAATAATACTTGTCTGTGCCTGCCTGCCTGTAATGTAGAAGACACTTTCTTCAAGCAGTGGTACAGGAAAAAGTTTGCATCTTTCAAGAAGACTGATTATTTTGCAAGACAACGCTCCATCACATACACCAAAGCACTCCACCGCACGGCCGGCCAGCAAATGCCCTAAAGATAAAAAACCAATGACATGGCCCCTTCTTCACCTGACTTAAACCCTATTGAGATCTTTTGATCCCTTCTTAAGCAGGACATTTACAGTGAAGGTAAACGGTACACCTCTCTGAACAGTGTCTGGGAGGCTGTGGTTGTGGCTGCACAAAATGTTGGTTCAGACCAGATCAAGAAACTGACTGAATCCGTGAATGGAAGGCTTGTGACTGTTATCGAAAAGAAGGGCGGCCACATTGGTCACCGAGTTCATACATCTTTTTACTTTTATTGTTTTATTATTTTTTTTGTAAATGAGAGCTTGTCCATTATTCTCACTTTAACAGGCGAAAAAAACAAGTGAGATGGTAAAATCTTTGTTTTTCATTTAGTTGCAGGGCTCCAAAAAAATCAGTTAAGGAGCCACTGGCTCCTATAGGGGAAAAAAACAGGCGCCAAATAATTTTTTTAAGAGCCACATAACAATGCACTTACTTTTAGCAGGCATGAAAATGGTCAGGGGTGAAAAGGGTGCTCGAGGGGCGACGTGGCCTCTGATGGGGCCGGGAGGTGGGGGACTCCCCCAGAATAAATATTATGGCCTCATAAGGGGTAACTTAACTTGTTTATTCTTAAGGCATGTGATTGGCCAAGGACAAAAAATGAGGAAGGAACCCAACATCCCCCCACACCCCTGCACGCGCAGAAACAAAATGCACACCATAACAAATGCAAAAAATACATTATGACCATTATTTCAATTATTTAAGTCTGACGGACAATTTAGGTTGTAAATTTAAAATGTAAACATTTGACTAGTAGGTTATCCAAAACCATGTTTAATTAAATGGGTTAATACATGTGGAAAGCTGTAACAAGTAGCATTCCCTTACCATTTGACATCTGCAATAATTTTATTATGCCATAATCTGACCCTCAGTCACAAGACCATACAATTTTAAGTTGGCCTTGGAATAGGGTGGACCTGAATGCCTACAGTACATGTATTTTAAAATGACTTAATTTTACAATATAGTACTGGTTAAATGAATTGCATTATGGTTTTTGAGTCATGAGTTGAATAATTTTCAGATAAGCAAAAAAGTGATGTTGGAAAATTAAATAAGAACAAATCAAGAAATTACAAACATATAAAATAGAAAAGAACAAATTTACAAATAAAGTAAGATCTAACAGTATTGATTAGGTAGAGAAACAGTATCAAATTAATATAGCACTGTTTTCATTCTATAAATTAAATATAATTGATCTTTTTAAAGCTATAAAAGCGATTTTCCTTTTGTCTTCTGTAGTCTGATTTACATAACGACTCAAACATAAGCTTTTCTTATAAGATGAACTGTCCCTTTAAGAACGGAGAAGCACTGATCTTTACACTAGCTGCATTTACATGGACATTTGTAATCCGTTTAAATGATCAATCTGAATAAAAATGCTCCATGTAAACACCTCAATCGGTCTAAAAAGTAACAATCTGATTAAAAATCTAATCCGCTTGTTAGGGGTGGTTTATACCTTTTGTAATCCGCTCAAAAGGACATGTATACACTTGATCGGATGGATAACTGAAACTGGGACGCTCTGCGCATGTGCCATCTTTTCTTTTTTTAATGGCGGTTGGTAAACCCACTGAAAGGCGCATTTCCGCCACCTGCAGGACGGGAGTGTTGAGCATATTCACACGTGCAATGACGTAGAATTGCCGTAATGATATGTGACGCAAATATTTGAGTTTGTTTTGTTGAAGGAAGTCACAAGAAGTGATTTGTCTTGTTAATCTTGTTCCTATTATCCTTCCAATTCCCCATAAAGTGATACAAGACAGCGTTGTCCGGTCAGTCCATGGTTTACTCTCTGATCCACAAATGCGTGTGTTTGGACTCGCTCTCGCGAACGGTCTCTGCAGCACTGCGTGAAGTAAAATACGCTTTTTGGGCACACGTGAATGGGTGTTTTTGCTGCTGCTTTATAATCAGCTGAGGCACAAAGCAAATCTTGAAACAGCGTGAAACTATATTTGTGCAATGTGCGCATGTCAAATGATCAAATCTGATGTAAATCTTGTGTCATATAAACACGCACATCAATCCAATCACATTATTAAGTGTTCATGTAAACGCTATGATAGGATTTATTAATCGGAAGGATTTTAATCCGATGGAGGCAAAATGTGTCCATGTAAACGTAGCTACTGACACATCTGATCAACTGCTCACTTATAAATGTCTGTTTTTATGAGTATACTAGCAGAGACTGTGGCATTACAAGATTGTGCGTATATCTCCTGTGAAGCCCAAAGAAATCATGTGTTTGCGTGATTTTTAAAACGCGCATTGGGCTTCAGTGTGTGCACGTATGCGCACAGAAAACTGCTCCGTTTAGCATCTTTGTCGTTCAAATAGTCTAAAATCCAGGACGTTTTGAAATGTCTTTCGGCACGGTGTTCATTGGCTGATGCGGAAAGATGAATCCCTGTGTCTCTGGCGTTCTCTACCGCGCTCGTTCTGGCACAGCTGCTATAGCCTGCTTTTTGTTAGCAGGAGCAGAGCGACACAATCTCATTCATTTCAATGGAAACCTGGCGACTTCCGCGACACGAGTGAAAGTGAACGTTGGCGACCGTATGCGCGTGTCCAGCGACGCGAGAAAGTTAAGAAAAGTTTTACTTTATGCAAAGGTCGAGCGACTTTCGGGAGCGACTACCAATGAGAACAAAGCAGTGGAGTTCACGTCATCCTTCCCTCGTCAGTTACTGGCGTGGATGGTACTCGTTTGTTTATGACAAGCAGATTTAGAAACACCTCATTGAAAGAGTCAAGCGACACACAGCGATAACGTCGCTGGCTGTCTGAACGAGGGGTGACGTTCACACAACGCATCTCATTTCATGAAGTTAACAAAACAAATGAAGTGATAGGCTACTGGTTATAAAACATGCACATATGATGCAAATTTTACAATCAAAGGGAGTAAATTAGGACCTTGACAGAAATTTCACTCGCACATAAATATATTAGGTCGCAAATGCGACCATTTTAGTCGCAGTTTGGAGCCCTGAGTTGCCTAATAATTCTGCACACTAATAGTTGCCTAATAATGGTGTACATAGAAATATTCTCTTAAGAAAGGCAAAATTTCACTTTTACTACTTAAATGTTCAGGTTTGAGGGTTTGTTAACATTTTGAATTGACCAAGAGCACTGTAGTTGTACAATAACAAAAGTAATCCTCAAAAATACATCTTGGCAAATAATTCTGCACTCCCTGTAGAAGCAATATCAGTCGAGTTACAGAAACTTTTGAAACACTTACGAATAATCACAGTGCCAAAGGTATTTCTTTCCCTTTCGATCCATTGTATGTGGCAACTTGCAAAACCTTCCTTACAGCATCACCTGGACCATTGCTACCAAGCGGATCTGAAACAAAATAAATTATAATTTAGCACTTTGCAGGCTGCATTATTCCCATCTTAATCCCACATCACTTATAGCAGACCTCTAAAATGGTACACAATGTGTTCAATCTTGGACTGGAAAAATTATGCAGACAACAGGTAAATACATCTTTAACAGATTTAACTAGTTATTTAACATTTTTTTAAGAATTATTCTCAACATACCGAGCCAGACTGAATTTCATGAAACCTTCAAAGATGTTACTGGGGGAGAAAAGTAATATTACAAATATATTCAAGAACCACATGCCATGCTGTATTTTATACTAACATTATCTATTATATAAGCAGTAACTTGCCTTATACTGCTGCTGCTGCAGTATTGTGTATAGCCTACTGTGCATTGTTACTGCTTATACAGTATGGTTTACAAATATACTGCAAACATTGTTTACTATTCACAAACATACAGAAACAGCAATACTGTTTCTGTTACAAGTACTGCACAGTAGTACTGTACTAACTTCCACAAAGAATAAATAAAAGTAACATTATCAAAGTCCCTGTAGTGTAGATTATTTTCGATGAGAAGCGAAATAACGTTAAACATGAAAGTAAACTTGAGTTGCAAGTTCTAATCATTGCAAAAGCGTGTCAACTAAGTTACCACATTTACAAATAACGTCCACACAGCGGTTATTCGTGCTTGTCGTCTGCCCTCGTCTTTGGGAAAACAAAATATTTTTATTTCAGACCAGGTATTGAGTCAGTTAACTTCACAGTTAGCCACTAGCCAGACCCATAAACAAACACAATCCGACACGTATAATGGAAAAAAGCGTGACTGATCAATCGATGCTAAAACGTTTAACATTACTCACTTTATGCCATATTAGCTAGGTCATACTTTTCAAAGAAAATAAAGAAAGATAAATAATATACACACTTACCTAACGCGGTTTGGATCTCACCGCGTGGACTGTATCTGGAACGTTTCTTCATGCGCATGCGCGGTCCGTCTTGCGCGCCAATTTGTTTTTAAAAATATACATCACAATATAAAATATTAGATTATATAAATATATCAAAATAAATATATCCAGTGCTGAACACGGACAGTAGTGATACATATAAGCGTTATTAGACGTTTATATTACTCTACTAATTTATAACCTATTTAAGAAAGCATCTGGGAACATTAAATATTTTAAATTTCAGATTATATAGATAGATTACATAAACAAGATGCTGCACATTTTCGTTATTTTTTAGATACTACTTTAATATTTGTAATTTTTTATTTCATTTACTTTGTTCCTGTAAGTGTTTATAATTTATTTTTATAATTAAGTCAAGATTCAAAACAGTGATCCACTTTTCCCATAAATTTAAAAAAAATGTAATTTAAGGATGTCCCCGTTTTTGGTGTGTTCTCCATAACCCACATAAAAGATGAAAACATTTAAAAAGGTTTTGACCCTGTTTTTAAATTTCTAGACAATAACAAATAAGATTTCAAGGGTATTTTAATCATTAGGACATGTCCGTACTTGTCATTTGAAAAAGCTGGTTACCTTAATTTAAGGGCAACCTATCAATCACATAAATTTCATTAAAATTCTTATGCACTTATTGGTTTTCTCCTCTGTGGCTTGATTCTTTCTAGCATCATCTGACCATGTAATGTATATGAATGATTGGAGCATCTTCCATTCCAACTTACTTTCTCGTTTTTTTCTGTACCATTTCAATCACACAATGTCTCTCTGATTGTCAAAGCTTTTGTACATGTCATGTACACAGTTCCCCAAAAAAACCCTTCCTGGTTCATAGTGTACAGGACAACAGGACTTTGCACAACTGTAGGCAATAACCTGCATGGGTTATACACACACAGGGGGCTCAACTTGGTGACATAATCTTCCAAATGTAAAGCCATGCCACATTTTTTGTCTTTTTGTCATTTTCAACACATTGATATTAAAGTGCCAGGCAGTTTCAATATCGAAAATTACCTTTATTGCAGTGTGTCATGTAGCTGTCCATCTATGGTGTGCAAACACACAAGTTTCTAAAGTAGGGAGTTGAACCATGTTACATACATTTTCTTTTTGAATCTCTGACCTGTTGTCTATTTACATATAAAGGCAATACTTTGCATAAGACTACAGTCTTCCACGGGAGAAACGAAAACCCTGATCTGCCCACAGACCCTTACACTAGTTGGTGTGTTAACATCATGTCTAAGACACTGTGTTTTAAGCTGTAAGGGCAAGTTTGTGTTGTTTTCACTACCATGAAGATAAATCAAATTCAGAGGATAAAAACCCTTTTTTGTTATTTTACTGACGATTGCTTCTCCAATCTAGGTGAGTTCAAGGCAGGATTTGCGAAACGTTTGACCCTGAAAGATACCTACTTTATTTGGACCAACAAACATCTCAGAGTGTTCTGAATGTCTAGTTAGCACTAGGCTAACGCATGTAGTTGCAACTATTATTTAATGTTAAGCTCTTGGCCTGGTACATTTATATAGGTGCTTACCTGGGGGTAAATTTTAGAGTCCATCATTGTTCTTATTACTTGGATTAATGATAAATGATGTGCAATGATCTTGTTTTTTTATATTTTATTTAACAAGAGCGTTTTCTCTTAAGATTACAAGAACCTTCATCAAGTACAAATATCATCAAAAGGAAGTTTAGAAAATGCTGGATCTAGGAATGTTTTGTACTAAAAAATTTTCTTAACATTTTGACAACCTTCATCAAGTAAAAATAAACTCAACATGACGTTTCGAGAACGTTGATTTAAGAACGTTTTCCCGTAACATTATGACAACCTTTATGGTTTAGAAATAACCTCAAGAGGACATTCCAAAAACAATGTTCTTAGAATGTTTTCCTGTAACATTATGACAACCTTCATCGTTTAGAAATAACCTCAAGAGGACATTCCAAAAACGTTGCTCTAAGAACGTTTCCCGTAACATTATGACAACTTTCATCATGTAGAATTAACCTCAAGGGGACATTCCGAGAATATTATGACAACCTTCATCATTTAGAAATAACCTCAAGAAGACGTTCCAAAAAAGTTGTTCTAAAAACGTTCCCCCCCTAACATTATGACAACTTTCATCATGTAGAAATAACCTCAAGGGGACATTCCGAGAATGTTGTTCTAAGAACGTTTTTCCGTAATATTATGACAACCTTCATTGTTTAGAAATTAACCTCAAGAGGACGTTCCAAAAACGTTGTTCTAAGAACGTTTCCCGTAACATTAAGACAACTTTCAATGTGTAGAAATAACCTCAAAAGGACGTTCCGAGAACGTCGTTCTAAGAACGTTTTTCTGTAACATTAAGAGAACTTTTATTGTGTAGAAATAACCTCAAAAGGACGTTCCGAGAACATTGTTCTAAGAACGTTTTCCAGTAACATTAAGAAAACTTTCAATGTGAGGAAATAACCTCAAAAGGACGTTCCGAGAACATTGTTCTAAGAACGTTTTCTCGTAACATTATGACAACCTTCATCGTTTAGAAATAACCTCAAGTGGACGTTCCAAGAATGTTGTTCTAAGAACGTTTTTCCGTAACATTAAGAGAACTTTCAATGTGTAGAAATAACCTCAAAAGGACGTTCCGAGAACATTGTTCTAAGAACGTTTTCCCGTGACATTATGACAACCTTTATCGTTTAAAAATAACCTCAAAAGGACGTTCCGAGAACATTGTTCTAAGAACGTTTTCCAGTAACATTAAGAGAACTTTTATTGTGTAGAAATAACCTCAAAAGGACGTTCCGAGAACATTGTTCTAAGAACGTTTTCCCGTGACATTATGACAACCTTTATCGTTTAAAAATAACCTCAAAAGGACGTTCCGAGAACATTGTTCTAAGAACGTTTTCCAGTAACATTAAGAGAACTTTTATTGTGTAGAAATAACCTCAAAAGGACGTTCCGAGAACATTGTTCTAAGAACGTTTTCCCGTGACATTATGACAACCTTTATCGTTTAAAAATAACCTCAAAAGGACGTTCCGAGAACATTGTTCTAAGAACGTTTTCCAGTAACATTAAGAGAACTTTTATTGTGTAGAAATAACCTCAAAAGGACGTTCCGAGAACGTTGTTCTAAGAACGTTTTCCAGTAACATTAAGAGAACTTTCAATGTGAGGAAATAACCTCAAAAGGACGTTCCGAGAACATTGTTCTAAGAACGTTTTTTCGTAACATTAAGAGAACTTTTAATGTGTAGAAATAACCTCAAAAGGACGTTCCGAGAACTTTGTTCTAAGAACGTTTTCCCGTAACATTATGACAACATTCATCGTTTAAAAATAACCTCAAAAGGACGTTCCGAGAACATTGTTCTAAGAACGTTTTCCTGTAACATTATGACAACCTTCATCGTTTAAAAATAACCTCAAGAGGATGTTCCGAGAACGTTGTTCTAAGAACGTTTTTCCGTAACATTAGGAGAACTTTCAATGTGTAGAAATAACCTCAAAAGGACGTTCCGAGAACATTGTTCTAAGAACGTTTTCTAGTAACATTATGACAACCTTCATCGTTTAGAAATAACCTCAAGTGGACGTTCCAAGAACGTTGTTCTAAGAACGTTTTTCCGTAACATTAAGAGAACTTTCAATGTGGGGCAATAACCTCAAAAGGACGTTCCGAGAACATTGTTCTAAGAACGTTTTCTCGTAACATTATGACAACCTTCATCGTTTAGAAATAACCTCAAGTGGACGTTCCAAGAACGTTGTTCTAAGAACGTTTTTCCGTAACATTAAGAGAACTTTCAATGTGTAGAAATAACCTCAAAAGGACGTTCCGAGAACATTGTTCTAAGAACGTTTTCCCGTGACATTATGACAACCTTTATCGTTTAAAAATAACCTCAAAAGGACGTTCCGAGAACATTGTTCTAAGAACGTTTTCCAGTAACATTAAGAGAACTTTTATTGTGTAGAAATAACCTCAAAAGGACGTTCCGAGAACGTTGTTCTAAGAACGTTTTCCAGTAACATTAAGAGAACTTTCAATGTGAGGAAATAACCTCAAAAGGACGTTCCGAGAACATTGTTCTAAGAAAGTTTTTTCGTAACATTAAGAGAACTTTTAATGTGTAGAAATAACCTCAAAAGGACGTTCCGAGAACTTTGTTCTAAGAACGTTTTCCCGTAACATTATGACAACATTCATCGTTTAAAAATAACCTCAAAAGGACGTTCCGAGAACATTGTTCTAAGAACGTTTTCCTGTAACATTATGACAACCTTCATCGTTTAAAAATAACCTCAAGAGGATGTTCCGAGAACGTTGTTCTAAGAACGTTTTTCCGTAACATTAGGAGAACTTTCAATGTGTAGAAATAACCTCAAAAGGACGTTCCGAGAACATTGTTCTAAGAACATTTTTCCGTAACATTAAGAGAACTTTCATTGTGTAGAAATAACCTCAAAAGGACGTTCCGAGGACATTGTTCTAAGAACGTTTTCCTGTAACATTAAGAGAACCTTTAATGTGTAGAAATAACCTCAAAAGGACGTTCAGAGAACGTTGTTCTCAGAACGTTTTTCCGTAACATTAAGAGAACTTTCATTGTGTAGAAATAACCTCAAAAGGACGTTCTGAGAATGTTGGTCTAAGAACGTTTTTCCGTAACATTATGACAACCTTCATTGTTTAGAAATAACCTCAAGAGAACGTTCTGAGAACGTTGTTCTAAGAACGTTTTTCCGTAACATTATAACAACCTTCATCGTTTAGAAATAACCTCAAGAGAACGTTCTGAGAACGTTGTTCTAAGAACGTTTGTTCATCAACATCATAAGAACGTTATTCAACTTTTAATAACGTTATAAGAACGTTGCATAAACGTTGTGTCAAAAACGTTTTGCTCTAACCTTTAAAGAACTTTTAAAAAACGTTAGCGAATGTTGTGGGAACGTTCCCTGTTAGCTGGGGAGGCCCCTTCTGTTTAGTCTGCATCTTTACAGGCAGCTGAGATGCCTGAGGTCTGTGCATTTTGGGCAGAGAAACAGCATCTCAGGAGACAAATTTCTTCTTTGACAGATGATTAAAGTCCCTCTATCTTCTTATTTGGATGTGCACACACTTTTTGCTTGATGCCTTCAGACCTCTGACCCTTACTAAGTCCACCTGTCATTCTACCTCTATAATCTTTTGAACACCTAAGTGTGTACTTTTCCTTATCTTTATTATTAACACAGGAGGCTTGCTGACCATCTCTAAGGCCTTGTAATGTATTAGCACACTGTGATGCTCTATGACTAAGATACAACAAACGTCTGCCAAACGGTGCTGCATTCCAATCTGAAGCTCAAGAGCTTCCTTCGGGGTTCAACCTTATCCCTGGAGTATCACCACTTTAATTATCTCCTTTATGTGTAAGCCAAACACCTGGGGGATAGAAGTGCTTGCTTATATATGGTACGCTGCACTTATTACCCTGTGTGGAACAACCGGTTCCTCAAACAAAATCAATTTCGGCACTGATAAAAAGTAAACTTTCTATAAATCTTTTGGAAACAGACAGTAGACGGACTTGATGCCAGAAGACGGTTTTGAAACCTCATTCAGGCTCTCTAAATAAAGAGTCTGAGGTAGCAACATAACACCGTATTGCAAGGTTTTTCATCGGACAACCTCCTTTGAGCATATATGATGTTTGTAATGCTGTTAATGGATTTATCTTGGTTTAGTTCATCTCCTTCTCCAAAGAACCTACAAGGTAAATATGAGTCTTGTAAGCAGGCTTTACTGTGAAATTGACCCTTTACTAATCCCCATTATAGCGAAGGGTAAATTACACATCTGGCTATTTATCAGATGAAGTTGCTGGTGTTGCAGGCCCTGACAGATCATCACTGGAGCTAAGACCTTCTGCACCAGTGAGCCTAAAAAAAACACAGCAGTCCTTTACTTTTGAAAAATATATGAGGAAGAGAAGGTAAACCGACTCAAAATGGATGAATGAAGCCCCTACCTTATCTCTATCTTCATGACCATCCCTGCAGCGAGGGCAGTGACTGATTGTGATAAATGGATAAAGCTACAACAACAAAAAATATGTTGTCAAGCTTTTGCAGAGGATGGTGTGATCTATCTAAGCATCTAGAGGACGGTGAATTGTGTTTATAGTGAAGTTGAGTGAATTTTCCACTTGCCCAAGTGCAAAACAAACAGATTACAAACCACCACATTCCCTCGCGAATGGAAGTGTGGTGCATTTTGACAAAAAGCTAAATTTAATGTTTGTATGTTTTTGGTCATGCTCTGTAACTACTTTAAATTATAGCTTGACAAATCTAATTCAAAATAACTTTCTTAGAATTGAAAACAGCAGCCTGGAATTTACAAAAACATTTTTTAGCGTATACATTGGTTTCATAGTGCACTTGCATATCTAATTTGTCAGGCTTTGCAATGCAACAAAGTTTTTTTTTTTTTAGAACAAAGCTGTCATAAACATGTCTGGGGATTTACAGTATACAGATATACAATGCCGAATTATGGTAATGCAATTCCTTATTTATTCTGGATACAGGGTTGTTGGGGCAAAGAAGCACACAGCTGCAGTGGTCAAAGCATAAGCGTTCTCCCTTTGGGCACCGTCTGTCATGTCTGACTGCGTATGTGGCAGACGTTGCTGCAGATGAAGTGTCACTGATGAAATATAAATAAAGTGGATGCCCAGAATAATCTGCCCAGCTGCCAATTAATGCTGGAAATCAGAAGTCCTCAGATTTCAATGAGATAAACATCTAGGAGTTTTTAAAGGTCACCATATTTAGTTCATAATTCTTCACGTTTATGTCGTTTTCCTCATATGGAGTTATTTTCTGTGAAACGCAAATTGAGAATTTTTATGAATCTTTTGCGTCATGTAAGCAAAAAGGTCTGTCTATACTGTATCGTGAAAAAAAAAATCACTGATTGTTTTAAGAGTATAACAGATGAAAAAAAAATCACTCTTTGATAATCTACCACTGTGGCTTTGAAACTACACTCTCAGAATGAAGGTACAAGAAGGTACAAAGTTGTCACTGTGGCGGTACATTTTCAAAAAGTATCTGTACCAAAATGATATATATTAGGACCTTTTCAAAAGGTACTGTCCAAGTGACAACTTTTGTACCTTGACATCACACTCATTTATTTCTTTTGTGTGTTGTATTAACTAAGTTGTGAACTACTTTAATGATTATTTTCCAGTGCTATTTTGTCCATTAAGGGCCATGACTTACAGTGAGGAAAATAAGTATTTGAACACCCTGCTATTTTGCAAGTTCTCCCACTTAAAAATCGTGGAGGGGTCTGAAATTGTCATTGTAGGTGGATGTCCACTGTGAGAGACATAATCTAAAAAATCCAGAAATCACAATGTATGATTTTTTAACTATTTATTTGTATGTATGATACAGCTGCAAATAAGTATTTGAACACATGTCTATCAGCTAGAATTCTGACCCTCAAGGACCTGTTAGTCTGCCTTTTGATATGTCCACCTCCACTCCATTTATTATCCTAAATTAGATGCACCTGTTTGAAGTCGTTAGCTGCATAAAGACACCTGTCCACCCCATACCATCAGTAAGAATCCAACTACTAACATGGCCAAGATCAAAGAGCTGTCCAAAGACACTAGAGACAAAATTGTACACCTCCAAAAGGCTGGAAAGGGCTACGGGAAAATTGCCAAGCAGCTTGGTGAAAAAAGGTCCACTGTTTGAGCAATCATTAGAAAATCTCCCTTGGACTGGGGCTCCATGCACGATCCCACCTCGTGGGGTCTCAATGATCCTAATAAAGGCGAGAAATCAGCCCATAACTACACGGGAGGAGCTGGTCAATGACATGAAAAGAGCTGGGACCACCGTTTCCAAGGTTACTGTTGGTAATACACTAAGACGTCATGGTTTGAAATCATGCATGGCACGGAAGGTTCCCCTGCTTAAACCAGCACATGTCCAGGCTCGTCTTAAGTTTGCCAATGACCATTTGGATGATCCAGAGGAGTCATGGGAGAAAGTCATGTGGTCAGATGAGACCAAAATAAAACATTTTGGTCATAATTCCACTAAACGTGTTTGGAGGAAGAAGAATGATGAGTACCATCCCAAGTACACCATCCCTACTGTGAAGCATGAGGGTGGACGCATCATGCTTTGGGGATGTTTTTCTGCACATGGGACAGGGCGACTGCACTGTATTAAGGAGAGGATGACCGGGGCCATGTATTGCGAGATTTTGGGGAACAACCTCCTTCCCTCAGTTCTTCTCCAACATGACAATGACCCGAAGCACACAGCCAGGATAACAAAGGAGTGGCTCTGTAAGAAGCATATCAAGGTTCTGGCGTGGCCTAGCCAGTCTTCAGACCTAAACCCAATAGAGAATCTTTGGAGGGAGCTCAAACTCATACATTGTGATGTCTCTCACAGTAAACATGCACCTACGATGACAATTTCAGACCCCTCCATGATTTCTAAGTGGGAGAACTTGCAAAATAGCAGGGTGTTCAAATACTTATTTTCCTCACTGTATAAGTAATTTCTAAACTATTAGAACACAAGGCTGGAAAATAATGATCAAATATTGATTTTTAGTGAACTCTTCAAAAGCATGAGCAAAACAGAAGACCCATACCAATGGCCTAACCACAGCAAAGTCAATTATAGTATAGAACATCTAAAGCATCTTAAAATAAATAAAATATTGATTACTATATCAGAACCCAGAGCACAAAGCAGCAGGTGCACAACGCAAATGGAATCAGGGCCTAATCTGTTTTAGAAACAATACCATATACATCATTAAACAGGTGATAGTCAAAAAGACAGGGTTAATGACATACTGAGCGTGTGAAGTAAAATGAAATGAGAGATAAATAATGGGCACATGTAGTGAATAATGCAGGACAGGTAATTCATTCAAAACTCCACCGCCTCTGTTAATGAACAGAGGGAGGCCATGTTTCTCAGCAGACCTCACAGCTTTTTATGTGAATTCCCTCCTCTACCATCTCTCTCTCATTTCTTTTCTTTAATGGGATTTGTGGCTGTCTTGCAAAACGAGACACACATCCTAATCCATTGAGACTGCACATGTGCAGGCAGACATGTACAGTAGGAATATAGTCTGATATATAGCAAGGAATATACCTACTCATTGGTTTCAACATATGAACTGAATGGGTTCCGCATGGTAGATTTTTAACTTACAAAGTAATGAAATTGAATCAAATCAATTCCATTATTCCAAAAAATGCATGTGTAAGCATTCAGACTGATGGTTAGGTCCACTCCCTTAAAAATGAAGGTGCTACATAATGCCAAAAGACCATTTCAATAAATAACCTTTAGCATCTGTAGCACAAAAGATTATTTGTAATAGAAAAACGTGACCAGAAATGGTTCTTCTATATCAATGCGAAGAGTCCGAAATTGGCATTTATGCTGAGATGTTTTAAAGCAACACTATGTAGTTTCCATGTAAAAATGACTTACAGCTCCCCCATGTGGTTGAAAAGCGCAACAGTGCCTGGTATCAGACACTCTTCTGCAGGCAGGGGGAGGGGCGGGGCTGTGTTTCCTACCCTCCACCGCCACTTTCAGAGTGTGCTTGTAGCAGCTAGGAGGCTGCTCAGGTTGCAACAACAGTACAATTTGTCTAGTTAAAAGTTGTTCTATCACTGAAATAATTTTAGAGACATTATTTAAAGGTAAAAAACTACATAGTGCTGCTTTAAACCATTGTTGGGTCAAATATAAAAATTTTCTGGGTTAATTTAACCCAATGGTTGGGTTCGTCCCGTTATGACCCAATGTTAGGTTGAAAATAACTCAAGCATTTTTTATTTTTGAGTGTATAAAACCTTAATTCTTCAGAATGTATCCGTCATTGGCCAAGGACCGCCCAAGAGTCAACCTTACTGACATGCTGAGCAAGCAATCAATGTAAAGTTAGTAGCTGCATTTCCATTAAAAATTTCTGCAAAACTTTAGCATTATTTTCTAAATGTCGGCAAAAAACTATTGCGAAATGATGTATGCAAATGATGCAATGATTACATTAAAGGGGACATGTCACAAGACTTTTTAAAGATGTAAAATAAATCTTTGGTGTCTCCAGAGTTTGTATGTGAAGTTTTAACTTAAAATACAATATAGATAATTTATTATAACATGTTAAAATTGCCACTGTGTAGGTGTGAGCAAAAATGTGTCTTTTTAAATGCAAGTGAGTTGATCTCTGCACTAAATGGCAGTGCCGTTGTGGTATTGTCCCCTTCTGACATCACAGGGGAGCCAATTTTCAATGACCTATTTTTTCACATGCTTGAAGAGGATGGTTGACCAAAAATAAATTACTGGGTTGATCTTTTTCACATTTTCTAGGTTGATAGAAGCGCTTAGGACCCAATTATAGCACTTAAACATGAAAAAAGTCTGATTTTCATGATATGCCCCCTTAAAAGGTGCAGTGTGTAATATTTTGAAGGATCTTTTGACAGAAATGCAAAATAATATAAAAAACTATATGTTCAGGGGAGTATAGAGACCTTTTTTAATGAACCGTTATGTTTTTATTACCTGAGAATGTGACATTTTTATCTACATACACAGAGGGTCCCCTTACGTGGAAGTCACCATTTTGTGCCGCCATGTTTCTATGGAAGCCCTTAACGAACAAACGTTTTTTACTAAGTTGTCTCCGACAATGACATGTTTTTCCGGTCGCGTCTACCGTAGCTTCTTTATGCGTTTCAAAAGCAAGGGGTGAGCAGTGGACTGAGCCGTTGGTTGCAATTCACAACCTTACCATTAGTTGCCACTTAAATTTACACACTGCACCGTTAACTGAAATCATGCGACTAAAGCGTAATTTTGGGGGTTGTGATAAGTCATACAAAATACCATGACGCTAGGTGTTTTTGACTTTATACGGCGCCGTGCAGAACGACATGTGGATGACATCAAAATAATGCGAGAGCGACTCAAAAGCATACAGAGCTTTTTACACACATCAGGTGACCTGTAAATGCGAGAAACTGTTTTCATTGCAGTTTTGCAATATATTCCTTATTTGAATTGCATAAGAAAACACCTCACCCGAGAGTGAAAACGTTTTTACGATATATGGAAGTTTATCCAAAATTATTTTTCAATTCCCTATTTCAATTTGTGCAATGTGGAGGGTAATGGAAATGCTGCTATAGTCCCTATCATGCCTCCAAGAAATCCTGTAGAATTCAACCAATCACGGCAACTTTGAAATGACTGAAGTGTTTGCTATTTTCTGTGCATTATGCATCAGACATTCAGCCTGAATGGGTGTGACGTCTGAAGCTGAGACTAAAGAAACTTGAAAACACTGCAGCAATTTTCTCTATAGAGCAGTTTGACAACATCTTTGCATCTAAAATTATATATGAATCATAAAAGACTTTCTCCAAAGTTTTCTCCATAATAATTTGAATTTCACAATGCTAAATATGCAGGCGTATCATCCACACTTTTAATGTAGGTCAGAGAACATGACTGATACTGTCTATACCGGACCACTTCATTACACCTACAAGAGTGTAGACACAACTTTCAGACTTAAAGTGTCCTAGCTCATAATGTCTTGGCTGAATTGTGAGATACTGTGAGTTTGAAAGCTTGACTGACCATTAAAAACACTAGACAGATGTCAGTAATAGTACATGAGTTTCATTTTGTGACTTTACTGGGACAGAAAGCGTTTAGATGAGAAATTAAATGCGTGTTTATTACAACAGTGGTGGCTGAACTCCATGACACCTGCAGTATAAAAGGTCTGCTGCTCACTACCAATAATGCTTCATATAATACATTTTATTTTTTGTTGATTATAAACTATGTCAAAGACTGAAATGTATGGACTGGTGGTCAGGATTATGAATGCTGTAGTGTGATTTGTGGAGTGTGTAATGCTATTTTAAATGTAGATGTAAATCGTTATTTGAAATATTATATAGAAATATGATTTGATAATTGCTTATAACTTAGTGACAACCGACCAAACACTCACTCAGACAAACACCAGACATCCCTTCATTGTAAATTTGATTTACTCTTTGAATGCAGGCTTACTTTTTACTAAATGTTAACTTTATAAAAAACTTTATAATTGGCTTAAAATGCTTCATAAACATCATTTGAAATAAGGAGTATTTCATGAATTTGTACTGAAGAGACCTGATTATGTCATTTCTTTAGCCGGAATAATGCACTGTAGCTCTATCACTCTCTTTCTCCCCCCTCTTCTCCGGCCTGGGGCTGTTTTATGAAAGTAGACCATTTTATTTATGCAGGGTCCGTTTCCAACAGCCAAGTCCCTCATGAGAACTTAAGTTGTCATTGCAAGAGGCAGTGCAAAATTGAGCTATAAAAAGTTTGCAGGTAAATCTCCTTTCTTAGCTATACTTTCCATTGTATTGTTACAGCTGTGCAGACACGTGTCCTGGCTTAAAAAGGCCCCCAAAAATGATATTCACACCAATTTGTTTTATTTACAAAAATGGATGTATAGTTTATTTTAAGAAAATTAAATTAAATTAAATTTTATGCTTTTCACAATTGTTTAATTGTTTCAAAGTAGATTTACATTAATAGATGCAGGAGAAAACACAGAAAAATTGATGGACAACATAAGCAGCAGAATACAGCGGCAAAGATTAAACCGTTATAGCGAGCTTAGTAATAATGTGAAGTAAACAAGAGGGTGCTAAGTTAAGCCAATGTCAGCTGACTTCCCAGGGGTTGAAAAAACCCTAGGAGAAAACCCTCTTGCTTTTTAGGAGGGTAAAAATCCTAGGAGGAAAAAAACCCTTGAGAGAAAGCCAGACATAGCTGATTCTATAAATGATATACTGTATATTAGATAATATATATATATATATATATATATATATATATATATATATATACATGAATAAGTAGATTAAATGAGGGCTGCCGGTGGTTGTTGGTCAGACGTTGGCTGGATATCATGTTGAAGGAAGACCAGTAGATCAGTGGTGTGATGACCTTCACATCAGCAGGAACTGGTCTGTTTGTCTCATTGTCCTCAGGA
The DNA here is from genome assembly GCF_027580225.2 of Misgurnus anguillicaudatus. NCBI lineage: Eukaryota > Metazoa > Chordata > Actinopteri > Cypriniformes > Cobitidae > Misgurnus > Misgurnus anguillicaudatus. The sequence goes on along the minus strand of NC_073361.2, from coordinate 23,624,907 downwards.
TCGAGGACGAGACAGAGAGAGAGAAACCAAATCCTATTAGCGAAAGTGAAAGTGTCATACAGTATGGTGTTTTAATATCTGCTCGGTTTCAGACAGGCTAACTATTGCGGCATAAGTATATTACCTAGATGAGTTATGTGAGTGCTTTGTTCTGGACAAGCTAACTATTGCGGGATAAGTACATTTACTAAACAAATTATGTGAATGCTTGGTTGAAGAGAAATGTCTTTAGACTTAAATTGATCGACTGTGTGAGATTCTTAAATTCTAAAATTCTTATTTGTTTGCAGATGCCATTGAGTAGCTTGTTATCTGTTGCAATGGCATTCATTTTTTACATGTGAAAGTACCAAAACATGTCCAAATACTTTACTATTTACCATGATTGACTCAGCAGAGAGTCTGTGGAAACTGCATTAATATTTAGTGTTGGAAATATGAGACTTCAGCTCATATATGCAGTCTGGTCATATTGATTTCATCTAAATTCTGCAGACACTCACACCGGCCGCCTGTTGCCAACTGGTTGATTTTCTCCCATTTTTTTCAGGCCGAAGTAGTGCCAATCCGAGATAAGTATAAAACCTCAGGGCATGCTCAAATTTCCAAGCAGGTAATTTTGTGGACTTTCTGAATAATGCAAAAATGCAAATGCATTTCGGACATATGATATTTAATGAGAAAGAAGTGATTGGTTTCTGCTGAGGTTCATTAAATGAAAACAACAGCAGCTAACTCGGAGTCATGGGTATCTCAGAAAGTGAGTTTGTTTATGTATGAAGGCCAAGCGTATAATATGATGATGACCTCTCACACCAGGATAATGATGTCTTTAGAGATTATAGATTGCACACAATATTCAGATATACAGTAAGTTATGCATGATGAGTTATCATTATATCATCTATGGAAATTATTTATATTTTGAATTCACTTCCATCACCCCAAATGTCACAAAGAGACCTTCTCAAAAACTTTTTATTTACATAAACACAACATTGAGAATGGCAAGTGTAAGACAGAAATAGCTTCCTTGCCTCATTTGTACTTCTGAAAGCTGAATTTGTCGTGTTAATTTCTTAATAATTTTAGACCCCTGATGTTTGGACATTGGCACACAGCTGTTGATGTCTCAGCCTCAGATGCTTTTTAATGATCAACCTGAGGGCTGATTTCACAGATGATCCTCTACACAAACCAAAGGTCATCTTAGATTATAAGTCTATTACATATTCTCCATCACTTCTTTTTCTGTCTTAAGAGCACTTTAGTTTTTATTGAGGAGTTCAGTTTTCAAGCATTTCATTTTTACATAAGGAATTCCCCATGAGCATTTTTTTTTAACTATAAGGGTTTGTAAGGAACAAATGTTTTAGGAATAGTAATGTTTTCCAGCAAATCTACAAAATCCCCAAATATTCATTAGCTAATATTTAAACTGTGTTGCAAGTATGTCCAGTGGCGGATTTAGCAAATTGGGGGCCCAAGGCGAAGGTATGTATGGGGCCCCACTATCCGATCTATAAGAGAACGAAAATTTGTTTTACTTCAAAATGAAGATGGAAAGCTCCTGCCTACCTATGCCTCTATGTTAAGACCGCCTCTGAGTATGCCATGCATTATATTCTGACATGGATTTTGACAATGACACCTGTTTGACAGACAGCAATTCACATGGATTGACAGGGAGCGTCCCCCATTTTTCATTCAGACGTCTGTTTAATCTTCCCCACATTTGAGGACCTAAAGTGGACCAAAGGACTCTTCAAAAGTCACGGTGTTTCTGCCGAGGTCCCTGAGGGCCAGACAGTCATTTGTAGTGTGAACGTAGAGCAAGAAGTCAGAGCCGTGTGTGAAATTAATGAGGGCTCGTGAGCGAGCGCCGTTTCTGAATCTGCAGCTGACAACTGCGTCCTTGAGACCTTCTCAACAGTCATTGGTGTTTCCTGTTGCTTGATTGCCGCCCGTATGAATAATTCATGGGTTTGGACCGCAATTCACAGATTTTAAATTATCAGACCAATGCACAGTGTCTGGCGTGCACCTTCATCTTCACTGCTTCAATTTCTTCTTTCTGAACGTTGATTAGATGAGATCTTGCTCTTTTAATAGCATGAGTTTTAAGAGAGGGGCGAATTCACAGAATAGTTGCATTATATTCACCAGTTTAAGTGCTTAATATCCTGAAATTGAGCTTTTTAAATCTTATATTTGTAGATTGCAGATTTGCTATAGAACTGTTAGTCATTATGATATCAATTTATAATCTGACATTGAGACTTTGATAATCTGATATCAGTTTATATTCTGACATTTGCTCCTGCCATAATTTCTTATGGTTTACGAATAAACTGTTTATAATGTATTAGTAAAATACTGTGCATGGTTAACATCATTGGTTACTTGGGTTATATAAAATATATTCAGTCCAAAATATAATTCCATATACATATCCAAGATTGGCAATATGACATGATTCAATGTCAGTTGAAGAAACCAGGAAAATGAAGAACTGCCATTGCATTTGGCCTAACCTGCTCTTAAAGGGATAGTTCACATAAAAATGATGTCACAGTTTACTCATCCTCATGTTATCCTAAGACTGTTGACTTTATTTATTCGGTTTAACACAAAATAAGTTATTTTGAGAAATGATGGATAGCACACCATTGACTTAATATTTGTTTTTCATACTATGGAAGTCAATGAGTACATCTTCTTTTGTGTTCAACGTGTTAAAGAAACTCATACAGGTTTGAAAAAACATGAAGGTGAGTAAAATTAACAGTTTGCTTTAACTTTAAAAAGAGTTTTGTATTGTTTTGACATTTTTTCTCTTATTTGTTTCAGTTCTACAGCCTGTCAGAACAGGAAATGAGAGTTTCTAATATTTCGTGCATCTCTAATTAAAAAATTAAAATGTAATTAAAAACAATGATGCACCTCTACAAAGCAAATTACTTCCCTGAATGTTTATAAATATTTTAAACATAATTCCAGCTGAGGAAAGTAATAAAGATGCTTCAGATATTTTGTTCAAAATATTTTCACGAACCACCACCTTTCCTAAATGTACTTAAATCAATGTAAGTAAAATTTTCATATTTATAAGCTACTTTGCATAAAGCCCTGAGTGACTGATCTTTTATGCTTCATAGTTTAGCTACATTTTACAAATATGATTAACCAGAGAAATGCCTCTCAGAAATGAATTAGCATCACAATGATCTTTTAATCAGTTTTCTATTCCTACCCCCTGAATTCACAGATCTATTTTAATAACTGCTTGTGAGATTAATGTAATTGAAAATTTCATATAGCTTGCCTTACCCATAATCACACTCATGACATTTACACATTATAAAAGAACAGCTGGTGTAAAAAATTGGTGCGGTGACCCAGTTTGACTCAAACTATTCAAACCTTTACAACAGAACAACCTGAGGTCAGACATAATAGGCCAGTTTAAAATGTTCATTGGAAGAGGTTGTGCTTTAAATGCACAGCAAAAAGGTCACCAAAAGCTTTTTATTTTATATTAGGTTGTCTATATAATTGCAGGAACATTTGGTGTCAAAGTCATTATTTTCAGCTTTTTTTTCAAATGGACATTTTTAAAATTATTTTATAATTTGGTACTCATTAGCTGTGGATGACCTAACTGGAGCCATTCACTGCTGGTCACTGGCATCTAATCTGCCACCAGAGGCATCTGGTTGAGTGAATGAGTGAGTGTGTGTGTGTGTGTGTGTGTGTGTGTGTGTGTGTGTGTGTGTGTGTGTGTGTGTGTGTGTGTGAGAGAGAGAGAGAGAGAGAGAGAGAGAGATCCTCATATTCATTTGATGCTTGAATAATTGACATGCTTTTCTCACAATAAACAAGCAAATTCATCACCGACACCACTGTGACTCTAGTGCTCTGCCAAAATGATGACAGTAAAATTATGTTAGTCAGGCCTTAGTGAGATAGTAAGTCCTTTAATGTGCAGAATGGATAAATGTAGACAGCTGAACATTAATGCTTTGCTGTATGTGATTTATTATGATGGACTACAGGGTGATGATGTTTTTTTTCATTTTGTAGATAAATGTTGTTCAGTTTTATTGGTGCATAATACCATTGTCTGGTGTGACCCACAGTAAAAATTAACATTTGCCCATATTTTACCCTCAAGCCATCCGGGGCGGTTCACATTTCGCGTCTAAAACCGTGCGGAAAGCACGACTGATGGTTGCTTTTTTGTAACATGACCTGCGGTGTGCTTGCGGCATTCTGAAAAGTTGGAATTTTTATAACTCAATGCGGTGTGGATGCGCCTGGAAAAAACGAGCGTGTCGCACCGCGCGCCTACATTTAAAATAACAAACTTGAGCACGCAAAAGACGCGAAATGTGAATCGGCCCTAACTGTATATGACTTTCTTCTTTTAGCCAAAGTCAGAGTCATGGGTGGACTGGCCATCTGGCATACCGGGCATTTTCCAGGTTGGCCACGAAGCTATTTGGGCCAACAGTCCTGAGTCAGACACATTTTTAATCCATATATTATTGTTTCTGACCGGCCCATAAATCCAGAATGTTGATCAGCGGCCCGATTGACACTGGGCTGGCCCAATCACATCGTTAAGCGCCAATAATATCTTGTCGCTTTTAAGTTTTATAATGGCATTGGATAGTGCCCAAAAACATCAATCCATCAAAAACTAATTTATACAGCTTATTAAATGTCTCCCGAGGAAAGCAATAGGTTCTTGCAAGGAAACATTCATATTTCAAACTTTATGTCCGTACACGTGTTCATGAGAGAGTTGAGGTCAGGCAGAAGGATGAATCAGAAAATAGCTATGTGATTGGTTGAAAGAAAGTCATATACACCTAAAAATATGGGCCTTTTTTATTTTGGGTTGA